>NC_133589.1:2568537-2913744 GCF_964106895.1 Numenius arquata | reverse complement strand
GGATGTCTCACTGCTGGAAGTTTGGTTCCAAAGTGCTTTTTGGAAACCAGAATCAAGTTGTGTTGAGGGTAGGGTTTGCTGCTGATACAGAATTAGTTCTCCTCCCCCCCCATCAGGCTCAAATGTATGTGCTGTAGATCTCCATGTCCTACTATGTTAACTTGTATCCCAGAATCTATCTTGACTTATATAGGAAAGGAGAATTCAGTTTCATGTAACTTACGATAGCTCTTATTTGTACTCTTATGGGCTGAGATTCAGAGGAGAACGTATTTAAGTAAAAGGAAACTATTTCAGGTAGAAAGCTCAGGGAAGCGCAGGCTGTGCTGCGTCAGTTTCTCATTTCAGAGATGTACAACTTCAGCCTTGGTTGGGAAGTGTTTTCTGCTTGAAATTGGCCCCAGCGGTAATCTGTGGATCCCAGCAGGGACTAGTGGATTGGGGTTTGTACCCTGTAAATTGGAAGACCTTGCATTTAGTGTTTCCTCAGGGCAGTGATGTATCTCTCTTTAGCAAAGCAGTCAGTACACTGTAGGTTGCTCTGAATGTTTTGCTGATGACTTTCTGTGTATTTCCAGAGCCATGGAGGACTTGGAAAATAATACCACTGTCTTCTCCACCCTGAGATCCCTCAACAACTTCATTTCGCAGCGTATGGAGGGGGTGTCTGGACTGGCCACACCAGGATCGACTCAAAGCTCCTTGCAGATTCAGTACCAGCAGAGGGTGCAGGTGAGGTGTCCGCGGCTTGGTGATGCCTGCAGCACTGCTTCAGTGTGGTTGTAGACTCCTTTTGATTCCAGGAATCGGGACTGATTTCATTAAGATCTGACCATTCTTTCTAAAACTATTATTCATGCAAGCTCGATAATGGAAGCTTGCTTTTGGTCAACATTCTAGAATCTTTATTTTTTTTTTTTAAGTGCAGACATATTTATTTCTGTTTTGTAAAAATTTAAGAAAGGTCCTTTGAATTTCTTCCCTGCTTGTTATATCTGTACAGCAGCTCAGGAAATTAAATTGTAAGTTGTTTTCATATTACTGAACAAAGGACCTTTATATCTGTTAATATTTTTTTCTAACAAGTAATTTTTTACCTTTTTTTTTTTTTACAACCTTCCTTAAAGTTTCTTTGCTGGGACACATACAGGAGACTCGCATTGTGCTATGACTTTGATGTGCTAAACAGTTGTGCTTTCTTGTCCTCTTCTGTTCGTATCCACGTGTTTTTTTTGACTTTTTCCTGTAAGTTGCCTTATACTCATAAAGTAAGCTGACATCTTGGATCATAAGGACTGTTTATTAGCCTAGAATGAATTTTCTGTATCATAATATAATTTCTGTTTCAGTCTCTGAGTGTAAAATAGGCTGGCTTTCTTTTTAATGTAAATCTGCTTTGCATTTGGAATGTTGACAAAGTTTTATTTTCTGTCTGTGGTACATCTCTGGTTACAGACATGGTTCAAGGAGGCGCTCACTGGTTAGAACCTTTGTTAGCAATGTGTTGAATGTACATTGCTTAAAGGTGAGGTATGCTATTAATATTGTCTGTGCTCTAGTTTGAATGAAAACATGAAGCATAATGTTGTAGCAGGTATTAGAAAAACATGTTATTTTGCTCAGCAGTTAAATTTCATGGGGAGCATGATCTCTGCTTCTTGGTTAGCTGCTGTTAGGGAGTTCATAAGTAATCGTATTGCAGAGAGAGAAGTACATTTTGTCAGAGCACCTCTAGAGATTGAATGAGAAATTCTGAATGAAGAATTTGAAATTCACGTCTTTCCAACTAACGTTAATTTCATGTGGGTTTCTGAGCGTGTTGTTGAATTCTTGATTTCCACATCTGCAGCTGGTGTGAGAAGTACCGCAAACACGGTGATAGCTTCCTTGTAATTTGTAAAATGGCACGGGAGTGTCAGCTGAATAGTACAGGGTGGGAGCTAATGATATTATTGCAGCGCTGTTAATGGTGTGCAATGTTCTTTTTCACATGTGAACTGGCCAGTTGGAAGAACAAGCTGGGCAGATCCACTCCAAATCCCAGCTCCTGCAGGTGGAACGAGAGAAGATGCAGATGGAGCTTAGCCACAAACGAGCTCGCATTGAGCTAGAGAAGGCAGCTAATACCAATGCCAGGAACTATGAGGTACGTATGGCGGCTATAGATGGCTTGATGTTGTGGGCCTAAGGACATCTGTAGTGCATGTATGTTGGGGTTTTAGTTTGGATCAGGGATGTGCTCTTGACTTCTCGGGTGCTGTGCTTTGGTTTGCAGTTTTGTGTCTCAGAATGTGTATAGTCGACACTTTTGGGATGAAACTGAACTGAAAGATGCAATCCAGGAGCAAGCCTGGTGTTCTCTGGCTGCCAACGGACACGGTCTTCAGAGCAAGACTTGAGCGAATCTGTAATAAATGCCCCGGGAATGCATTTACCGTGTTTGCATATACCACAAGCGTGGTGGTGGTGTGGGTGTCACGTTCCCAGCACCAGCTGTTTTGCTCCACAGATCCCTTCGCCCTGCACTGACTCACTAATGCACGCAAGAGTGTGAACACCAAAGCCTTGTTTTGTTGACAAACTGATAACCTGATCGCTAGATTCTGTGAGTTTAGCTCTGAAGTTGTCAGGGGTAGCAATAACAAAAGGGATTTGGTACTTGTTTCCCCCAGAAGTATCGAAGCGTTTTTCTCCCAGATGAATTTAAAACTTCTGCTGGCACAATTGCAAGCATTTAGTTTGTGTGACTGTAATTAATTGGAATGGCAGCAGTGCCAACCCTGCACTGTCACACAAGAGAGCTTGCACTGATAAAAGAGTGAGCCTCACTCGGGGACTAATGGCTTTTATTGGCTTCTGGTTTTATGCCTGCATATGTTTCCTTAACTACATTACTGAAATAAGTAATAGATCTGTGGGTTTTGTAGCATAATAAAGGCCTTAGAGGCAGCTGATTATTTAAAAAGAAATATTAAAAAAATAAGTAAGTTTTGTTGTATTTTACAAGGGTGCTGGGTGACAGATTTAGTGTGTGGTTGTGAAATAGCGAGTCAGGGACTAAATTCCTTGTTGCTCTGAAGTCGGGTG
Source organism: Numenius arquata (assembly GCF_964106895.1). Classification (NCBI taxonomy): domain Eukaryota; kingdom Metazoa; phylum Chordata; class Aves; order Charadriiformes; family Scolopacidae; genus Numenius; species Numenius arquata. The sequence goes on along the minus strand of NC_133589.1, from coordinate 2,910,657 downwards.
ATGTGGGATTAAGCCTTGAAGAGTTCAAACTGAAATGTAGCTGAGTCAGTCACAGAAACCCTTGAAATACTGGTACAAAAAAAGGGAGCAGCACTAATCCAGCACTGTGGTAATTACCCTGCTCAGATTCTGTGGGTTTTTTGAGTCGTGTGGATAAAGGTTTTAGGAACCTCACGTTGCTTTGCATAATCCTTGCTTACTATGTAAATCCGTGTCTCGATTTGCTTTGATTAGCAAAGGAATTCACTACACATTTTTTCAATAAGTGTTAATCAATTTGTGGTCAGGCTAAACTGAAATGGGGTACGAAAGGTTGTCAGACTGCAAAAATATTTATTGTATTTGTTGATAATACTGTGCATTTAAACCCCATTTCTTTTCTATTAAATAGCATCATACAGTTTCCAGAAGCTGCAGAGGCAAGCTTGTCTTACTAACCCAGCTATTGAGGTCTGAGTTTCTGAAAGTCAATTTGCTATGCATGGGTCAGCTTTAGATTGGAGCATCAAGCGTTTTCATCTTTGATCTGCTGGAGAGTGTGCGGTGGAGTCTCTGAAGCCATGTCTGTTTTCTCATATTCTTGTCACAGTCTTAAGAGATTTGGAAGACTCTGTCTCTTAATTTTTTAGCTCCATTGCCCTTGGTGGTTCCTTGACATTGAGTTGCTGCTGGTAAGATGTTTTTACCCTTGCCGGTGCAGAGGTTGAAGCTATGGTCTGAGTAATGCTGGTTCATGGTGATGCCTTGGTGACCCCAGTAATGAGAAACGGAGACAGTAGAAATGAAAACGGATTCACCTTTGTGCTACTTTCTTCTTACATCTCTTTGCATTTTTTTTTTTCTTTGCAAGCGAGAGGCTGACCGTAACCAGGAGCTGCTCACACGCATAAAGCAATATCAGGAAAGGGAAGCAGAAGCTGAAAATAAACTGAAAGAACAAATGGAGATGAACAAGTCCTATAAGAAGAGCATGGAGACGATGAGTAAGAAGCTGCAAGAGAAGGAGAGCAAATTAGCTGAAGCTAATGAAGTAAGAGCAGAGTAATTTTTTAATCCGTTCATAGTTTCAGGTGTCTTTGCAGTTCTTGTGAATTGAAAATGCCCTTTTTGATTTAAAAAAAAAAAATAATAATTGGAATCACTATGTCCATCATCTGGAGATGGATAAACCCTGGGGGTGTGTGTCTTTGCTGTCAAAGTCTGGACCCTAACCGAGTCCGGGTGCGAGTGAATAGGTCAGAAGATGTCGCTGTGTTAATTAGCGAGAAGAGAATTCTTAGGTTGGCATGGAAAAGGAGGAAAAAAAGCGCAAGGCAACAGACAGCATCTAGGTTTAGAAGTCAGGTTATGTGATGTTGAGTAAAGGAAGGGGAAATGATGGAGGAGATAAGGTGGGAAGGTGTTCAGGGAAGCAGGGGGAACTGTAGAGTGTATGAGACCAAAGTTATGTACAAAGAATGTCTCTGTGTTCCACTATAGAATGGATGCTTGGATAAGAATTTCAGTTCTTTTGGGTGAACAGAGCATCTTCTCAAGCCTTAGCCTTTTCAGATATTGTTATAGTTAAGTTCAGGCAGATCATTTGTGACTTTTCTGTTTGATTTGGTTTTCTGCACCAGTCCTTAAGCCTTCCTCCTGCCTAGGTCTCACTGGAAATGTATCTATGTGATAAAGCGGGTGAACAGATTTAACGTGCCAGTTATCAGGGATTAAAACCAGGGAGACGGTGGCACATGAGAGAGACCGAACCCACCTATGAAATATGTGCAGCAGTTCTGTGTTATTTTTATTTTCATATCCATCAGTATCAAGATGAGACCCCCACATATCTCTCTGTCTAGAGAGCACCCTACATATGAAATGTTTTGAGATTTTTCTCTTTTTCCCTGTTAAAGGGAGCCGAGTAATGGCGGTTTGAAACAAACCTGTGAGTTTTTCTTTAGAGTTAAGATATTTAGAACAGAATTTTAAAAACACTGGCCTCTACTTTTAAGGGAAGCATAATATTTCTGGTATTTGGTTGAGGCAAACCCAGACACTTTCAATTTTGAAACCCAAACAAAATATATTTGGAATGGTTGTGGGATAAATTTTTTACTTTAATATATATATACTTGTGTTTTGTCATCATCTAGCTTTGAAGCTTGGTATTTTTCATGCCAGTTTGAGGTCACCCACTTAATAGGTAAGGGAAATGACAATTTGGGTGACAGATGAAAGTAACTAAATGATTTTCTCTTGCCTTGTTTTTGAGGTGAGTTCGCAGGTCTGAAGGCTTGCAAAAGTGCGTGATTGTTTCTAGATTTGGTGTTTGTACTTTTTAGTTGGATACGATTTCTGTCTATCCCCATCCATAATGTCCAACTTGGAGACTCATAGCCGTCTGTGTTTATTCTTTCTCTCCATTAATTCAGACAATCACTGTATTAAAAGGGAAAATATCAGAGCTGCAGTGGAATATAATGAACCAAGAGATGCAGATGACAAGCCAAGACTCTCAGAAGCAGGAGCTGATGGAACAGCTGGATGTTCAACAGAAGTAAGCAGGGGATGAATGACTGTAGGGAGAAAAAGGCGAACAAAGCTATAGTCTTCTGCTGTTTTTGTTACTCAAAACTTCCAACAGCGTTTGATTTCCGCTCTTCAAAGGGGTTCTTTGATCTGGATGTGCAGGTTATAACCGTTGTTGGAAACTAGCTCCAAGGTGCAATTTAACTGTACCTTGAGAAAAAACAACAACTTGAGTTTAAAATCTCAGTGATGTCTCATGTTCATGGTGGAGAGTTAACAGAAGGCATGTGGGTGGGAACGGCTAATCTGAAATTATAGATGGAACAGAACAAAAATACCAAGCCATAAATCATAGTTAAGGGGTAGTTGAAAGAGATGAGTGTGTGTTTTCTGTGCTTACTAAAGTTCAGCTCTTTAATTTCAAAGGTTTATTTACTGCGAGTATATTTGGTGGTTTCAGAGTTAAGGTGGCTTGATTTTGGGGATATTTCTCAAGATGTATCTTTCTAGTAAAAATGGATATTTTTGTCTCTGAATCAGAGGGAGATGGTATGTGTGAAACTGTTTGAGAGATGATCTTCCGTAACAGTACCATCTACCTTGTTAGTAGCGTTTGAAAATGTTTGTTAGAGATGCTTCTGCATGTGAGGTGTTCCTGGTGTGTGATTCCTGGGTCCTAAACACCTCTTGTGTCTACATCTAATAGAAAATGGCAAGAGGCCAGTCAGCAAATCCAGACGATGCAAGCAAGCCAATCTCTACTGGCAGAGTATGAACAGAAGATTAAGGTAAGAAACTTTGTGGCCTATATAAAGCTTTAGTTTTTAATTTCTTCCATGGAAGAACAGAACAGTGGTGTTTGGTGGTTTTTTTTTTCTTGTTGTTTTTTTAAATTATTGCAGAAATAAAAGGTTAGTTTGTTATAGAAGAATCTGACCTGGTGGCCAGCAATAGCTTGAAGTTGGCTAAATTCAACTGGTGTAGGTGTATGGGTGTGTATCATTTTCACTTGTTTTACCTTCCTGGGAGAGGCAGGTGTGGAGAGTTGCTTTGGTTTGAGCAGGTGCTGATGGTGGCATTGCCTGTGGTTGCTGTAAAGCAAAGGTACATCCAGCCTCAGTGCCAGGTCTGTGATTGCAAGAAGAGACTTCCTCCATTGAAAAGAAAGGTCAGGAAACAGGGTATCAGACTGCAATACAGCTCTAAATAAAATTTCTTTTTTTGGGGGGAGGGATAAGGGGGTCGGGGAAAAGAGCAACATTTACCGTAATGCTAAAATCGTTTCTTTTAATTCCTAATTCTTGCAGGCCTTCCAAGTGCACTTCTCTACACTTCACTGGTGGAGTGATAGAGGACAGGAAAATCACATATTTGGTTTAGTCAATAGAGGAAGGGCCTTTTAGTGATTAGCAGAGATCTTTTTGTTATGAACTGAGGGTACACAGGTGTAGAGAAGAGGCCAGCCCAGGTGTTACAAGTGGCACAAGAGTCATCCCTACTCTAAGCAATGGATTGGACCAGATGGCCTACTGAGTTCTCTTCCAACTGCATTCGAGTCACTGATTTGAGTTTAAAAAGTACAAAAGAGAAGCAGCTCTTAGGAGTTCCAAGTTAGTAATTTCTGCCCTCTTGTCATCCTGTGTTTTCCAGGATCTGGAACAGAAGATCTCCCAGCAGGAACATGATGCTCTAATTGTCAAGAACATGAAGGCAGAGCTGGCCCGTTTCCCAAAAATGGAACGGGAATTGCGCCAACTCAGGGAGGAAAATGCCTACTTCAGGTGAAAGAAGGGTTCAGTTGTTGAGAGGGTTATTTTGGGGTGTTCTGTACCTGCTACAATTGCACTATATGCACTTTCAAATCCCTCTATTGGGCTTCCGTATGGGAAACAAATCCCTCTATTGGACTTCCATATGGGAAACTTTAGGAGAAAGTTTAAACATTTCATATACATTCTGCGTATGAATTGAGCAGTGTTGTGATGGTTACCAAATGAGAGATTTGACAAGATCTGGATAATCTTCCTGCACGCAGCAAGAGCGTATTGATTGTTCTGGGTGGTAATACGTATTTGTTAGAACAGCATTCAATGTTTAAAGATAGTGATGAACTCTATACAGGTTTGGGAAAGAAATCCCTGTAGAGAGAAGAGACAGCTGAACGTTTCTGTAGTAACTGGGTTTGCTTTGTTATTGTTACTGCTACTTTAAAGGCCTGTTGTTTCAGCACAATGTTTGGAAGCCTTTTGTTTACATCTCTAAAGCTCTCTGATAATAGCCCTCAGTAGAGTGGGCTTTCTGCTTTTCTGAAGTGACAATTTGAAAAATGAAATTCCTATGTACTATGAAATAACTTGCCTTAAAGATAGATAAATATATATTTTTTTTTTTAAAGGAAATTTTATTTCCATCTTTTGATGCATCTTTTTTTCTAAAAAAAAAAAAAAAAAAAGCCTGAATTACATGAGTGATCTTGCCAGCTTTTTCTTATTCTAAAATTAAATAATTTCCCTTGGCTTTGTTCTCGTTAGTGTTTCATTGTCATTTGAAATTCTTTATCTTGCAATCTTTTCTCACACTTGTGCTTTTTGTGCACATAAACATGGTATCAACAGGGTAGAGGTTTTGTTTTATACAGTTTTATCTCACCCCTGCACACCTCTGTTGAAGTAAAAACAAGCAGCCTTAGTGCTTGCTCAGTCATCACAGAGCACTCAAAAACCACTTGCTGTGTTCCAGCCCTGCATTCAGCCTGCCTGAAGACCAGAGTTGGGACTCTTCCGCTACTCTTCATGCTGTTTTGCCAATCAGTAAAGCAGCTACAAAACTTCAGGTTATTTGCCCATAATTAGGATGGCACTTAGAGTAGAAAAAAAAAAAAAAAAAGAGTTCAATAAAGCTGTGTGTGTTTGTGGCAGTGGCTTTGCAGTGAGGGTTATAGAAGTGAGTCAGCTGAATGTCACAATCTGTTCAATGTCATTTGATTCCCTGTAGTTCCACGTGTATCTGGAAGTTTGTGAGAGGGAGTTAAGTCGCGTGGCTCTTTAATGATTGTCTCTCTCTCCACCGTAGGGAAATGAAAGAAAACAACGGGTTGCTTAAAGAGGAGGTAGACGGTCTCCAAAGAAAACTGGAACGCTATGAGAAAGTACAAGCACAGCTCGTGTCTGTTGAATTGGAAAATGAGGTGAGGAGCTAGGAACATTTGGTGGATGAGCAGAATAGGGGTTTCCTTTGTGCCTATCTTATTTTAGGCTCTTCTTATATTGTGTTAATTGAGATACGATACTTGTTTTAATTAATGGGTTCGAACTAGGTGTTCCCAAACTTAAATGTCAGCATGAGGGGAGCTACAGACATGAAGGTGTTGAAGGCAAGAGGATATCTGTTGTTCAGCTGGGGATTTTCTGTAAAGAACAACCTTATCATAGTGTCTTTTTTTGGCCTTGCTGTCTCACTTTTACCTTTCTTCTGCTGGAAATGCTAGTTTTTGACATTAAGCTCTGCCCAGCTGGTGTTGCCGAAGAGGCGTGTGGTAAGAACCTTGATACGCGCTTGAATTGCTGCCAGAATGTGGTCTCAAGGGAATAAAACTGTCTTGCTTCCATCCCGCTCTGTATCAAGCATACAGTGAGCTGTCAAGAGATTAACCTAAATGTGTAAACTTCTTGATCTGCAGAACTCTACTGGTGTCTGATCAGGTTTAGGTAATATTATCTGGTATTGAGTGAAAATAAAAAGCTATTGGAGGAACTGGAAAAGGAGAATTGGGCATTTCAGCTGCTACAGAACCTGTCTCAAGGACACAGCTTTTCTTCTCTGCTGCCAAGGGTCTAGTCTGCCAAGGTGTAGTACGATGATGGTAGCTCACAGGGGTGGATAATCTGTAGTCCTGATGTCGTAGAGCTGTGTTGACAGGGAGAAGGTTTGTGAGGGCTGGAGCATGAGACCCAAAAGTACTAGGCAAGAAGATAATGAAATCCACAGGAGGAAAAGACACTGAGTTTGAATGGAGAATTATGAGAAAATGGTGTGGAAAATGAGCTGTTAGAACATTTGTTTGTGTGTCTAACTCCTCTTTGATCTCTATTTTAGAAACTTCTGGGAAAATTAAAAAGCTGGGAGAAACTGGATCAGAGCACTGGCTTGAATATCAGGTATGTGCTCACAGCTCTGGAGGGAGGTAAAACTTCTAAACCACTTTCCTTTCCTCTTAATTGTCTGATCTCTGAAGTGTGTTGATTGTCTTTTTTTGCTGTCTTTTCTTCATGTGGAAGCTTTTCCAGTACTTTTTATTATCTTTGAGTAGAACCTTAAGGTACAAACTGTTATAAAGTATCTTTGGGAACTAATAAACGTTTTTCACCAAGGCAGCTTCATCAGTGTCCCTAAGGCCAAGGTTCAATCTTGTGTTCTTTGAACTATTTGTATATAGCCGTGTTCGTTTGCTTAGAGATTCTGCTAGCTTAATAAGTGAGCTTTTAAGAGTTTTAGGATATGAAGAGAATATATGTTGCTTATAAAACAAAAAAAAACCCAACCATGTTGTATATGTGATTTCTTTGAAATCTGGATATCAAAATAAACTGCCAGATCATGTGGTGACTTTTCTTCCCTGAAGAACAGTTGTTAATGTAGTTATTTTATCTAACGAGAAGTGGAATAAACTCAGTTTCTTATAAAAGGGTGTTTTATAACACCAGCTAGTCTCTTTATGTACTGTTACCTAACAACTTTCTGACATCTGGAGCACTGAACCAGTTCAAGGTCTCTGGTGTGAGTGCGTGGTATAAAGAAGGGCTGGAAAAGGTGCATCTGCTGATCGTTTTCTTCCTCTGCAGAAGGCTTTCTGTGCAGCTACAATGCTTTTATGTGTCCTATGTTTCAGCACTGCTTTATTTTCTCTAAATATTTACGTTGTTCTTACCCTAGAAGGACAAATGCTTCCTTGTAAATAACTGTCTTGCTCTGAGCGTTATAGTAGAGATCGCCTTTTGTGTCGGATCAAGGCCTGAGCTGCAACGTGAACCACAGAACAGAGTTTTACCGATTTGTTTCTTTATTCCATTCATTACCAGAGCTGTGTTGGCACACTGCTGGGATTGTTTGGAAGTAGGAGTGTTTGGATAACACACACATAGGGTTTGAGCTTGGTTTACTGCTTCATGTGAAAGATACTTGTGTTCAACCTGGGAAAGCCCCCTTAATTTTCTCAGTGCTTTCTGTTTAATGAGGATAATGAAGCTTTTTCTAGAGGCATGCTAGTAAGTAGCATGTTTGAGACTCTCTCCTTCATCTGCTGAGAATACATACATTTAGATGAAGTTAGAATTGTGCGAAATCTCCTATGGCAAGGAATGGACAGAAATAATATGAATCCTTTTCACAAAACCTGTTTTATCAGACGGTGGAGTAAAAGCTTTTTACTTACCTCAAGCTGTTAAAGATTTAATGAGGTAATTTCACAGTGGGAGAGAAATGGAACCAAGTGATTCTGCCAGTTGAAGTCTAATAACTCCTTCATTTAAAATCAGAATATTTGCTGTAAAGTGTTAGGTTTTTGATTGGGCCACACTGTTTAGTGCTATTAATGGCGTCTTCTCATACAGAAAAGGGAATTGCTCTTGAGAAAAATCATCTTGTACATGCAATTGTAACAAGTGGAACTGGATGATTCCCGCCTCCTTTCTTTTCGTGTGCATTTTTTGATTTGTCTTGGTTTTTTTCAGACTTCTCACAGCATGAATTGCATTCATTTTTGGTCAGGAATATGAAGATGATGAGAGATCACTGTCCTAGTCAGGTTCCTGGGGTATGCTGGTGGTGAAGGTTTGAGAAGAGTTAATTGCTCATCTCATAGTAGGAGAAAATAGGAACAAGTTGGATGGTTGTCCCAAATAGGCAGAGCAATGTGCTGTTTGCTAATAACTTGCTTATCAAGGAAAAAGGGAATGTGTTAGGATTTCTCGTCTTTTCTTATCACGTTTTTCATTGGTGCAGAGAACGTAAGGGAAGTGCGAGCAGCCTGTGGCGTTTTAGGAGGGGATGGTTTTTCTTTTCCTCCAGCACTTCCACAGGGCTTGTTCCGTGTCTGCTCTCAGTGGTTTCTGTTCACTGATTGCCTGGTCCCAGCAGGCTTTTTTGTCAGATTGGCTTATGATCAGACCGTAGGAGTGTAATTTCAAGTCTAATTTTATGTAATAATACTTGGAAAGGAGGTGCAGCTTTAGGAGCGGAGTGATAATCCTGCTGTTTTAGTACTAGTCTCTTTCTGGTAACAATGAAAGAGCAAAGTGTTTATAAAGCTTCACCTTTTGCGGGGAAAACAAGTGCATTAACAGTTTGCTCAAAGGCTAATCTCGTGTTTGCTAGTTCTGGATTCCATGTGTAAGCTCCTGGGTTTTTCTCCTGCTCTCATAACATGTGGAAACAAAGACAGCTTTAGCTCTAGAGCACGTTGGTGTGTTTGCGTTGCTGGTGTGCAGTGTTCACTCAAGAATTAGCCCTTGGATTTACGCTTGCCTTATACAAATGGTATATAATATATGTGTGAGCTGCACCATACCCAAATAATAAAATAATACACCCCATAGTAATGTGTACACATTATGAATCTACATAAACTTTTTTGTGTTCAATTATATGTCCTTTTGATATCTTGAACTTCTTACTGCCTACTTTCTGGTGTAGTTGGCTCTGTCTTTTATCATGGATGTAATTTTGTTTTGTGGGTACTTTTTGCACGTTACTGTTACACTGCCAGGGATTTTTATACATTTGTCATGTGTCGCTCTGACTCGATATCCCTGCAGTAGGATTTGGCTTCAGCTGTAGGAGGAAAAAAACCACTAAATGCTGAAATTCTTGCTTTGTGAGTAGAAAGTCTTACTTACTTGTGAGTTTACTGTCTTTGAGAAGGATATTAATGTATGGCTATTGTAGGACTTCGTTATTAGGAAAGAGTTGTGTTGAGAAAACGAGCTTCTTGTACTCTAACAGTTGTTGACCATCTGCATTGAAGAATCATGTTAATGACAGCAGACTTGGTTGCTTTTTTCAGAGTTAAACTATTAGCTTAGAGATACTTTCCAGGTAGTTTTTTGACTGCCATTAAACAACATGTATTTTAACAGAAAAACGTTTCTGGAAGATTGTTGCAAGAAAAGGGAGCTGGTTTACTTCAATGACAGTGTGCAAAACCACCCACGAGATGGCATCCTTTCTCCTGCTGCTGGGGAAAACTGGTTTTCTGCTCCAGCCTGGCAATCAGCCTGATGTCAGAACCATCAGCTGGACACCTGAAGAAGGGTCAGCGAATCTTATGAAAATTGGTTGTTGTTGCTATCAAATCTTTAAAAATCTACTTAATGCTGCATGTGGGCAATCACTGTCTCCTTGTCCGGTACTTAGGGTAGTAACTTGGGATGAAAAAGATCTGTGCTTATTTCCCTAGTGGCATATAGAGTAGAGTGTTTTACCAATCAACTCTGTAAACTTCATATTTACGCCACACATTCTTCATTTTGTCTTGTTTAATAGGAGTTCTTCAATGCCTGGTTCTTTTCTCCCCACCCCAAGCCTTAGAATTGCATACTTGAGAGCATCACCGTTATTGTTCTGACCTTCCCTTCTGTGGCATGTAGAAGATACCCAGATAAAAAAATGAAGGCTCTTAAAAATGAGGGTTTTTGTTCTGTGAGCTTTTAATCTAAATAAGGCCTTTTTTCTTGCTACTTGTCTGTGTTTGGCTGGTGTTGCCTTTGTCCTCTAACGAATTAGCCAGGTGAGTTTGGTATCCATAAATAGATGCACACTGGAGTACTGCAAGATGCAAAACGATGTGCATCAGGTATGTTTTAAAGATGAGGCGGTTGGTGAGTCAGGTACTGATAGTCATCGAGAGCAGCTGACAAGGGTTAATGCAAAATTTGTCTCTGTATTTATCCGTAAGTGGCAGAAGATTACAAGTTTGGAAAGGCTGAAGTTTTGCTGAAAAGTTATGCAAATTTGTGAAAGCTGCTGAGTGGATCATAAGCAACAGCTTCAGAGGAGTTTTAGTCCAAGTGTGGGTGGTTTTTTTTTTTTTTTTGAGAGAGAATAAATAGTAATGTGTGATTTTTGTTTTGGGTTGGTTTTGGAGGTTTTTGTTTTGTTTCGTTTGTTTGGTTTGGCTTTTTGTGGTTTTTTTGTTGTTTTTTACATTGATTTTTGTTTTTTTGTTTGTTTATTTGGATTTTGTTTGGGTTTTTAATTGGAAGTACTGACTATAGCAAGTGGGTTTTTTTCACCTGCTGTGCTCAAAGATCTTTGTACACACAGCAGAATTATTTTATATCGGTGGTAGGTTTTTGCTGTTAGCGTAATCAAGGATTGGAAGGCGAGCGAGTATGTCGATAATGACCTATTTAAGTAGATCTCTCCATTTTGGGGGGCACTATTTTCTGTTGCAGATAGTCCTGTCAGCTCAAGCTTGATGTTTGTGTGTGGAAGATAAAGCAAAAGATTTTGTTCCTGTTGCTTTTCGGAATCAATTTCCTTCTTCCCATGCCCATCACAGGGAAGTGATGGAGAGATGAGCTCTCCTTTTCTGAAGGGCCATGGGATACAGTATGGAAATTAAAGGTGAGGCTGACGGATGAGAAAGAAAAGCGGTGTGCTTGGACTCTTCTGTTGCTCAGAGGTCTTGGATGTTCTTGAGTCGCATCTAACTGTGGTGATGCTGAGACCTGCCTTCCAACCCCCTGGTGCCTATGGTGAAGGCTGACCGGGAGGAATTCTCCGCCTTAACGAAGCGTGGATTTGGAGAGTACCTAGAGTTGTCCTTCAATTTGCAAGGGTACATCTAGTTGGCTCCAGCGATGATATCGCATTAAGCTGCTGGAGCTGTTCTGTGTGCTCGCTGTCCAGGCTCGCTGTCTCTTGTAAAGAGAAGTGCAGATTTGACAGGAATTGAGGCCAATGCTGGAGGAGGGTTTTGGGTCGGGGAGCCTGCCAGCTGCGGGGAGCAGACACTGATCTGCTGACCTGTCGCCTGGAGCCAAAGAAGCGAACCTGGTAATGCTGACCTGCTTTTCTTCCCCAAACATCTGTGGGCTGGCTGGCTGACAGATCTTGGGGACTCGCTTCCTGCAATGTCTGAGACCAATTAAGGAGAGGAGATGGTGTGAATGTATATGCATTTCCTCTCTAAGAAAGGGTTTAATTAAGTGGCAAGCATCTCTATTTAGTACAGTGGTTAGCAGAGTTGTAATTTGTAATTACACAGGTGCTACGCTCAGTACGAGAAGTCCTTCTCTGTGCATTCTGCTTTTGGAGTTGGGGGGAAGGGAGGAGAGAGGGAGGGAAAAAGGAATCAAATTCCTTGATTCTGCATTTAGTCGTGGATTAGTGCTCTTTTTTTTTTTCAGTGAATAGAAGAGAAGGGAGAATATTGGAGTTCTCTACTTTCCTTTTTGAATCTTGATTAACTATGCTTAGCTACTCTGCGCACTCTTCCATCCAAGGCATTGAATATCTTTGCAGTAGTGAATGAAGCTCATAATCTTCTCCTTTCTCACAAGGTAGTAATTTACCTTTCTCTGAATGTCTGTTATGAATAAATGGTTACTGGTTTAAAAAAAAAAAATCTGTTGACAGATATACAAAGCAATGCATGCTGAAATAATCTGAATTGCTCATATGCGTTTCTGGATACTTAATTAACTGCAGCCAATCAAGACAAGACTAGGGGTTGCTGTTGCTAGTTCCAGTAATGCCATAATTCTAGCACGATGGCTCCATAGTTGAGCAGATATTTTTATTGGAATAGGCTATAGTAGCCCAGTGGTCTTTTGTCACCAAGCAGGAAATCAATCGAATTAAAAGCGGTTGTTGGCTGTTGTCTGTACCACTGACCTGAGTTTAAGTGCTAATTTCTGTGGGTTTCTTTGGGGAGGGGGTGTTGTCTGGGTTGGCTAATGGTGGCCACCTACTTTAGAGTCAAGTCCCTAATTGGAGAGGAAAATTAGAATTGGCATAGTATTAGAATATTGAAACTTCATTTTGTACATCCAAGTTTTATGTAGACAATTGTAATTTATGATCTATGAACGTACAGAAGATTGCATGACTGCTGTTGATGAGACTCTCAGTGTAAAACAAACTGTCCCATCACAGTGGGAGTCACCAGAGCACCAAAGAGGGACATAAACACTACATAGGGGGAAACACTAATTAAAAAAAACCCCACAGACAAACAACAAAAACCAAAACAAGAAAAGAAGCTATGCTCACTAGAGAAGCTTTTATAGTAACAAGGTCTCAGCTTACCTCCCGTACAACACAGTACTACGTTTTACAGTTACTTAGCTTAATTTTTTTTCATCAAAAAACTTGCTTTCACTGAAGTTGAAGGTTTGATAAATGTTAAAGGATTCACTCTGTGAAAATAGTCAATGTGAGCAGGTTGCTAATATTCCACAAAATCCCTCAAAATAGGGCTTTCTGCTGCCTTCTACAGAGGGATGAATGTTGTGTGAATTCCTGTTGCATGGCTCTGCCAGGGCAAGTGAGTCTCGAGGTAGAGCAATTCTGCCATTCCTCTCACGGGAGGCTTCTGACTCGAGCATCTGTGTGAAAATGTTCTGTTCCTACCTGGTTCTTTATGGTTCTGTGAGCACAGCAGCTGAAAGGGGTGGTCCTGCATAGCAAAACGTCATCTGGAACAGAAAATGGCTTTCAGCCACATTGGTTCCCTCGTCAGGTTTCCCGTGTGAGCCCATAAATACTGGTGCTGTTTCAAAGCAGGGCAGAGGAAGTGGCAACGAGCAGCCGGGGCTGGGAGGGAGGATGGGGATAATCTTTGTGTTTATTTAGAAATCATAGAATGGTTCAGGTTGGAAGGGACCTGAAAGACCATCCAAGTTCCAACCCCCTGCCCTGGGCAGGGACACTTCCCACCGGACCAGGTTGCTCCAAGCCCCGTCCAACCTGGCCTTGAACCCCTCCAGGGATGGGGCAGCCCCAGCTTCTCTGGGCAACCTGGGCCAGGGTCTCACCACCCTCACAGCAAAGAATTTCTTTCTAGTATCTAATCTATATTTCCCCTCTTTCAGTTTAAAACCATTATCCCTCATCCCATGGCTCCCCTCCCTGACCAAGAGTCCCTCCCCATCTCTCCTGTAGCCCCCTTTAGGGACTGGAAGGCCATTATAAGGTCTCCCTGGAGCCTTCTCTTTTCCAGGCTGAACCCCCCTAACTCTCTTGGTCTGTCTTCACAGGAGACGGGCTCCAGCCCTCTGATCATTTTTGTGGCCCTCCGCGGGACCCGTTCCAATGGGTCCATGTCCTTCCTTTGCTGAGGACTCCAGTTGAGTACTGGACACAGTACTCCAGGTGGGGTCTTATGAGAGCCAGAGTAGAGAGGTAGAATCAAGAAATAAGGTTTACATGCTCAGTATTTTTAAGACTTAGTACGTGTGTAAAAGATAAAAGCATTGCTTTAGAAGCATTTGAAAACTTCTTGAGGGAGAAGTGCATGAACAGTTCCAAAGGGATCTTTGCCTTTAGAGAGTAAGGTAGAAGTTTCCAGATGAAATGAACTGTGGTTGTCTTACAATAATTATATGTGTACTGAAGCCACCGTCCTTTCCATAGAGAAACCTTGGAGGAAGCTGTCACCTATAGAATGTGACAGGCAGCATATGCTGGAGTATTGCTCTAAGCAATTTTCTTCTTTGTTATCCTGCTATCTTATGTTAAAACATATATTATTCTTCACTTTCTGCAGTGCCTTAGGATTTAGCCTTCCTTGACAGAATGCTTTTCGTGTGTGGTGGGGAGAAAATGTTCCTTTCTCATCCCAAAATCTGAAGCTCCAGTTTTCAGGGTAGTTAAACGTGGTTTTGGGAGACTTCAGGCCACGTTTGGGTGGTGGAAGGGAGTACTGTATTTAAATGTGACGTTTGGGAGCCTGGCGTCATCAAATCTGTGCTTTAGCCAGAATTTAGTCTTCTCCCATTCTCGTGGTGTTGATCTGCTTTTAATATGGCAACCATCTATGCCTCTCTTCATAGATTTTTTTTATTTCTTTTTAAATATTGTTGGGCTGTTCCTGCCAGTGCTTCGCTGAAACGCTGGGCAAAGCTTCCTGCAGTATCATTTTCCTGGCCGATATTAATTTTCTCCAAAAACTCTATACTTATCTCTGATGTTAAAAAATATTAGTGTTCTTTCTCCTTTGCCATTAATGCTTTTATTTCCATTTGAATATATCACAGTCTTGAGGCGAAAGGGGAGATAGGAAGAGTGTAAAACATAATGGATGAGCACCTGACACCTCAGCAGACTGAGTCTGTAATGCATAATCAGAGAATCAGAGTAAGAAGTAAGCAAGCTCACATCAAAAATATGCCTGTCCTTGCTTTGCATTTCAAAGCTCTGGGAGCAGTTAAAGAAACTGCCTTTCCAGGCTTACAGATCCACGGAGAAAGACGGAGAAAGCTATTGAACAGTAGCTCAGTGCACTATCCATCTTCTGTGGCGAAGAATAATTCGAGGAACTTGGCTGGTTTGCCTACAGGAACTGTATGGAGAATAATGACATCAAAGAAAAGATGGACGATTCTTACTAGGGGACTAAGAATTTTATTTTGGAAGTGAAGATGCCAATGAACCCTCTTTTTACTGAAAAAATATCACTTCTTTTTCTATTGAGTATTATTATCAGAATATAGAGCTTCATCCCAGCTTGAATATGGGGTGCATTTCCCAAACCAATAAACTTAAGGCTCTTTCCCCACTGGGAACAGGGGTGGTTTTAGAAATGTGTTTAGAATGGTGTTGTCTTCTGCGTAGCAGGTGATTTGTTTGCCACAGAGGACTCCCCAGTCAGACACTTCAGTACCTTCAGAACCTAGTCAGGCCTTCCAGCACCTGAAGAGGGCCTACAGGAGAGATGGGGGGGACTCTTGGTCAGGGAGTGGAGCGATAGGACGAGGGGTAATGGTTTTAAATTGAAAGAGGGGAGATTTAGATTAGATATTAGGAAGAAATTCTTTGCTGTGAGGGTGGTGAGACCCTGGCCCAGGAATTTAACATGTGTATTAAGTAATGAGAATTTCCTTGGAGCTTTAAGTTAACTTTTATGCATAGTCTGGAAATTCAACATGTGAATCTATGCTATTGAGAGATTCCTGAGACACTGAGGTGAATGTGAGCAATCAGCCCGAAAAACAAAGCTGAGCTACGTACAGGTAGGACGTAGGTAGGTGGAGAGGGACTCTTGATCAGGGAGTGGAGCGATAGGATGAGGGGTAAGGGTTTTAGACTGAAAGAGGGGAGATTTAGATTAGATATTAGGAAGAAATTCTTTGCTGTGAGGGTGGTGAGAGCCTGGCCCAGGCAGCCCAGGGAAGCTGTGGCTGCCCCATCCCTGGAGGGGTTCAAGGCCAGGTTGGAGGGGGCTTGGAGCAACCTGGTCTGGTGGGAGGTGTCCCTGCCCGTGGCAGGGGGTGGCACTGGATGATCTTTAAGGTCCCTTCCAACTCTAACTATTCTGTGATTTTGTGTTGCTGCCATATTTCTTGCCAGAAGTGTTTGAGATGCTGTTGAAACACAGTTGGGTAAAAGGAGTTTGCTTTCTTCCAGTGTGTAGTGACCCATGTTATGTGTAAATGGCTTGAACTTGGGTGCTCACTCTGCTGTGAAGGAGCAGCTTTCAAAAATACAGACACTTTTCTAAAGGGCCACTTTCCTTACATTAGGCAGTCCTGTTTGCCTTAAAGTGAAATTATCATTTAAATAGCAGAGACTAATCAGCAAGGGGATGGTTCCCTACTGTCAGAGAGCTCAAATGCTCCTGCTTGATTTCTCTTCAGCCTCTCATTTGGTCATTTCCACAAACCCAATAATCTCTACAACCTCTAGCTCATTTTTAATTTTACCCTTCCATTTCCATTTTAGCATCTTTCAGTATTTTGGTTCTGTATTTTCTGCTGGGGCTGTCGACGTGCTTCTCCCTTAGATACACAGTGCATTGTACCTCATTTATCCCCAAAGTTTTCTTTTTTGCAGAGAAACTTTTAAACAAAAATATAAAAAATGGATCCTGCACATGCTTATTGAGGATGATTTTGGTTTAGTGTAGCAATGCCTTTTTCAAAACCCTTCTCAAAATGCTTCAGTAAATATTCAAGCTCTTGTGCTACTCCCTGGTACGAGTGGGCACGGCCTTCATCTACAGGGCAAGGAATCTGCTGCCTTCGTTGGGTCAAGGGGTGCCAAGACGGATTGTGTCAAACTAAGTTAACAGCTTTCTTTGGCTGGAGAATTGATTATCTTATCAAATAAAGCACAATAGATATTATTTATTTGAACTTCATTGAAACATTTGATCAAAAGAGCCACTGGGAAAGTATAAACCACACGGAAGGAGATGGAAATTAATAAAGAATCTTAGGGTGTATAAGGAATTGTTTAAGCAGGGATAGATTTAGTATTGTTGAAAGGAAAATGCGAGGATAAGTAGAATTCCTCAAAGATTAGCCTTAGGATCTGCTTTATTTAGTATTTCTATTAATGGTTTTGGTGCTAAAGTTTGGTGTGTGCTGATAAAGCTTGGTTAATGATGCCAAGTTCAGAGGATTCGCAAATACACAAAAGCTGGATATGCAGAACTGAGTGACCCTAAGGATTCGAGTGAAAAAGTGGGATAAAAGTCAGTGAAACAAAGCACAAAGCTCCATGGAATTGGGAGCTGAGTATAAACTTCTTCTGTAAAATGTAGCACATGCAGTGGAAAGGACTGGAAGAAGAGCTGTGTGCCTTTTACACAGGGTGACTGTTAATTCTCACACATAGGGAGCCCCAGGAGAAGAACTTTCATGGAGGTGGAAGTGTTTAAGTGTCTCTGTAGATGATCTAGGAGATGCTTCTCAGAGTTATCAAGAGGGGAGATTTAGATGAGATCTGGGGAAGAAATTCTTTGCTGTGAGGGTGGTGAGAGCCTGGCCCAGGTTGCCCAGAGAAGCTGGGGCTGCCCCATCCCTGGAGGGGTTCAAGGGCAGGATGGATGGGGCTTGGAGCAACCTGGTCTGGTGGGAGGCGTCCCTGACCAGGGCAGGGGGTGGGACTGGGTGGTCTTTCAGGTCCCTTCCAACCCGAACCATTGTATGATTCTATGAGTTCTGATCGCCCGCTGGGGAGAAAGATAGTGGCAACTAAATGCAGAAAAGGGTTACTGGTAGGAGCCCGAGAGCCCCCTGAACCAGTGCTGAATGGAAGGACTGGCCTCTAGCAAAGGCTGGTGGGAGATGTATTTCTTGGCAGCAAATACATGGCTGGAGGGGAGGAGAAGGAAGAGGGATTGGTACCGGTGGGAAGAAGATCCATTGATACTCAGGACTAGCGCTGGCATTTAAATCAAATCGCTGTAACCCTGCCATGAATACAGCCAGGAGGAGGTTCAAACTTTCAGAAAGACACAAGTTCTGAATGCAGCTTCCAGCAGAGTCAAAAGTACACAAATTACTGCTTCTAAATTGAAGCTCCACAAGGTTACAGAAGAGATGACTTGGGTTCATAACAGCAAGGACCGAAACAGTAAGATCCTTTTCAGTCCCACGTATATGTGAACTTTTATGTCCCAGTCTGTACGCAAGGGAATGGGCTCAAGAATGCGGAGAGTGGAGTGGTATTTTTTTGGTTTGGAATTGCAAGTGTTGTTTAATCCCAAGGTTCTGAAAACTGCAGTTGGGAAGGAAGCGGAGGGTTTAGTGAATAAATGCGGACTATGTCCCTCTCTGCCCACTCAGAGCAGCAGCTGTGGACAGGGACCTGAAGTGTGAGAACATCTGACCTTTGCTCAGGTTGAGAAATAAGCAGTTTGCTGAAGAACGCGCTGAACTATTAAGAAGAGTTTATCTGCCAGTGTAGATAAGACCAAAATATGATTTGTATCGTCTGAGAAGCTTCTCTGAGCCGATTTGGGGCAGGTTATCTTGACGGCGTTTTGAAAATGATTCACTGCTGGTTAGTGCTTAACCTCGTCAACGCCTAGAGCAAGGATTCGTGCTTCCCGTGGCAGCTGGGAAGGTGCTGCTTTAATCGCTTGGCTTCGGTTTGTCATCAGTGCAGGGGGGGAGTTCTGTACTGAATCAGAACAGAAGGTTCTGATCCAGGAGAGGTCTAATATGCAGGTTTAATAGGGTACCTAGCATAGCAACATCAAGGTGGGGCGAGAGAAAGTTGGAAATTTATGAATATTAAACTCTTTCAGTTTTTTAGCATCTTTAAAATGCTCCTACCTCCAACAACCCACCTTCAATGCTGGGGATATTCTGTAAGCCTTGTCCTTACGCTTCAGTCTTCTCTCCCTCGGGATCTCTTTACCAGTGAATATTTTTGACCAAATCACGTCTTTACCTGGGCTATATTCTCTTTCCTCATAAGCTACATTATTAAAGGCAATAAGCTTGTAAATATACCTTTGTGCGTGTGTTTTTATTTTGGAGAAGAAAAAAATTAATGTGGCTTGTAGTAGTAGCAAAAGCACTGCACGATGTTTTCTAACATTTTTCTAAAGGGCACAGTGGGCTTGAAATGTTAGTGAGTTAAAAGATTAATGTGATAAGTGCCTCAAGGTTTTCTCGAACTAGCTGTGATTACGTAAGTGTTATTTTAAAATAATAATTTACAGCACAGAAATTGCCATGGGTTGGATTGTTTACTAATCCACATCTGCTCCGGTGTCAGAGATGGTGGTATTCTATAAGTGTATCCAGAGTGACGTGCAAGACGTGGAGCAGATTATCAGAATAAAAGTTCAACTCTCTTCAGCGTGGAGCTTTCTGTGGGGTTAAAGCAGCGTGTAGAAAATGAAGCTTGGCCTTTTCAGCAGAAAAAAGATAAAACATGCCCAACTGTTCCATGTAGCCAAGGCAGTTAAGAGGTGGAAGGGGTAGGGAACCTTCTTTCCCTCCTTCCCACGGATGTAGAATGCAGGGAGTGTGTTATTTTTTCAAAAATAACTTTTTTTTTTTTTTTTTCCTGGTGCTCTAAAATGTCTTCTGCAGTATTTTGCTCATCGCCTGCCAGCGAATTGTTTCTTGTGATGAAGTCATGCTCGGTGCAGAATGGCATCTTGTGAGAGAATGATACATTTTGGAATCGCATGTTAGAAACCTCTGCACGCTGAAGTAGCTCTCGACTCCTCCTGCCCCTCGCTGTAAAC
This sequence comes from Numenius arquata, assembly GCF_964106895.1. NCBI lineage: Eukaryota > Metazoa > Chordata > Aves > Charadriiformes > Scolopacidae > Numenius > Numenius arquata. The sequence continues at coordinate 2,890,937 of NC_133589.1, read as the reverse complement.
AGAAATCGGATGTGTCGTAGAGCCTGACCTTCCAACGGTGCAGTTTTGGCTTTTCTAGAAATTTGTTGACTTGAGATCTTGAGCGTTTCTTCACTCCTTTCCTACTACCACTCGGACTCGATCCTTACCCGCTCCCTTTCTCTTGTCAGCAGAGTTAACAATTGCTGCGCCTCTTTGGGGAGTAATGGGCAACTATTGCAAGAACCATTTTCTAGCACAAGTTGTTCTTGCTGGAATTGCTTTTGAATTCTCATTACTTGTTTAAACTCTCTTCCAGAGATACTCTGATATAAGCAGCATAGTGAAAGGATGATCAATCTTCTGGGTAGGAAGAAATATGAAATTCTGGATTTTCCTGAGTTATACCCTGCTGACCAAGTTAATTTCTTTTCTGTTTTAATGAAACAATCATTCTTTTTCTCTGGTACACGTGAAGCTGTTCAGTGGGGGCTTGAAATCCTCCTGATCTAAGAAGGACAGAAATAGAGTATCTGGCTTTGAGAATGTATTAAATATCAGTCTCTTCAATTAGAGAAGTCAGCTCTTCATCTGTTAGTTACTTGGATGGTTTTTGGTGATACTTCACAGCTCTGCTATTGGCTCAGTTCAGAAGATGATGTTTTAACCTAGTTATGAATTATTGTGGTTTTTTTACTCAGTTTTGGTAGTGCCTTTGCAAATAATGTTTCTGACTGTATGCTCTTTGTTAGTCCCGGAGTTAAAGCTTTGTGGCTTCGGGTGGTTTTCTGCAAACGTAGCAGCCGAGGTTGATGGCACCAAGCCTGTTTTGTGACAAGCCTTTCATTTAGTCCTGATGGTTTCCAGTGTGACTTTGGCAAAGACATCACCTGCCTGCCTTCTGGAGAGCTGGCCCACTTGTCAAGGTGACAGAACACCTATCGGCTCGCCTGTCTGCAAGGAGCTGGCAAGGGGAAATGCAATTGGCACTTTGTAATAACTGATATATTTGGAAGGCTGGTGGAGAGGAAGAGTGAAAAAGTGAGGGTTTTTTCCGATTGGGTAGATATAAATCTTGGAAAATGCGTGTGTTCCTGTCTGTATGGCTTATGATAGCTGCTAAAGATAAACATGCTTTCTCAATGTCAGTCTTTTGGCTGTAGTTAGATATTTAAAATAGCTTTCTTCTAAAATATTTGTCTGTTTCTTGTATCCTGTACTGTTCTTTTCAGCAATGGTGTGTCTAGATCAGTAGAGTTTCATAGAATTGTGGAATGCCAGGTTGGAAGAGAGCTCGAGGATCATCTAGTCCAACCTTTCATGGCTAACGCATGAACAAGGTGGCCCAGCGACCTTCTTAAATGTCCAATGCAGGGGAAAAGTTTGGAGGATACAAATTAAACCCTTAACTTTGCTTTAGAGTCAGCTTCTGTGTATTCATGATACATCTTTGTTAAGTATTTGCCAGAAGTGATGCTCATGGACAGTCTCTAGTACCGTACGATGGCAGTAGTTAAGTGCCAAACAAATCTGGTAATAGTGTTAAAAGAACTGCACTTCATGTCTGAGATTGGAAGGGCTACTAAATAAAAATTCGACCCTTTAGTATTGAAACATCAGAAGGACGGTTACCAAAGTTTTAGCATCTATATCCATCCATGGCTTTTGTCAGGGAGAACGGGATGCTTTTGGCATTAAGTTGGGATTCAGATCTATGGTGTAGGGACTAAATCACTGCGTGGAACTTGATAGAATTGTATCTGGGAGGAATCTCACCGATGGCCTCAAACTGCACGTGGGTTTTTGTGGGTTTAAGGAGCTGTGTCTCACTAGGTCATTTCTTATCCTTTTTTATACTTGGTAATTCGGGATCGTGAGGTTTGTATATGGTGTCCCCTGTGTTTTTCCCTCCTTGCTGTGCTAACTGAAAGGAGAAGGAAATAACCGCCGCCTCCTCCTCCACAAAGTGCTGTGTTTGTCAGAGGCAGCTTGAGGGCCCAGGTTGTTCCGCTGCCGTGGAAGAGCTGCAATTCCCTTCTGTCTGAACAATAAGCTTTGTATCTGTTTGTACAGTAATGAACTGCTTTTGTTTCCTTCAGAAATGTGCTCTGCTGTCTGGAGCGTTTCCATTTACAGACAACCCCTGCCAAATTAATTTTATTTAATTATCTCCTAGGGCTAAGCTTGAATACATTTTGTGTTAAATTCACCGTTTCTCCCTCTTCTCAACGAAATGGACTTAATATCCTTGTTAAAATCTGATTAAAACTAAAATTGAGTTTTTTGAAGTCTGATTATCCCATGAAATGGAATTTTTAAACCTAATTATGAATGGATTTGCATACATTTTTAGCACCATTGAAAAGAAAGTTGAAATAAATTTATTAATGAAATCCTCTTCTGCTGTCTCTTTGGGCCATGACGATTGCTGGAGAGTGAGGGAGGAGGAGGTAAGGCGAGAACAAAAGCCCTCCCTCTTTTGAAATATACCCTCTCCCACCCAAAAAATTAATTCCAGAGCTGGTTTGACCCTGTCTCATTTTTATTCCTCTCTGCCACGCAGCCCAATTTAGGTAATTGATGGCCTTTTCGAGGGTAACTACATAGCTGAGCTGGTTTTGTGTATTTAAAGCCTTTGTGCTTTCTGAAGGGAGAATGTGGGGGGGCAACATTCGTTTCATCTATTATGTCCTTCCCTTTCTCTTCTGAGGTAGCCCTGATACAAAATCAATAGGCAGCTCTCGTTTCTCCTTTCGGAGAAGCTGCATCTTTGAGCGTTTATTTTAAGCCAAATAAAAAATGGATAGTTTTACAGACAGTGGTGAGTGTGCACATGGGATTTGTGATTGTTTATCTACTTCCCTGGGTTTGAAGCAAAAAGTTTCTCTGTAGGATACATTTGAATCTCTCACTGCAGTAATTGTGCCTGTTCCCTCAGGATTTTGGAATCACAGAATGATATGGGTTTGGAAGGGACCTCTGGAGATCATCTAGTCCAAACCCCTGCCAGAGCAGGTTGCTCAGGAACGTGTCCAAGAGGGTTTTGAATGTCTCCAGAGAAGGAGACTCCACCACCTCTCTGGGCAGCCTCTTCCAGGGCTCTGCCACCCTCACAGGAAAGAAGTTCCTTCTCATGTTTAGGTTGAACTTTCTATGTTAAAGTTTGTGCCCATTTCCTCTTGTCCTGTCACTGGGCACCGCTGAGAAAAGACTGTCCCCATCCTCTTGACACCCACCCTTTAAGTATTTATAGGCGTTGATCTGATCCCCCCCTCAGTCTTCTCCAGACTAAAGAGATCCAAGTCCCTCAGCCTTTCCTCATCAGAGAGATGCTCCAGGCCCCTCATCATCTTTGTAGCCCTCTGCTGTACCCTCTCCAGCAGTTCCCTGTCCTTCTTGAACTGGGAAGCCCAAAACCGGACACTGGAAGTGGTCCTCTCTGGAACAAAAAGTGCCAGTGGAAGAAGTGGAACTTAAAGATGTGGCTTCTTCCTTTTTTTTTCCCCTTTGGTCAGTCATCTTCTTACTCAGGGTTACAAAAAGCTCTTTGAGCTGCGTAAGAGTTAGTTACAAAATGTTAAGAGTCTCTTCTCTCTGTCAGATGCTGTGTGCAGTTTTTTTTTTCGTTGTCAAAAAATTATATTAAAAGCGATGGAAAAATGTGTGTTGGCAGTTGGGAAATCCTGGATCTGATACACGGACTCTGCAAAGGGTAAATACTCAGCGCGTGGCCCGAGTGTTCTGTAAGCATTTGCAAAGTTGCTTTTGAGCAGAGGGACTTGTTTTCCATACGCCTTTGTGTTCTGGTTTTAATCCCGTCTTTGCGAAGCTTGAGTAGGAAACACAGCGGAGGTATCGAGTTCCACAAGAAACGCGTAATTCTGGCGCTGTTTCTTTGAGGAGCTTCTGAAGTGGGGAGCTTTCTGAGGGAAGCTGTGGCTCAGCAGAGGAAGGAGGATTGAGCTGAGATTGGAGAATGCTTTTAGCTGGCAAAAGCTCAAGTTATAAATGAGAATGGTTGAAGTAAATTAAAAAATTTCTCAGTAATGTAACGGGAAAACTTGAGAATTCAGACAGGCTTAGGAGGAAAGAAGCAAACTGAGGGAGCTCTGCGCCAGGGACTTTAAAATGTTTTGTGGTTTAATGACTGTGGCTTTCCTTTGTGGTTGTTCACTGAAACTGTTGTCCCAAGCAGACACCTTTACCGTTGGAATTGTATAATACTCATTGTATAAATAGGTCTCCCATTTACACTTGGGCCATAAACCCTTTGCAGAGTCTTCCCAATCGAGCTCAAGTGGGATGTGAGGAGTCAGGAATAGCTGAGGCACCTTTTCCTCCAGCGTGGAGCTCTTGTACAAAGTGCACTCACACCAGCAACGACCGGGATCAGGAAGCTTGCGGTTCCTGGAGGAGCAGGAGGAGGAGATCACCAGCGGGGTAGACATGGTGAAGGCTTCTAGAAGGGCGTTTTTTAACTCTGTTGTTGTCTGGTTGGGTCTGTACTGTCCGTTCACCAAAGAAAAAGTAACTGGTTGTGGGCAGTCCTGTATTCTGTATCCTACTGTGTGATGAAACGAGATCTTGAAGATCAATGTGTGTGCAAGGAAGGATACGAAAGTGGTGTGAAACGGGACGGGTGTTTGTTCCTTCCAATGGAGAGAACAGGAGCTCTTTCTCTCTGGGAATACATTGCAAATTTTAGAAACTGTTTACCATCTAATTTTATTAGTGCCTCCCCTGGTGGCTTCACGTACTGAACGTGACTAAAACCTGGTGATAGCGGTGAGGCAAGATGGTGACAAAGTGCTTGTGACACCAATCCGGTCTTTGTCCCAGTCCTAGGAGCCTGTGGCAAAGACACGGGGAAGTCGGAATTGCTTCTGGCTGCTCTGAGCCCTGTGCTTGGTGCCGGCGGCCGAGGCTGGTTTGTGAGAGCGAGCTGGCAAAGGGAGAACAGGAATTGCTGAAATGCCGCTGTTTACATCTTTAATGCCATTATAGCAGTTCCACTTTCTATGAACAAGTCTTAACGTCTGCTTCTATTGCCTTCTGACATGAATTATTCATTATTTATGGCTGATGTGATTGGGGTTTGGCTTTCCCAGGCAGGTTTGTTCTATCCACTTAGCTCTGACGTGCTCTGAGACTCAGTTATTTTCCCAGCATTTGTTCTTAATGTTCATCGCTCTTCTTGACAGTAAAACTTTTGGAGTATGTAATCCAAGCCTGGTTTGGGGAATGAGAGACTGAGGGTGGGGGGTGAGTTAGTTTTTGCTTTTTTGGGGGGAGAAAGCATGGGAAGAGCTTTTTATTTAAATCTGTGCTTATTGCCAAGGCTTAGGGTGACTTTTATTATCACGGTGTGTCAGAGGACTTGGATATGAGGCGCTTTATATGTGCTGCTCGGGAGATTTGGATGGTAAGGAAAGAAAGCAGAATTTGCAAATGAGAGATGGGATTGATGTGCTCTGCCCTGGAGGGGAGAGTGGTTCTGAGTTTGGGATTTTGTACCATTTTTCCCTGGCCAGGACACCACTGTAGCAATAATAATGCTCTTTGGGTTCTTCTTCCCTTCTAATGACTTGCCTCATCTGGTTTGTACTGGGACTGCAATGTTTAGGTCTTGGTATGTCTCACGTTTGTTAGCAGATGCCTAGAGCTGATGTGTTAATGGGCTTCCATAAAACTTTTTGGTCTGAAATGTTATTTGTCCTTCACTTTGAATAATAAATTTTTAGAAACTTTCACCCAAAAAAAAAAAAAGTAAGTATGAGAGAGAATTACTGCATTTGTTTAAAGTTCTGAAAGCTTTTTTTAGCTAAACAGTTCAAAGAGCGCATCTCACTAATCAGAGGAATATTTTTGCGTCCCCGGGGTGGTCACAGCGTTTTAATTGGAACTCAGGCTTCTTTGAAGTCCCTTTTTAATCCTCCCTGAGCTGGGGGAGAGGGTTTGAAGGCGGCACTGTAAATCTGAAATTTCTTCGTTTTATTTACATGTGTCTGGGGACGCGTGTAATTCCTTCTCCCAAAGTTAAGCTCGGTGCCGGCTTGAGCACGGCTGAGTGCGAAACGTGCTTCGTTAAGTGGGGAGGCCTGAGACAGGTTTTGGGGGCGGGGGGAGAGGGTAATAGAGAGGGAGCTTGTGTTTATGGATTTGTTGAAACCAGTACCTGAGCAACAGGCTCTAAATGGTAAGCGAGCTCAGCGGGAGATGGTGTCACAGCTTAATGGGAGCCCAGACTAAGCAAAAAAGCTAGGATTTAAACTCATGTTTTAGGATTAGCTTATTAGTACGGCACTCAAAAATAGTGTTGCGTGCTGGTGTTTGACTGCTTTACAAATTAAACAGAAGATTTAGGGTACAGCTCTTAGAGTTTTAAGCATCAATAGAGCTACCAAGCTGGTGAGGGGTCTGGAGAACAAGTCATATGAGGACAGGCTGAGGGAACTGGGCATGTTTACTTTGGAGAAGAGGAGGCTGAAGGAAGACCTCATTGCCCTCTATAACTACCTGAAAGGGGGGTGTAGAGAGGTGGGTGTTGGCCTCTTCTCCCAAGGGAATAATGACAGGACCAGAGGAAATGGTCTGAAGTTAGATTAGATATCAGGAAGAATTACTTTCCTGAGAGGATGGTCAGGCACTGGAACAGCCTGCCCAGGGAGGTGGTTGAGCCACCATTCCTGGAGGTATTTAAGAAACGTGTAGACGTGGCACTTCAGGGCATGCTCTAGTGGCCGAGATTGTAGGGGTTTTGTGTGTGTGTGTGGTTGGACTTGGTGATCTCAGAGGTCCTTTCCAACCATCACTATTCTATGATTCCGTGATCAATAATCCTTTACATCAACATGGAGTTAAACTTCCTTACATTGGTGTTGAATTACTGAGTCTTTTTGGGTGTCCCTGGTCAGATTGCTTAAACTTTGCATCTCGGATTCTAAAGGTGAGGCCTTGCTTTTGCTTTTGGAGAAGTCTGGTCTCACCTCGAGTGTATTACACACCTGGTGTATCCACCACAAATAGAGCCGATGCCTTTTGTGCCATCTTAATACAAATCACTTGTAGGAATAAGCCGCTACTGACAGCGCAAGCACTTTCCGTAGGCATTTTCTACTTTATTTGTTCCACTATTGATTTTCATGATAAATATAATCATTTATCAGCCGTGTGTTTTCTCTACTTCAATAAGGTTTTTAACCTCCCACGTTTGCTGAAACTGGGATGTTGTACTTTATGCTTCTGCCAGGGGTGAGGCATCTGCTGTGAAAAGCTTTGAAATAATCTTTGCTTGAGTTTGGGTAGTTTTTAATTAATGGAAGCAACAGGCTTAACCTCAATTTTCTGTCTGAAAGGATAACTTAGTACTCTAGCTGAACATCTAAGCAGTATACTTTTCATTCTTTCTAAAATTGTCATGATAAATTTACCTGTGACTGGTGTTATTGAATGATATTAAAAAAACCTGAAAGAGTTAAAATAACTTTTACTGTAGCTTAAAGTTGCAGTTCAAAGTGGCCATTCCTGCCATGAGATTGAAGAGGTATGTGATTGTAATCAGAAGTAAATAAGAATAATATATGGGATGTCAAATCACTTTATATAAAAGTAGTTGGAAATATGGTCTAGACTCTCTCAAGCACCTGTAGACAATCATTAATTGTATTTCCTCTTGCTCAAGATCAGGGATATTTTGTTACTGCTGGCTGATATTTTCAGCTGATAAGAGTCTGGGAAAACAATGTGATCAATAAAGATGTTGAAAGCAATACAAGAACTTGGGAAAATTAATATTCTGCGAGGATTATCTCAGACAGGTGTCAAAAGAACAAGACTATCAATTTAGTGAAATCTGTAAAATAGTCAAATATACATATATTGTCAGTACCTAGTCTTGGTTACGGTATTAGTTCCTTTTCTTATCGGACAGAAGCTCTGGTTATCTGTAAAAATGATGTCTCTGTACTTTCTGTGGGGGTGGAAGTTATGCCGGAAGGGTATGGGGGATACATGCCAATTGTGGGGTGTTCTTTGTGGGTTTTTGTCATCCCCTGTCCCCCCCTTCATTGAAAAGCAGCTGCTGTTGTCTGATTTCTGGGCTGGTCTTCAATTGTCTTGGAAGTGGCCTAGCAGAATGGAGCCAGCAGAGGTTCAGTAAAATTATGTCAGGATCACTAACTCAGTCTGTTTATTTGCATAAACATTTTTGCCTAATTTGAAAGCGAAGGAGTTAATTTTTTGGACTTGTAATATTTCTGTTGTAACCAGCCATCCCCGCTGGCCCTCGGCTCAGCGAGGAGCAAGTTTCTGAACTGGATTTTATTCGTGAAATTTAGAAAGAGAAGCTTCTGCCTGATCTTCTGGAAGTGTCATTTATTACCTTTATTTTGGCAGTCGGGACACTTTCCCAGCTTCATGTAATCCCAGTGGTTGGCCTGGAATGGTTTTCAGGGATTCTAGCGATCCTCTATTGAATGATACCTCTTGGAAAGACGCAACATCTGTCTATTCAGAGTTTGTTTCCAATGAACAGATCTCTCTATTTCAGTCTGTGCTTTGCAGATCCTAATTTTTTTTGCTTATAATTACTTAAAATCATCCAAATGCCTTGCAAATCTTAGGATACCCATGTAGTTAGAATAAATAATTGCTCTTCTGCTGCCCTTCTGTTCTTTAGATCAGTTTGATTTACTGCCCCCCCAGCCCCATTGTGAAGCCTTATTTTTTTTCCCAGCAAATAGTTCACACCATCCTCTCTGCCCAACTCTAGATTGTCACAAGGATTGTTCCAATTCCATTGGCAAATGGAAACTATGGGAAAAAGTACCCTAGTTATGACTCTAAAATAAGTTATTTTATTCACTTCGTGGCATTATTTTTCCCTTTACCTCTGTCTGTTTCTCAAATTAAGTTCATGATGGGGTAAAAGACTTAAACCAGCTTTTGCTGCTGCAGTAAAATGAAACGTTACATTATTAAACGTGTTTACATTTTGTGCTTGAAATCTTAAGGGTAGTAGGTACGAAATTATATGCCACAACTAATTTCCTTTCAGCTTCATCATTAATATATAATTACATTCACTAAATTAAATTCCAAATTGAGAAAAAACATTTGCTTCTTTAATTGTAAAGATCATGCTGATAATCACTCTGGTATGTGAGCAGCAACAGCAATTTTTGACAGTCCTTTATGATCGTTTCCAACTTTGCTACTTCTGTGCTACTGCTGGTAAATAGCTAAAAGGTGCTTTAGAAGTTTATGGTTTGGTTTTCTTTTTTTCTCCGTTCGATCTCTTAACCTGTGTGGGATTTTTGGGAAGAGTTAAGCAAAAAGAACTGTTACCCACAGATGTCCTCTTAGAGCCTTGAATAGGCTATAATTGATATAGAATTTCAAACTGATTGTGAATGAACACATATAAGGTACTTAAGGATCACTCTCCTTAATATAGAACTTTTTTTTTATTTTTATTTTTTAATGAGAGATGGAGCAGTGATGAGAGAGTCAAAAAATAGGGCAGAGTGGGACGGAGAATGCTGCGGGCAGCGCTGTCTGGCTTGGAGAACGCTGGTGCTGGTGTGGGAAGTCTCTCTTGTTGGAGCCCAAGGATTTTCCTTGCATCCTACCAAACAGTGGTTTGAAAGCATTTCAGAGACATTGGTTCTTACGGATTAGTGAGTACAATAGGTTTGTTGTGCTTCCTCTAACCTAAACAGGGAAGACCTTAAGGACTGTTTGTTTTCTTATATTGGAAAACCATAGGATAGAGAATATTTAATAGCTTTGCGGACATGCTCCATGTTTCTTGAGTTGTATGTTAAATGGCTTATTGCCTTTATAAACTCTTTGATTTTATGCAACTGAGTTTAAGCCAAACTAAAATTCTTTTGCGTTACAGCATGACGTGGACTGTCTTTCCTTTTCTTTTCCCCTGTAGAACGAGGCATACCAGTGCATGCTGCAGGAAGGGATTGATTTCATCTGTATCAAAATACCAAAAAGATTGGGTTTTTGGTTTTGTCCAAGGAGAGAGTCAAGAACAGGGCATGGCAAAGTATGCTTTGGTTATTTGAAAATATCAAGCATAAGAGTTTTAGAGTCAATATTTTTTTTTTTAATTTTATTTCTTATGCTACTAATCATTAGCTTTTGTGCCAAAAAGCCCGAAGAGCGGCAGCTGAGCGGGGAGCCAAGCGTGTTTTGCTGCGGTGGTACCCAGTGGTCAGCCTTGTGCTGTAATGTGAAACAGCAGAGCAATTAAAGGCCGTCCCTGTGGGTTCGCAGCAGTACAGATTGAGCTTGGATGGGGATAGACTTGTCATTAGTAAGAGCCCAAGGTAGTTTATTCTGGTTTTCTAGTTAACTCTGTTTCCCTTGCTACTTACGTACTTTCTCGGCGGTAGTACATCTTTCTTCTGTTTAAAGCACAGGATGGTTTTGACTCTTAAGTCTAGTCTTGACAGTACTAAAACAAATCTCTGAGACGTCGCACACAATTATTCATCTGCCCCAAGATGATGAGGTGATGGTGGATCTCTTGCAGCCTGGCACAGGCAGCCTGACTTCTCACCAGTTCCTGAGAGCCAGACTGTGACAGTTCACGTGTCTCGCCCTCGAGCCCCCTTATTGCTTTTTCCACGCGGCTGAAGTTACCTGACTGGTAGAATGTGAGCTCAATGAGAGCTCGAGGATATGTTTTGATGAGAAGACAGCTGAGCCTGTTAACAGCCTCTTGGTGAAAGCAGGAATTTCAGCAACTGATTCCGACCTTCAGTGGCAGAAAATGAAGCAGGCAAAGGCAGCGACTGCCGCTCCGGTGGCAACGGGCAATTAGATTTGCTCCGCTGCTCTTGCTGAGTTGCACTGGAGAAGAGGAGGCTGGAAGTCTACGATGATGATTTGTGTGAGCTTGGACCTCTTTTGGAAAGGCAACATTCTCTGGGCTTGCCGTTTTAAAAAGCTCAGCCGTGTGCTCTAGCGCTTTTTTTTAATCAAAGTAGAGAAAATTGCTTTTGTTTCACCATGACCTCTCAAAGCTCTGAATTGCACGTGATTCAGTATGCAATGTCCTGACTTCTGGGTGAAGATTAAAAGTAAAAAAGATGACTATTTCTATCTTACCTTCCGAGTCAGCAGGTTTGATACAACCACGTGTAACATTCCCTCTCCTTGGGTTCTATTAAAGCCTTTTACTCGTAAGGTTACATTTGACAGTGCATGATGTGACCTTCCAAAGTTCCAGTGGTTTATTCTTTCTTGCTGTTAGAGCAGTGGTAGGGATGAGAAAGAAGTCTGGAATGTTGAAATGCCTGCCAAATGATTAATTTTTTTCAAAAGTAAGATTAGTTTTATCTTGTTGGGCTCTTAAATGTCTCTTTAAAGTAGAAACAAAAATGGAAAGATTAGTTGTTATGACGCTGTTATCATTAACTTAGGGAGGGGAAAAAAGCTTTTTTCATTAAAGCCCCCAAAAGTCTATTGACTAGAATCTAAGATAGCTTTCTTCCTTTTCTCTTCTCCCCTCTTCAAATTACAGCTTGATTGGATTAATTGCTAATTTTGCCATTTCTTCAAAAGAGTTATATCAATTGTTTTTAGAATTGTCAAGACACTTAGAAACACTTAACATGTTTTCTTACAAATAAGTTGTTCTGCTTCAAGTGGTTAATGGGGACATTCGCTTTGGTAAAGAGCAATTGGATTTATTGGTTCTATCTACACAAATACAAGATTTCCTTTCTAAATGAAGGGAACCTCAGAAGCTGGGATTGCTTATTGCTTGCAGTTTACACTTCAGACTTGGTTCACTTTGTGCACAAAGTGTTAAGCATTCACTTTATTGGAGAAACAGCGGAAGGTAGACCTTAGTTTCACTTTTTTGACAGCTCTTGACACCTTCATTTGAATGAATAAAGGTAAGTGATTGCTCTTCAAAACATTTTAATCAAAGTGTTGCAAAACACTGAAGGTGTCCTCATTGCCTAGGAAATTTTGAGAATTAATGTTTGTGAACAATGTGTGGAGCAGATTCCTTACCATCTGGTTTAGTTCCTGGAGCTGGCAATAGAAAGGGAGGATGTAGGTGTGGAGATGTCAAAAAATAGGTTTAATTACCTGGCCTGGAGCTCGAAGGGGGATTTTTTTGCAAGAGGAATACTGTTGTGAGACATCCAGGCCTGGACATGAGACTTTAGTGGCAATGTTTTCCTTTAGTCTGTTGTGATTATTATTTGCTGTACTTCTTTGAAGGGGAAGTCATCCCAGGAACTGAGCTGCTTCTGGACTTGCTGGCAAAGCTTAGGAAATAAGCGGGAGTCCTGTAAACCAGAGATAGAGGAGTTAAAGCGACCGCAGAGCTCAAATATACAGAAGGGATGTTTGGCGTCCTCACTTGAAACATACGGGAAGAGTCTATTACAGACATTCCACAGCTTTTTCTAATCACACAGAAATATTTAAAACAACTAAAAGGCCTTTCCAGAAATCTCCTGTTGTTGTCATGTTATCGTTGTGTGTTTGTTCTTCAGATGCTCTTGTTTTCCTGTCGAGGAAAGAAGATTAAATTCTTTTATAAAAGTAGGAAAGGTCCTTCTTGGGGAGAGAACTTCAAAATTTTCTAGTGTTTCTTCTACATAATATAAAAACAGATAAGGAACAAAATCCAGATTTTTTTTTTTCTCTACTTTTAGGAGACTGCCTTAAAGAAAAAAACCAAAGCAAAACAACCCACCAAAAAACCCTCAAAAATCCTGGCTATTTTTTTTTTGATTGAAGAGAAAGAAGCAGATGGCCCTCCCTTTCTGTGCCTGGTTGTCTTAACAAACACTCTAATAAAAGACTTTTGCCTCTTGTCTTTATCAGTTCATTATGCTTAAGTGTCAAATAGTTCATGGATCTACCTGAAATGCCGTGCCAAAAACCTGGGAACGTTCCATTTCAATTTAATATGACTTGGTTGAGACAACCCAATCTGTGTCTGTGTTTCTGTGCTGAGTTGAAACTATAGAGAGAAATGTTAATTCAACAGACTTCCAAAAATAAGTAATTCTGAGTAATTTAGTACCGCAAGTGTGTTATTAGTTTGGTAGTTTCAAGCAAATTTAATTTAAAAAGAAAAATAAAAGTGAAGGCTTTAGTCCTCCAAACAGACTTGACTGTGTGCCTGTTTTTATATCAAGTTTTACTTTTGTCTTGTACTTTTTATCAGTTCGGTTGATGGTTGGACTTAGATGATCTTAAAGGTCCCTTCCAACCTAGACAGTTCTATGATTCCGTGATTCCATAGTTAAAATTTAATGTCAGATATCTAGCTACAATCAAACTTCTTCCTTTGCTGTAAATTTTGAAGCATTTTATAGAAGCAATAATAAGTTGATGTTCTAATAAATTATAAATTAAAAATATTCCATTTTTTACTTTAACATCTTCATCTTGTTACTGAGTCTTGGTTTAATGTTACTTCAGCAGCAAATTCTCAGTGTGTAACTGCCATAGTTTGTACTGAAATGATAACAGGTCCTTAATAACACAGTTCAACAGAGCTTTCCAGCAAACATCTATGAAATGCCAGTTGTGAGCATTAAAAAAAAAAAAAAAGTATAGAAAAAAATGCATAAGGCGTTTTCCTTGTGAAAAGTTGAGAAAGTGGCCAGTGGGGCCTGAAAGTCGAGTGACTGGGATGGGCATCCCATTAAGTCAATTTTTCACTTCATATGAACAGTTTTAGGTTTTTATCGTTCTGAAATTGCTCCTTTCCAAATTATCTGCACTTCAAAGGAAGTCAGAGCTTTGGTTACCGGCAGGTTTGTCCCTCTCCTCCCTCGTTGTGCTGCTACTCGACACCGGACTAATTTGCTCGTTTAGGGCGAGAAATCTTGTTTCCAAATTAGACTTAAATTCTCCTGTTGTTCTGTTTTTTTATTTATTTTGGTTAAATGTTATCGTAGAAGGAAAAGCGGTCTCAGGATGGGATGGTGGGACAGAGGAAGAACGTTTTAGCTTTTGGCTCCTTGTGCCTTTCCCAGGAGAAGGGAACTGAAATCAGTGATTTAATCTGCACCCGCATTTTGGAAGCCACTATTTGCCATTTGTTCTTCATGTTATCTTTGTAATTACGGAGCGTATGATTCAGTTCTAATAACATGCTGCTCTTGAATCATACCGTTAAGTGTGTGTGTTTCATTTGCAGGGTTTGACACGGCTGGTACAGACTAGGTGTGGTTTTAGTCGTGGTTCTGTGGGCTCCATCATTCCATGGGGAAGGAGACTGTCTGCAGGGCAAACACAGAGACAGTGCAGAAGGAAAGCGGTTCTGGGTATATTTATGTAAGAATAGAGTTTCAAACTTCCCTCAAGTAGTGGTGATAAGATATATCTGTCAGACAAATTCTCTTAAAGCGGACTTACTGGATTTTTAATACTGGTTTTGGTGTCAAAACCACTGTTTTGGTGGACAGAGCTTTAGCAGGAATTAGGCACAGCTAGTCCATCAGACACAGGCTCTCAAGGCTTGGACGTGTGAAGTGTGTGTTGGGATGCTGACAAATTTCTCTCTTTATGTGCCATTGTTTTCAGAAACTTGGGAAAAGAGAGGGCTGTTCACAGCCGTGAGGGCTGGTTGGTATTTGCAGAGCTTTGGGAGTTGACCAATTCTCTTCAAATTGAAAGCTCTGATTTAATTTCATTGTGCATGCAGTGTCGTTCCTTTACTTGGAACTGCGTAAATTTGGCTTTTGCCAAATTGTGTTTGATCAGGATAGGATGTAAACCTCAGAAATAGGCTTTGAAACCTCTCAATAAAGGTATTTGACAGCAGAGTCCACGCGAGGGGTGTCTGTCTCTGATCACCTGACTTGACTTAGTTTTACAGAAAGCGAACTCTTCTCTAGAGGGGGCTAATTAATTATTTTCTGTTATATATCTCTGCCGCTCCACTCGGACGCTCCACCTAATGCCAACAAAACATCCTCCAGAAATAAGTATAAACCTAAAGCTGCCAATTGCTGGAACTGAGCTTGGAAGCTGATTGTTAATTTGAATTGCCGAACAGATGAGGGTGATTGTTCTTTATTGGAAATCTGTCAGTCGCTATCATTGCTAGAAATCTGTGGCTTTTATAATCCCCTCTCATTTTACTATTGGATTGATTTCAGTTCTCTGTCTCAGTCCTATGGTATGAATTTCTGAGAAAATGATAAAAAAATCAAGGCAAATACACTTCTTTTTTTTTTTTTTTTCCCATTTAAAACAAATCTGTGCAATTATTTCATTGATGCAGGGACCAAACACTGGTGTTGGGGGCTGGCACTCAGCATAGCAAGAGAGATACCCAATGCTAACTATCCCTGTGATAAATCTGCTCTATTTGGTTGAATTATGAGAGGCTTAAAACTGCATTTTTCAGAGTCTTGTTGACTTGGCATTAAATTTTACAAAGATTGTCCACGTTGAAATTGGTGTCTCTGCTTATGGCTTCTTTCTGCCAAACAGACTGAGAACATCCAGTCCGTTTCTGTCTGGTGTTTTCTGGTTTTTAGCTTCTGATGGCTCTAGTAGGTGAAAGATGGTGAAGTGGAAAGGGAAACATAATTCATAATTATTTTTTTTTTTCTCTCCTCATCAGCACTACTACAAAGTTGCCTTTATCCTTACCTTATCTCTAGATTTTGTAGTTCGAAGCTACTGTGGAAAGAGAACATCTATTTCCTTAATTCATGGAAAAAAATGAATCTTGAGTCAGAGGTTCACTTCCTGCAGACAGAAGCTAGTGAACCCATGTTGAAATCAGATTGTAGCTTTATAGACTTATTTTGTAGGTTTTTTTGCTGCTGTTACTATTTTTTTTCCCATGCAGGCATTGTGGAACATACGAAACTTCTTCCGCTGTCTGGCATATGTTAGCCTTTAGTTCTGCATTTATACACCAACAGAAAGAACCTGAGTCCTCCAACTCGGAAAAGAAAGAGCAGTGTTAGATTTGAGCTCCTCAGAGCTGAGATTCCCTTGCTCTTGGATTATGTGAAGATGTGACTTGCACCAGATGGGTCTGAATTAGTTCTCCAGTGTTTGCTCATACCCAGCCATGAAGGATCCCTCAGGAAAGAGATGGGGAACTGCTTAAATCAAGAATCCCTTCAGGCTCAGTTACAGGAGTGTGGAGTGTATTATCTAGTGCTGCAACACATTTGAAAACCCAGGTGCATGTTGGCTTAAAATTGACTTGTCTCTGCTATCAGAATTTGAATTTTAGATGTTTTAATCAAACCATCTCCAGCCTGGTGTCGTGGTTTCTTCTCACAGTTTCCTTGGCCATTGAGTGTGATGTCTTTGAAGAACAGTCTTTCATCCTCTTCTGACAGATTTCTTTGACTGCCGTGATATGTGTCCCCGTTGTCTGAGGAAGCCCACGTCCATCTGTTTTATTATATATCGACTGTTAAGACTTGCACGTAACACAAGTGGTATTAGAGGCTTCAGAATTTTCTGCTGAGGAAGGCTACAAGTGTGCAGTTCTGGAAGCAAAAAGCAGGAGCCTCTGAACTGGGATCGCCAGAACTGAATCCTGACTGTCTGTGTCAGCTCAGTCTTTAACTGATTTTCACTTGGCTGGAAGTGACAGATGATTAAAGAGAAGTGATGCCTTTTCTGTATGGAATAGTTGGCTGAAAAGTGGTATCATCAGAGAAATGGCTTCTTTAGTCCTAGATTCAGCCAGAATCCTGGTGGTCAAGCTAGAGGCACATCTCCTACCCATTTGGTTTTTCGAGTGGCAGAAGGCTCATTCCAGGGCTGTATTTGAATATTGTAAAATCTCACCAGGGTTAATTTCATCTGCTGGCAACAGCGAAGCCTTGACTTGCGTCTTGGGGGACACGACAGAATGTGTTTCTACAGATTTCACTTCTCCAAAACTAACTTCCCACTAGCTCCTTATGAAAAAAAAAACCTTTCAAGGTTTGGGTCGCTCTTCCCCTTTGGGAGCGATGCATCTTGCTGTAGCCAAAGGATGTACCAGTACATACTGTGGTGCCCTTTCCTGCTTCCTTTCCTTTGAGAAGTGAGATATAGATGCTTCTCTTTTGAGATGGGAAACCCTTTCTGGTGGCTCAAGAGAAAAATCTTTTTGTATTTTTTCATAAGCTGCCTCATTTAGAGTTGAATCTCTTACACTCATGATTTTAAAGAGAGGTCTCTGAAAGGAACAGTTATCTCCTGTGGAGACTGTTGATGTGGATAGTGGTTTCTGGGACTGCCAGACTACAGTTATCTTGATCCCATTCCACTGGCTTTAAGAATTCATCATTGCATTTGATGGAAAAATAAACCTATTCCTGGCAACCGCAGAGCTGTTGCTAGCGGATCTGTGGAAATCTTTAGTCTCTGACAAGAAAAGCTTATCAGAGCGGTATCTGAAGTGTTATCTAGAGCTGATGGATTATTATTCCCTCCCCACCCCCCCATGGTTCCGGAGTCACTGCTTGTATGAAGGACTCTGAAGTCAGCACATGAGTAATTGTGTGGGAGCGCTGCTTTGAGTCACTGCTGGTGTAGCTGAACCTCTGCACTCTCAGAGGGAGTTCAGCAGTAGCCAGAGCTGTTGAATTGCACAGTCCATATATACATTTACTTCTTTCTTTTCTTGCCCTCTTGGTAATAATCCTGTGATCGTGCTCCACTGAGACTCCGTAGCTGAGCAGGAATTGGAGTAATGCTGGGCGTGCTCACCCCCAGGATGGGGAGGAGACTGTGAACACCTTATGTATGTTTAAAAACCAAAAACATTTATATGTTGAAATGATAAGCTGTCTGTTCGTCTGGTGTGAATGTTCATGCAGGCTGCTTGCTTTGAAGAACTCGGTCTTGCTGACTGTATGGCTTTGGAGTTGGTTTATGGGCTGAAGTGAACAGGGGTGAGATGCTGTGACTTGGGTGGGGGTTACAGAATGGCTTTAATAAAACAAGCTTCTGTGTGAGCTGGACAGGATGCGACCCTGGGCTGTTCTAAGGGACTGCAGCTACTTTGGCCCGGTGAAAATTGCTTTATCTGCTTTTAGTGAGACTTTTTTTTTTTTTTTTTTTTTTTTCAGTTATGTATGGAACATAGTTTTTTCAACCAATGATTTCTTAAAAGTTGCTATTCTGTTTGAATTGTGTAGGACACCCGATGATCTCTCAAGGCAAATTGTGGCCCTGCAGCAGAGGGAGATTGTGCTGAAAGAGCAGAACTCCACCATCACGAACAGGTAAGTGATACCGATAGTGTCTTGCTACCAGCATCCACTGCTATATTAAAGCATATATAAAGAAGACAGACTGTAGCCCCAGAGGATGGCTTTTTAGATTTCCCTGCTGCTCTGTGGAACCTTCTGTGCTATCACTGTCTTTCCCCTGTTGATGAAGAGCTTTTTGCTTACTGAAATCCTTGCAGGAAGGAGAAGATGAAGAACTGTGGGAGGATGCGATGAAGAGTTTATCCAGGTTCAGTTTATGTGCTAAAGTGTTTGAAAGGGGAAGGAAGCTGCTTTCCCAGACCATTTCACCTGGAAAGGGAATACCACAGCAAAATGCAGTAGTCGTCTGGGTATGGGAAGGGATTAAGACCCCTGAGAACTGTGATTTGACTGTTTGCAGGACCAGTTTGTATAGATGGTGGTGGAAAAGGATGTTTTAGTGGCAAAGTACTGCTACGCTTTGGGAGGAGCAGTCTGTTTATAGAGTAAGACACGTATTTGAAACTAGAGGGTGTTTAAATCTTTGCCCTGGTGTGGGAGTGAATATCTAATAGGGGAAATGAATTTCCCTGCCAGAGCTTAACTTTCCAGACTGCATTGGTTACACACGGCATTTCTTAACGTGCTTCTGTAGCGTGGCAGAAAGCACTTCTCATCTCAGTGCGCATATTCTTGCTTCTCACACTGTTTTCTTTCCTCACATTGGGAACCATTGTCTGTTCTTGTTAAAAAGAACAATAGTTCTCTCTTTCAAAAAGGCTCTTGGCCTGGTTGCATTGCCAAGGTGTTAGCTGACTTGTCTAAGCAAGAGAAGCGTGGAGAATTTCAAATTTCAACCTTCGGTGTAAAGATATTGAATGTAAAGCAGTCAAACGCTGCGTCGTGGAGCACCGGACAAGCACTCTCCATTTGTCTTGGGCTGCGTTTGCTGATGTGTCTCCTGAGGGATGTGGGAGATTTTGGTTCAGGAGATGATGATGTTCTGGGCTCCGCCTTCAGGATTCAAGCTGGGTGTTAAAAGCTTGGTGTGGGCTGCTCTTAATGAAACCGTTTAGTCAGTTGTAAAATTGTTAGCCAAGTGCAGATTCCCGAGTGCAGGCAGCCAAATTGTTCTGTGGTTTTTGCTAAGAAGTTTAAAAGGGGAGGGGAAAATCTCAGCAATATAAAGAAGACATTTCATATATTAAAAATAAACCAAGCAAACCCTCAAACCCACAATCGATCAAATGATCAAATAAAAGAACGATGGTAATGTTTGAGTTATTGATTATTTTTTTTTTTTTCCAGGCTGCTTCTCTCAGCCTGTCAGAAAAATGCTTTTCTAAATTTATTACTGGCCACAGGGAATCATCTGTTGAAAAAGCAGCTTTTTGGTAGTGCCTATTCATGCTGGATGTAATTGTGCCAATTTAGTTTAAAAGTAAAAACATGATTAAGATTACTTTTTGATTTCAAGTGAAATGGGCTGTAAAGCTGCTTAAATTAAAATTCTAACATTTTCTTGATGCAATGCTGTGTGTCATTTCCAAAACGGATAATTTTGGCTTTCTTCTGTCACATACCTTATTCTGTCTTAAAATGTAGGCAATGAGATACATTTTTAAAAACCTTTCATTACAGATGATTTGAAAGTTCCCATGAGAAGGTCTTGAGTCTTTGGAAATAAAACCTTGTTAAGGAAGCAAACCTAATTTTCTCTTTTCCCTGAATGACATCCAGATTTAGCTGATGGTCTTCTCTTTTATTTGTTTCATAATTGTGTTCGGAATGGTCTGTGCATTAGAGTAACTTCATATGTGATTGTGACTCCCTCTAGTGATTGAGCCCAGCACTTATTTTACTTTCTATTGTGTTTTTCAGCTACAAGTTCTTTTGCTTTTAGTTGAATTGTCTTCAGTACCTATAGTGCAACGTCTGGTTTATAGGTTCGGTGGTTGTGTGAGCATAGAGCAATGTGCAGTACAAAGACAAAAGAATTTTTGCCTACCCTGAGAAGCTTTGATTAATTTTCTCCATTAAAATTAATGACGCTTAAGAAAACATCATCAGAAGTTGGCATTTGAACTTATTTTTTTGGCAACGGTGTGGAGAATAGCAGATAGCCCTGGCTTGCCTGTTGCTACAGTGCAAAGTTCAGTTTAATAGAAGAGGTTTGAGTGTGGTGTTGGAGATGGGGATGTGACCCTCTTCCCTAAACAGCTGATATTGAGCCTTTGTGTGGCGAGAGGATGTTTGGGCATCTCTGAGCTTTAAGCGCAGGCAGGAGAGTGCCTGGAAGGGTTTTTCTCCAGCTGATTATTCTTTCTCTCGGTCTTTACACTGCAGTCTTCTTACTGGTTTTTATTCCCAGTGATGGTACCTTTCCCACACTGTTTAGTGACTGTGATAGACACTTGCCAGCTTCTATTTGCCTCACAGCCTGACAAATAGTCCCCAGTTTCTCTTTGATAAGACGCTTGGTAGCCAAGCAGGAGTTAATCGCTAATGTAGCGGAATATGAGCAGGACTGACTTCAGAAAACAAACCAGGCATGGAAAAGGTATCACAAGGGAATGATTTGCTGTGTAAGGTCCCATCCGTTTCTGTAAAACCGGAGACAGATCTGTCTCAACTGCTGCTTAGTGCCCCTTAGATGATCCAGAATGGAGAATTATGGTACACAAACACACTGGTAACAACATTTTCCAAATGGCATATGGCTTCCCTAAACAGACGATATTTATTTTGTCTCATTCTTCCATTCTTGAACTGCTTCTGTTTATTACTGTATATGTGTTTTTTTTTTTTTTTTTTAGAGCCAGTGTTTCTGTTACTAAAAAGGCAATAGATGTCATCACACCACAAAAAGGCTACATCCCTACAAATCATCCTTTGCGCTGATGCTCAGGGATCTGAAGCACAATCTGTGTTTCGTGTAACCTGCGCAATTGCCAGTGTCTCAAGGCCTCCCAGAGATCAAATGCTGATGCATTTGATGATGCATCTCCCAGGGATCACATTTGCCATATCGCTCAGATTGGGTGTTTTTAGACACAGAACCACAGGACTTGAATTTTCTGAACAGTGGGTTTAAATCAATTTCTTTTACTGGTGATTACTTACATGTTTGAGTTGTGTAGACTCCCTTGGAGCTTGCTGTTTCTGCTGGGGAGGAAAACCTTTCTGCGGTGCCAGCGTGGGGAAAGGGGAGGGGGTCACTCTTGTACTGAACACATCACCAGCAACTCGCTTCTCTTCCCAACGGCAGGATCGCTGAGTAACCTCGCTGAAAGTGCCATTAATAGCGCGTGGTGGAATCTCAATGCTCTTCTGGAGCATGTTGCTACAAGTCGTGTAAATAGAGTAAATTATACTTTCAGCAGTAACAGCGGGAAGTAGCGTGGAGCTCTGTAACTGCAGAACAAAGATAACAATCCAAAGGTTTAAAGGCTCAAAAGAAGATTGCTTAGGGCCACTTTGATAGCATGAAGTGTGTGTGCTCTGCTGTTCTGGAAAAGGTAATGTAAGCTGTTTTATTAGTGGGTCGGTTTAACCATGCAGCCATCGTTAGTTTACACGCATTTTGCCCCTGGAGTGTGAATGCTACAGGTGTGAGAGGTTGAACTGTACTTTTTCAGCAAGAGTTGATGTTTGTAGCTTGTCATATGTTAAGTTGGCCAAGCTGTTTGTAAGCTTTTGTCTTATGGAAAAACGATGTAGTCATTACTCTATTTTTTTTTTTTTTTTAAGTGAGAAAAGCTGCATATTTATTTTTCCAGCATCCGATCTGCATATTTGATGTCTCTGGGGAGATTTCGTAAAACAACCCTGGCAAAGCATTCTAGAATTTGAAATGTAGGGGAAAACTTCCCTTCTCATCAGTGTTGTCCTCTGGCACCGCTTACAGTTTGATCCTTGCTTCAGTTCTGAAAGACAGGCTATGAAAATATACTTTTTTTTTTTTGGTTACTTGTGGTCCCTCCCAAAGTGATCATTTTTTTTATACTTTTGCTCTTGTTGTCTAAGTGTGATATTGACTTCGGACCGTTGAGGTACCTTGTAGGAAGTCAAATACAAGGAAACACATACTGAGGAGGATGAAGGACACAAAGGGAAGGAGAAGAGGAGTAAATCTTTGGTTGTGGTGTTGGGATCCTGGAGCTGATGGCTTTTTATCATTGCCTTGTGTCAGAAACCCAGCCGTGTGTTTTGACGTATAGTTTCATATGTGAAAAGGGATACGTAGAATAATATTTTCCTTCTCCAAGTGCTCATAGAGTTGTGTTAAGAGACATGGTTGTTTACCACCTTTTTTCATATAAATCACATAAAGCTGATTTACCCAAACAACCTGCTGTCTGCGTTAGCACTTAAAAATGAAATAAAAACCTAAACCGTTGAAGGTTGGGGAGTGGCGATTGCAAACTGAACAGAAAATGCTCTTGAGTTGGGCAGCAGGGATTTTTTTAAAATAAATAAAACAATGAATGAATGATAAGCTCAGAACCGTCCATCTCTGTAAGTGCTGTTAGCTCAGAAGTGTGTCGTAAATCTATTGCCCATCTTTTCTTTTCCTTGGATGTCCCGAGGAGTGTCAGTCACAAATATAAATAGAGCCCGTCAGACTCCTTCCCCTAATCTTCTGGAAAGTTGGACAGAAGTTTAATTACAGTGAAATGTCTTTTATCTGACAGAGGGAGAAGTGCTAGCTTTTTGATAGGCTTTATGAGTTATTTTGTGATCAAAAGAAGCACTTAATGTCTAATATAGGACAAGGTAGGGATCTTTTTTTCTTCTCTTGTTCATCTATATGGCACATTGTGCCTTGATTTATATGTGGAGCTGTGTGTGTACCTAATACCAGACAAATGTTTATTCACGCTGCTTCAGGGCAATATTAACCTCTGACAGGTTCTGCATTCATTTATGGAGGAATATTATGAAGAAATGACTAGTAGGTATTGCTTTTTCTTTTCTCCAAAATGGATCTTTCATGCATTTTTATACCGGAAGGTGGTTGATAGTGTCCCATTAAGTGACCCACCTACTCTCTCCCAATAAACATATTCAACTAGTAATTTTCTAGAGCGACATCTGGTTATTCATGACTCTAATTAAGTAGATACAAAGCTTTTCCAATTCTTTTTCTATCGTATAGTTAATCTCTAGCAGAAAATAGGAAGGAAAAAAAATGATGTAGCCAAGACATTGACTTCTGCTTCTAATTCTAAAAACATCGGGTTCTGCCTGGACCTTTGCTTTTCATGATTATGCTGTTTTTAGTCTGATTTCCTGAGGAAGTGAGGCTTATTACTGTGCTTTGTGTGTGTATGTAGATGAGATTGTGCCTGCCCTCCACTTCTGAACTTACTTGTTGTGTTCTGTCAAGTCTGACAGATGGCAGAGGTCTTCAACGTGATAAATTCCAGCAAATTAAAGGAAAACAGGTCTGTAGCTCCATGAGAGATATCCTGTTGGTGCAGCTGGACTTGAGTCAATATTCACCTTTGGAAAGAGAAATCCATAGGAAACCAGGCAACTTTTGGTTTTTGAAGCTCATGGAACTAGTCTCTTTTTTCTGTTTAAAAGGAAATATAGAGGAAAAAGCCTAAAGAACAGCCTACGGGGGACAGACACAGCTGTAATTGTACCACCTCTTCCACCTGGAGCTCTGTCGAAACTGCATAGTGCAAAACCAGTAAAAATATTAGTTTCTTACATTATATTTGACTGTGCTTCTTGGAGAACATTCAAGGAGAATCTGTGGAATCTCTCTGATCCCTTTTAATGATTAAAAAAATATGGTAGAAGCTATTTAACTCTGTTCTTTAATTTTTCTTGTTCCAGGATTGACCGTTCTTGTTCCTCCTTGTCCCTGGTGTTTGTGTAGCTTTTTGTTACTAGAACGAACAGTAGCTTCAATTTGTTAGTGCTCTGGAGATGCTGATTCAGCATTCTCTTGGGTATCCAAGTAGGAGTGTGTATTATTAACCAGAAAAAGGTGTAAAAATAAGCAGTTAATTTGATAGGAAACATAGACTGTTCTTGATGATGTGTTGTACAGCAGATGCTCCATGTTTCCACACGGAGCTGCATTGTAGAAGTCATGGAAGGAGAACTCTGGCATTTCTTCTATACGTGGCTCGCATCTGCGCTATAAATATTTTGCTTCCGTGAGAATAAAATTCCTAAAAATCCTAGATGAAATAGATGTATGCTAATACTGGTCTAGAGTTCTCAGAAACTAGAATGAATATTTAGAATTATTGAAGTAATTTGAAGTCAAAACTTATTATCTCTTTTCATTATTTGTATTCTTTCCTTTTTAGCAGAGAGACGCTATGATCAAATTAATGATTTACGTGAGGCTGATGAGCCAAAGGACGAGTGCCCCACATCCATATTAATTTGTGATATGAATACAAAGGGAGAAATTATAATCTCAGCTCTGCAGTAGGCAGCAGAACAAAAATATTCTACTTTGAAACCAGTACTATTATGTAAAATGTTGAATTCAGCCTGTCGCCAAGCTTTGGGTAGAGCTCTGGGAATTGCAGTGATTGAAGATTTCCAGCGCTTGGGGATTTGTCTCTTATTGCCTCTGCGACGTGGCATTAAACCTCGAAAAACTTTATATGAGTTGGAAAAAAGGAGGGCCTTTCAGTTGGGTAGTATCTTTTGAATCAGCGTTGAAGCCATAGGGATGGTCCCATGGATGAGGCAGAGGAACGTGGCCTGGGAAGCCTGGACTCAGTGGCTGGAGAAACTTTGTGTTTGCTCGGGTCCAGCTGAGTCGCTCAGTGCAGGGACCGGAGTTCCTTATATCCTCAGATACAGATCCGGGAGACCACATGAATGAGAACAAACACCTCTGCTCCATAGAGCCTCTCTAGTCTGCACCTAATTATTTTTAAGACAAATAAAATACATTAATTCCTATCAATCTCAATTTGTTAAGATGTTTTTATTCCCTTCTCCCCCAAAAGCCACGATACACGTTTGTTTCTTCTTTTGTGGTATCTTAAAATCTTAGCACTGGCCGTGGCTCTTGAACTGTTCCTTTGATGTGTTTTATAAGTCGTCAGCAGTCAAATAAGGTTGTTTATAACCGTTTTGTCTCTTAACTCACGGTGCTAGAACTGCACTATGGCTTTCCTGAGCGAGATTGGTGGCAGAATGAATTTCTGTCTCTTTTGTAATAACAGGGGTATCAGAGACTGGGAATTTTTGCGAGGTATTTTAGGGTAGAGAGCTTTGGGGAGAGCGGGGACAGCCAGAGAGCACAGAGGCGTTTTACCAGGGTAACCGTGAATTCTGTAGGATTTTGTGGCTGCTGTGGAGTAGCGTCCGTTCAAATACTGCGCAGAGTAGGGTCAGGTCTGAAAAATAGCTTGTCGTGGCTGGGATGTCTTGGTTCGTTGGTCATATCTGCACGTAAACTTTGTTCGGCTCTGGCTAATCGCTTGTTTAACGATTTCTCATCTGGATCACGTCGGCTCTGCCGCGTGACTTCTTCAGCCTCCTCTTATTGCTATTTTCATTATGTATTTTCATCTTAATATTCTCCGCGTCTGCTCGTATGCACATGTGAACCTATAGACCGTGGTGCAATAGAGTCAATGGAGGAAATACTGTGAGTATATAGCTGTTGGGGGGGGGAGGGCATTTTTGGTTATAAATACTTTCCTAATGCCAAAGTTTTATCATCTATACAAAAGGCATACTGCTCGAAAAGTTTAATCAAAACGAAAAAGTAAGCTGCCTTGTCTTTTTTAGCTGTGTAAGGAAAAACATGTCATAAATTGCAGTCAACTCCCCCTCCCCCCAAAAAAAAGCAGCTTTCTCTTGCTGCTCTGAAAGTTAAATGACTAATGTGCATAATTTATTTGAGCATCTGTGCTAAAAACTTGCATACCAAGTTTTAGTTCAATGTGATCAACAATGGCGAAAATTAGGATTTATCATGGAAATGCTGACGGATGTGAACATGTGTAGGCTAAACCGGTGCCTGACAAACCTTCTTATTGTGCAATGCTAATGGTGAAATACAGCTTTTTTTTTTTTTTTTTTTTTTCCGCCGTAATTGCATGTGTCGTCCCCCCTCCCCCCCCTTGTCTGCTTAATTTTCTCTTTTTCAATTTTGGTGGGTTTTAGTTGCACTTCCTATTTGGATTCCTGCTTTTTCTGGAGTCTGCAGAAAACCTCTGAAGTTGTCTTGTGATGTGTCTGAGGGTAAGATTCCCCGTGCTTTCGGGGTAGCGATGGGAGGATGATGAGGATGATGATGGCATCCTGCCCTGGCGCTGCTGCTCTGCAGTACCGGCCTGGGAACGGAAGATGGTGCCGGCAGCCTTGGCTGCTGCTCTGCCTTCCCTCCCCTCCTCCTCCTCCTCCTCCTCCTCCTCTTGCACAGCCAGGGTGCTGTCACCAGGATTATAAATTCTGGAGCCAATTAGCTAAAAAATGTTACAAGTGAAAGGAAAGAAAGGAAAAGCTGCCGAGTATCTTGATGGGAATGTGCCTGTCTCAGAAACCCTTCCCGCGGAAAGCTCGGATGTTGCCTTTTGGGGAAGCATCAGATGCTTTTGAGGCATCTGGTTCCGGCAGGAGTAGTTGGTTTGGAGGAGAGAAGCCCAGGGAAACAAGGCAAGGCCTCCTTAGGAAATTGTACTGATAATACCAGGTTTTCTGTTAAACCTTGGAAAGATCCCGAGGGTGTGTTTGTGCCTTGACAGTGTTTCTTCCTCTCCCCATCCTTGGCCATGAGATTCGTTGTTGAAGCAAATTTCTTGAAAATATATATATATTTTTTTTTTTTTTTTAAATTCTCAAAGTCTGACTGATTGCTTAGCTCTTGCACGGGTGTCACAGAGGAAAAACGTGTTTGAAGTCCTCTCTCTGTCTCTTTTTGGCCAGGATTGGGTGTGTTTTCAGGCAACAGGGGTGCAGCCCCGCTCTGTTGCTCAGAAGAAATTCCGACCATTTCTCGGTGCAGTCATTCTTTTGCAGGAATGTGTCGCTCCTTGGGAAAGGTGGTGGGGTAGAGCTGGAGATGTGTTCGCAGGAGGAGCCATTGGCAACTGGTCCAGTTGCTTTGTTGCTGGTGACTTTGGGTATGTTTTTATTCCAGCCATACGAGGAAAAACTGGTAGGATCTGACATTCTGAGGCCCTTTGGGTCAGAAGGCTCAGGCGTTGTGCTCTGATAGAGCTCAGAACGCTGTTCTAGCAAAATGTAATTTCCTTTCTGTCATATTTTATGTATGGACTTTTTTTTACATATTTTCAATATTTAAAACAATGTTCACATATTCATAAGTTTTAAGATACGTTCTCACTGTTGGGAGATGGAAATCAGTAAAAAAAAAACCAAAAAAAAACAACCCCACAGGAAAATCCCAACAAATAACCCATAACAAACCCCTTAAGCTTCCCTTGAATTCAAGCAACAAAAATCAAATTCTTATGAGTGAAATAACTAGTGAAGAGGCTTTCTGTTTCTCAGCCAGGAAAAGCTTTTGAAATATTTATGGAAATAAACCTAAATGTGTCCCTTTCTGGCTGTACAAATAAGGGATTATCAGATGTAGCCTATGGCAGTGGCAGCACATGGAATCCAAGGTACCTACTGCTAATAAAAGAGAGTGTATGCTCTAAGAAAACACGGTGAGATTTTTTTATTTTTTATTTTTTAATGGGACTCTACTGACAAAGTATCACACATCCATGCGTTTTCCTAATGAAAAAAAAGCCTTCTTCTTGCACCTTGCTTTGGAGGTAAAAATTGCCACCAAGGCAAGGCACTAATTGACTCTTGGAAACCAAATGTATTATTTACCT
This sequence comes from Numenius arquata, assembly GCF_964106895.1. Classification (NCBI taxonomy): domain Eukaryota; kingdom Metazoa; phylum Chordata; class Aves; order Charadriiformes; family Scolopacidae; genus Numenius; species Numenius arquata. The sequence continues at coordinate 2,862,928 of NC_133589.1, read as the reverse complement.
TGATGCACCTTTATCTGCTTAAAGAGCAAGACTGAAGTCACTCGGCAGCCCTTTCTCTTGCGGCTGGGAGCGTGGAGGGGTGCCGCTCGTGTCCCCTCCAGCCGGGAGAACCCCGATCCCGTCCCACCAAGGCAATGACGATTGCGACACGGGTTATCCGGCCGTGTCACGCTCCCAGTTTATTGAGGGAACTGGCTCATCTGGGTCTTACGCTTTGGTTTTCATGCTACAGATCTGGCAGCGGTGTGAGAATTGGGGCTTGTTGAAGTCGGAGTGCGTTTTGATCGTTCACAGGAGAATCAGCGGAGCAGGGTTTGCAGGGAATAGTACCGCCTTTCATTAGACCAAGCGATAGGATTAGGAGACAGACGTGCGTTTGGGCACGCGGCCAACGCTCGGATCTGATAGGGAAGCAAAAGCCTTCAAGCCAAACGCAGGTTGAGAACAGTTGCTGGGAGTTTAATTTTATTAATCAATTAGACAATTTGAGAGAGAAGGTCATGGGCACGTGTGGCGCGGGGGGGAGGCACCAGCCGGAGGAGATGAAAGGGTCTGCGAGAGAGAGACAGAGACTCGGCCTAAATCCTTCTCCTGCGTGACCAGGGTTTGGATACTTTGATAAGGGAAACAATTGATAAGGGATGAACTTCCTCTGTACAGAAGGAAGCAGATACACAGCGTGTGTCACGTTTTTCCTGGAGCCATTCACCAGTGAATAAACACAATAAATGTGTTTTGCTGACTCAGCACTGGTGTGTCAGGCTTGCAATTAAGGAGCTAGAACTGCAATTTTTATCTTAACCAAAAATAGTATTTTCTACGCTGTCAGTACAATCATTTTATCATATTGTTTGACTGATCTCCCCCGGGCACTCGGCTGCAGCAGCGGGTCGGAACCTGCCCTTACAATGACTGTTGAATGAGTTTTGCTTCATTTGTCCCAACGTTTTCCAGGATGGAATGTGTTTCCTGAGCCGCGGTGTTTCTGTAGAGACCGAGTGGGGTCTTGGTGTTTGTGGCAAAATCTACTGTCAGTTTTGAGTAACCATTTGGACTTAATAATGTGGCTTGTTTCTTTTTTTTTTATATATATATATATATATATAAACCCCACCCTTGGTGTCCTATTTAATACAAACGCATCTGCTGCTGTTACCTGGTTCCTTACGTGCAGTGTAGGTCACAGCCACGGGGCTGTAAGGCTCCAACTCCCTCATTTGAGAATGACATAGTATCTTTTAACAGTGTCTTTGTCAGATATTTTTTTTTTTTCTTTCCTGATTACATCCAAAGAGGGGGGAAAAAAAAATGCTGATAATAAGAACTGTGATTCTAAAAACCCAAGCAGCAGTAAGATAACTTGGGGTGAAGTGGTGCCTAAAAATACTTGATGTTTTTAAGCTAATTACATTTTATGTTGCCAAAGACGTTTTGGAAACCTTTCATTTGCACGGATTGCAGATGTCTCCAAAGGAATGCCTTTATGCAGAGACAAAATGCGTTCCAGGCGTCTCCTCAGACCCAGGGTGCAGATCTGCTGTCCGTGGAACGTGCCCTTTTTCAGAAGAACCTCATAATGTGCTCGTTCTGAGCTGCAGGGAGAGCTTTGCCCTGCGGAGGAGAGGAGCACCCGGGCTGTGTCATCTCACAAGGCTGCTGCTCGAACGTGGGGGTTCTGTGTATAAACAGCGGCACGGGGACATTCTTCAACTGACAGAAGAAGTTTTCATTAATACTTAAAGGCAGAGGAAACTTGAAATTCATTCCACCTCCCTTGGGAAATTTGTGGCTCAGTGGCAAACTTGTGAATGATGAAATAGGGACCTTGTTTCAAAGGTACCTGCCAAGTAGAAGGCAGAAATTCCTCAACTTCTGCAAGCTTTTAATTTTGTCTTGAAGTAGTTACTTCACCTCTTCCCTGAATTAATGCTGAAGGTCTTGAACTGAGTACAGGAGAGTGAAGCTGGGTGAAATTTTAGTAGTTTCTCTTTTCCCATCCTCTGGAGACTGTTGTCTAATTCTTGAATGAGAACTGAGGGAGAGAAGGGTTTTTGCAGCTCCCGTGGCTGATGTCACTGTCATTGAGGCTGACAGAAGTTACAGTGTCCTCCTCCTTGTAAACCCAGCCGTCCTGGTCAGACACCCTCAGACTTCATTGGTTTTGATGTTTTAAAAATAGAGTGGCATCTTTTCTTGACGTGTACAGACTTCAGAGAAGTTCCTCGTGTCCTGAAGGAACTGAATCAAGCCAAGCAGTCGGTGTAGATGCCACCATGTTTGATCAGCCAGGCTAGTTTTTAATTCCTTTTTTTCCACAGCACTTTTCAAAGAGTAAGTTCCTTCTCTAGTTACCTTTCTTCAAAGAAGTAGAAGACCATCGTTGCCTCTGCTGCAAGATATTAAGCCACGTTCTAGAAACATGCCCTGTTTAGAGTAGTGCTTTGGGGCTCAGGGTTTTGAATCCCAAAAGGAGAGGTTTTTTATTAACCACGTCTCCAAATGCAAAGCTTTATTGTAGCAGAGGTAGTTACTGAAGTAAGGCTGGCTGTGTCCAATGCAGTTCCTTTTCCAGGGTTCAAAAAATAAACAAATCTTTCTAACCAGCCATCTGAATCCCCACCTGTCCAAAAAATAACAAAAAAATGGTGTTGTGCTGTTGTGTTTCTATTTAAAAGAGAAAAGAATTGGAGACATCATAAAATCCATGACACTCTGCTGATTGTTACTGGTACAGAAGCCATTTACATATTCCCACACTGGGATTTGTACCATTATGTGTTCATCGCTGGGCCAGCAGAGGCTCATGTGGTGGTTGGGTGAGACCAACAGAGTCCTACAGCAGAGACAAGGCAGGACCTGTAAAACCCTTTTTCTTAGGCGGAGGCTGATGGTTTGAGTGGTGTCTGCTGTGTGTCTGCTGTGTATTTACACCTGGGCTGGACCGCATCCTCTCTGAACTACAGTAAATTACCTACGTTCTTCCTCAGTGTACCAGGACGTGTGTTTCTGTTTATGGTCCGTGATGTAGCCCTTCTGGAAAGCTTTAAAGCTGCTGAAGGGAAACGGGGTGAAGGAGAGGCTGGATGGAAGTTGAGAGACCTGTGTCAGACTGGGCTGCAGAAACGCTCAAAACTCAGTGGGCCTTTGGAAGCAATTTTATTTCCAGCTCTGGTTCTGACCCAGGATTGAGAACGTCAGGGACCTGTCCTCTGGCTTGTGGAAGTGATAGTTAACGAGGCTTAGGATAATATTTACTAAGGCCTGTCTTCATCACCGCCCGTGTGGGGCTTTCCCAAAGTGCGGTTCATCCCAGTTGCAATTCCTAAAGCTTTTCCCTGTGCCCCAAACACGTTTTTCAAATTCTGCTTAATATAAACATGTTATAAAACCAGATAATTTTTGTTTTGCTTTAAGCATCTTTGTATCCCGTTCATTAAATAGCATCCTATAAAGAAAATTGTGGGAACCCTCCCAAGGAGAGGAAGAAGCTGGTGGTATTTGGTGGCTCTGGAACAGAGTGTTACGCAGAGGGACCCTGCCTTGGTCTCCGTTCGTGTTTGTGCTGAAGGAGTGACAGAGGGACAGGACCAGTTGGGAGAACAGCTTTGTTTTGGCACTATGGCAAGAATTTGTTACGACGGTCAAAGTTCCGCCTCAGCCTGAATTTGCTGCTTTGCCTTACGTGTTGTAATGGTGTGTGTGAAGTGAATGAGAGAGCAGGGAAGGTAGAAAGAAATAGAGCAATCTAAAAATCATATGTTCCATCTCCATCTTCTGCAGGAAAAAGGGGTGGAGTGTGAAAGGAAGGCAGAAAGTACGTCATTACTGCAAAACCACCCGCAGCTGAGCAGAACCACGTATGAGAGATGAGTAAATCATCAATATTTCAGATCACCACTTTTATAAACAAATTTTAGAAAGCGAGAATGAAAACCTGAGGAAACAATGCAGAAGAGCGAGTCTGTGTGTGTTCATGTCCCCCGAGCCCCTGGCAGGCAGGAGAAAAGGTTGTTTGAATTTTAAATTGATTTAAATTCCTTTTGATTTTGCAGTCCGTGCCCGTTCTGTGTATATTGTCCCTGGAAAGTGAGCAGAGGATGTTTAAGACTCCCTTATTTCTATGCTTGGCTAATTTTATTGTCCCTCCTGTATTTTCTAGCTGTAAATGTTGCAGACTTTATTACATTTAAACTGGTTTTAATATAGTAGGTCATAAAAATCTAAGAAACGAGAGGTAGTGTCCACTGCAGTGATGTTTTTAGTGCAGGGAGGATGTGTGCAAGTCACTGAAAGGCTTAAACTGAAACTCTGGGATCATCTGCTTAGTGAAGACAGTTCAGAACTAAAATAAAAAAACCAACCTGTCACAGCTGAGAATGAATTTCATTGTTAAAAAATTCCTCCTTTTCCTTTCATCTGAGGAGCTGGTTTACGCTTTGAGGCATCAATCCAAATGTGAGGAGAGAAGGGAGGCTCTGTTTCCTTCCCTTTCATAAAAGGGTTCAGCAAGTTATTATATATATAGCTCTACAGTGTGCATTATATATAGCTATTATAGGGGATAGCTGAGACCCTTCATAGCTGACTGCTCATTTCTAACCAAGAGCTATGAATGGACCTGTCTTTATAACTTCTGTGCTACGAGAGGTGCATGCACATACTGCTGCTGTTCCTGCAAGCTCCAAGCCATCAGCAAGGAGGTTTTGCTTTTGGAATTTGAGCCGGATACTGAAAACCTTTGGAAGCTTGTTCGTACCTTCCTCCCTGGCTTCTGGAACAAGGGCCCTTCTAGGGAAGGAGCGAGCAAACGGTCTCTGTGGTCCAGGGGTTCTCTGCCCACCCTGGGGCTGGGTTACAAATGCAGAGACAAGGAGTGTTCTAGTTTTTCTATTAATTGCATCTAATCTTTCTGCAACTCACTAATCTTTAAAAATACGATGTCTTACATTTGCTTTCAGGAGGTCAATTATCCTGCTGTATTTTAAAGCTAAATGAGGGATTAGAGCGATAGGACAAGGGGTATGGTTTTAAATTGAAAGAGGGGAGATATAGATTAGATACTAGGAAGAACTTCTTTGCTGTGAGGGTGGTGAGAGCCTGGCCCAGGTTGCCCAGAGAAGCTGTGGCTGCCCCATCCCTGGAGGGGTTCAAGGCCAGGTTGGAGGGGGCTTTGAGCAACCTGGTCTGGTGGGAGGTGTCCCTGCCCAGGGCAGGGCATTGGAACTTGATGATCTTTAAGGTCCCTTCCAACCCAAACCACTCTGTGATTTCTTGAACATAGAACCGTGTTAAATAAAATTATTTTAATAATTGTTTTATTGTATCCATTGAATCATTCTGGGAGCCAACGCAGATTTGTTTTGGAGTGTGCAAAGCAGGTATCCCATCACTCATTCAGCTCTGTTCGCGTTGAAACAAATACCTGAATAGCTAACCTTTTCCTTCTTTCAAACCCGCACTATTTTCCCACTGCTCCTTGATGTCTACAGCAGAAAAAAAGAAATAAAAAAAGAAAATTAGAAAGTGTCTGCTGTGTGCGTTCCTGTGTAAATTCTGCATTATGTGGCATTTGAATTCTTGTACCTTTAACTGTTGTTCTGAAGATAATGGGAAGGAAAATGTGCCCAATTTTCTGCTCTTTAGAACAGAAAAATTTTGAGGTTTTAAAAGCTTACACCTTTTTTTTTTTTTTTTTTTAAACATTCAGGTTGTGCCTGCCATGTTTATGGAAGATGCTGTTTGACTAGAAAAATCAGTAAATTTATGATGTAACTTACAAGTAGATGAAACTTCGACAATTTGGGGGTTTTGCCCGATTATACCTATTTTCCAGTGTAGGTTAGTGTGATAGCTCACAACTGAATGGCATTGGAAAGAAATCTGTCCTTATTACAAGGGAGCCTTACAGCTCTTCAGGATCGACGTCCTGCCCAACAGAATAGCTGATGCTGCATCTCGGGAATGCAAAAAATAATCAACATCCCCCCCAGCATTTAAAGTCAACAAATCTTTCTTTTTGCTTTCCTTTTTGCCAAGGCTGCCGTTTCATTAAGGTTCTTCTGTGTAAGTATGAAGATCGGTAACTTACTATGAAAATTGCGTCTGAAATTATGAAAATCCACATCTAGGAACTGGAAGTTTAGAGGAACCATCAAGTATTGTAAGGCTTGTGAGAAAATTGCCAACTTTTATTTATACTGTGCAGCTTTTTTCCTTCAAGTAAATATGATACGGTTTCTTAGAAAAAAAAACATGTAACTTTTTGATAGTATCTCAAGCATTCTTACACGTACAAGTGTTGTCAAGGCTTCTCATCTTATATTTGAGGTACTTCTGTAATAGAAGACGGCTGGCCTATGTGGCTTGATAGACCTATCTCTAAATAGTTCTGTAACTGGAAAAAAAATCCTCGTTTTGGAGAGTTTGTCCTTGCAAATGTGGGGAGAAAAGAAAACCAAACCAGCCTTTTCTGGTACTGGATGAGTTTTGAATTTTAAGGAGTGAGCTGTGAGGTCTGGCCTGTTCCCACCTTGCACAGCTGTGCTTCTGGAGTGTCTGGGGGCAACAGGCTCTGCTAAACCAAAAACTAGACTGAATTGGAGTCAGAAATCCCTTCACCTGGGAATCAATCCAGAATCCAGCCCTTGGGTTCGTACCTTCGTCTCTTCCTGGCACCCCCAGAATTGCCCACTGGAAAGGAGAAAAGAGGCTTGAGTTAAGCCCAGGTGTGTATAAAAGGTGTTAAAATAATGTCTTTGCAGCATGTGTTTTGGCAAATGAGTTAGTGTTTTACTGCTCCACAGTGGAAGTCATAGATTTCACTTTGGCTCTTTTCATCTGTTTTTAAATAGTGTTCACAATTCCATTTTTCTTTTTTCATGCTTTTCTCTTTCTCCTTTTGTTTTTTTTTTTTTTAAGCCCTTCATCAGTCCCATCCAACTGAAAGGCCTGCAATACCTTATACAATCTCTTTGAAATAAACTGCGTCTCATGTAGAAATTACCAGCAGGGAGACGGTCGGGTGCCGCGTAGCCTTCATTTCTCCGCTGCATTGGGTAATGATTTCCCCGTTCCAGGAGCAGGAGATTAAAATTCTGCGGGGAGGATTTGCCCCCTCCCTCCCTCGGCAAGGCCCCTGTGCCGGGGCTCAATCACTCCCGCTGTAGCAGCGGGAGCGGAGGGAATGTGATACTGTGGTCATTCAATCAGAGGTAGAAATGCTTTAATCTCTTCTTTTCTGTCTGATAAACGCTTTCTGCTTTGTTCTGAATTCAGATCTCTAGTTGTTCCTATTGTTGCAGGGATTGGGGGAGAAAAGAGCTCATCCTGTCCAGTTAAGTGTTCGGTGATGATGCCTCCCTTTATCCCCAGAGGCATTTTGTGATTGAGTTAGAAAAGGGCAGAAAAAGCCTAGGGAAGAAGATGGGACTAGCTGGTGAATCCCACCACAGTTTGTCATTTTCCTAAACCAAGGACAGCTTGTGGGTGAGTGACTTTTATTTGTGAAAATGCAGCAGAGATCAGAGCAGAATCACAGAATGAGTCATAGAATGGTTCGGGTTGGAAGGGGCCTTAAAGCCCATCCGGTGCCACCCCCTGCCCTGGGCAGGGACACCTCCCACCAGACCAGGTTGCTCCAAGCCCCCTCCAACCTGGCCTTGAACCCCTCCAGGGATGGGGCAGCCAGAGCTTCTCTGGGCAACCTTCGGCTTCAGCGTGTGGTCCTTGCTCTGAACAGCGGGGATGCTCCGTGGTCATTTGGCAGATGGTCTTCTGGCTTGGGCAGCCCCTTCCTTGGTTGACAGCAATCCTGCGGTCACGTCTGATGCCAGGCAGGGCTGGAGGGTGGGGGCAGATCCCAACAGCATCTCTGATTTTTGACCTTTCTGTTCCTCTTCATTGCAGCAGTTGCACAAAAACATGACGGATGACTATCGACTTGGCTGCTTTATTTTGCTCCCTTTGCTATATCGACACAAGTTAATAGGGCAGAAGCACAAGACAGACTCGGTACAAAGTGGAAAGAGATTTTATGTCAATAGGGATTGTAAGATAAGAAATACAGCATTAAGGGTGAACACACAAGAGAGTTAATAGCGAAGCAAAGCACTCGATGTGCCTACGGGAGAGAGACAGTGACCCAGAGCCGTAAACTCTTTCTCGATGGAAATGTTTTCTTGTTTTGTGTGATGTATTTATTCCGTGACACTAGGATTGGATTTTTTCTCTGTGCTGTCAAATTGCTGCAAGACTGGGCTTGTTGTCTTTTATAGTGCTGTTATAATGTTTCATAATGTTGGCTTTACGAGTTTTTGCTTGATTAGTTGATCGCACTATTAAAGGAGAGAGTCTCCATTTTTAATAATTTTACTAGGTCCATATGGTCCCTCGATTTGCCCGTATTAAAATTGGAAATGAGCATGTTAAGTGGAATTTAAGCTTGAAGGTGATTGGAAGTGGAAGGCAGAACAAATTCTGATTGAGTAATAATAGTTCACCCAGACTCAAAAGGATGTAGATCATTTAAGCTACTTAATAAATGGAGTGTGTATTCAATAATTTTAAACCAGTTTTCAGTAAGGAGCCCATTGGAAGGATACTCTGCTGCATACCCAGATGAAGAAACCCCATTTTTGGTGTTCTTGTGTTCAGTGGTTCAAAAAAAAAAAAAAAACCCTCATTCTGATATGTAGCAGGAGTTTGAAAGGCTGAAGAAATACTCTCATTGGTATCAGGAAACGATTTGAACATCTTAAAATAAGCGATGTACTGCCGCTGTACGGTGCATTGTTGGATCCTTAGAATGTCACTGAATTACAGAAAGGAGAGCGCCGGGGGCAAGAAGAGCCCTGGATAACAAATTGCAGCAGGTATTTGGAAACGAGCTAAATATATATTCACTGGAAGATGAAAGGAGACTCTTAGTATCTCTTATAATTATGAAAGAGATGAGTTGTGCTGCTGGCAAAGTTATTTGGATGGGTTGACAATTGAAAAATGAGGAGTTTAGTTAAATATTGGAAAGATAGAAATGAATGAGAGTGCTTAGGCTGAGTTAAACTACGCATGGATGTGTGCTCCAGGTCTGGGAAAAAACTGTAAGGGGTAAGGAAAGGCCTGTTTTTGTGAGCAAGTTTTCAGTAGCTTTTGTTTGAGAGCTCTTTTTTAATGAGAAGGATGTTTTTAATGAGAAGCTGTGATTTTCAGCTGATCAGTATTTGTGGCATTTTAATGTTCATTGAAAATGGGCATCTGCATAGGTTTCTGAAGGGCCCTGCTTAGTTTGGCTCATAAAGCTCTTCTGGTTTTGTTCTGGACTTGGGTAGAACTAGGAGCAGGGAAAAGCTTTATTCAGTGCACGGCAGGCCACAGTGGTAAACCCATTCTACAGACAAATAAAGGTGTAAGAGATCCCAGAGATAACCTTTCCTTTGTGATCTTCTCAGGAGAAGGGAAAGAAAGGAAACTTCTTTCTCTTCCTGCGTCAGATCTCATTTTTCCTCTGGGTTAAAGTCTTTGTACCTAAACATGCAATAACCGGGTTATTCTGGAAATACGCCTGGCCGTTCTGGAAATACGGGATCGGTTGGTGAAGGACGTGGTTACACGGGCGAGGATCTTGGTGAGGACACATCCGACGCTGAATATCTAATGAGATCCTGGCAACTTGAGCTACAGGCTTTTCTGGCAGATACTTACCTTTTTGGTTGCTTTTTGTCTTTGGAAAACTTCCATTGCTGCTGGAGAAACGGCATGTTGATGTGGTTAAAAAAAAAAATAAAATAGAGGATTTACCCAAATGTTAAATGTTTTGAAGAAAGCACCTCATTCCCCTCGGCCAGCGTTTCTTTCATCTGTGTGACTCGCTTCTGTAGTAATTAATAGATCTAATTGTATTATTAGTTGAGGAATAAAAAAAGGAGAATAGTGATTTCTATTGAAGTCTTTGATCATGGCCAAACAGCTATTATTTTAAATAATAATCTAGTAATAGTCTAAAATACCGTATCAAGGAAGAGTGGTGTGATCAGATCGGATTTCTTTTCAGGGCTGCCCTCAGTTTTTGGGGTGTGCGTTCAGACAGAGGAGGCCTCGCGTGAGCTGCTTCGAGCTGCTAAATAACCGCATCTTGATCCATTGCCTGGGACAGCCTCCTTATCTGATTTGTAGGTCTCTCAGCCAAATAAAAGCTGAAAGTGATGTTCTGCTGTTAGGCACCCTGACAATTAAGCTGTTAATTATGGTGGAGTTTGAAGGGGACGTTTAATTGTGAAAATCTTTTCTATCCTTTTGTTAATTTACCTGGATTATTCACCTCTCAGTGTCTTCCACGAGAAGACACGGTGCGCGTTCGTTCTCACGGGCCGTCTCCATCTGCTTTCAGAATGTCCTGCTGAGATCAGTATCTGTGTTTCCTGACTTAATATGAGATAAAAGTTCTGTTAAATCTCGGGTTTGTAGACGACAGGGGTTTGAACCTTTGACTGTTTAAAATGGGCGATTGGGGTTTTTTTGTACTGGGCTCCGGTATTAACACCGCTTCTGCAAACGGCCGCGGAGATGGTGAGATGTTTCCACTGAATGGACTGCATCGTTGCAGGATGTTTTCTAGGCTGTCAGACCAGCTTTGTTATTGAAAAACAGAAGAAAAATTTATTTTTGGATTGGTTTCCTAAGATGGTGAAGTTTATGGTGTTGGTTGCTCTGCGTCCCCCAGCCCCTTGGCTGCCTTGGTCAAACCGGAGAGAGGGGCAGATCTTTGGAAGCTGGGAATTTTTGTGCAAAGCAGCAAAGGAGGGAGCAAATCTATTGCTTTCACTCAAGCAGGATGCAGAGAGAGCCGAGGGGCTCCATTTAGTTCGGCGGTGGCGAGGAGAAGGGTCTGTGCTTTCTTTTGCCCACCCGTTCATAAATAGGAGATAATTTGGAGAGAAGAGTAGAAGAATTTGTAGAGAATTTGTAGAGATTTGGAGAGAGGTGAGGGAAGAGGAAACATGGGCGACGTGGGGGTGATGTGGGAGGACGTTTGATTTATTACCGTATGGGAAGAATTAGTAGATATACAACAAAAATCCAAAAGAAATTGGTCTTTACTAGTTAGGCGATTTGTGGCCTACAGAAGGATCTGATGTGTGTGTGCATAAGCTAATTCCACGTGGGCAGAGGAGGGTGCCTGTGGGGTGTCTCGCCTTATATATATATATATATATATATAATATATATATTATAGCAGCCAGTGAAAGTGTCGTGTATTTTCCTCCTGACATGCGTTTTGTGACTGAGCAGGTTAAGACCGTAATTGATTTTTCTTAAACCCTCTTTTTCCTAATGACCGTGCAGCTAAAGAGAGACATTTCGGGATGGAGAATTTCATTTTGTGTCTTCCAAAGTTGTATCCATTGATTTTTTGGAGGATTAACAGGCTTGCTGGTGTGCTAATTATAAAGAACTTTGTGGCAGAAAATTGCGAAAGAGAGACTATTGCAGTGGGTGGGCGCAGATGTACTCTGTATTTTTGAACTGAATTCCTTTGGCTTTAGCTCATATCTTAAATGTTGCGTTCTTTTCTATTTGGCTCTCAATTGCCACTTCAGCTACGGACCAAAATGACTGCACGAATTCCTGCACCAGGTCTAGGTTGCGGTCTCAGCAGGAAATTCAAATATTTGCGATCTGTTCCAAGCAAAAGCATTAGAAGTGTCAAAAAGGGACAGATACGTGGACAGAATTGAGAAGGGGATAAAATTCAGGCATTGGAGGAAAAAAAAGTTAGGTCCTGCAGATATGCCTGTGATTGGGATTTATATTTATATATTTAATTTCTGGTAAATATTCCCTTTTCTGTGGCATCCTTCTCTCCTCCCCTTTTCCATTCTTTGGGCTTCTCTCGCTTCTCCGGGGCAATTAAAGAGTTTCTGGTTTCCTCTCTGGCAGCCTTGGCGCTGCCATCAGGATCCAGCTGCTTCATGTGGCACAAAGGGGAGCTGAAGGGACTAGAAATTAGAGCTGAGCTAAGGGCCAGCAACCAAAAAAAAAACCCCTCCAGTTTTACCTGGTGACTTTTAAAACCCAGAGGTTTTAAAATAAGTGCTGAATACTGCCAGCTCTTACGGTAGCATATAGGGCTTTGTTAGATGTCAAATACAATTTTGTTGTTTAAAAAATGCTACAGAACTCTTGCAGTAATTCATAAAATACGTGCTTACTTCATAGAGATTGAAATGTTACTTTTGAAGTTTACTTTTACTGTTTTACAGAGGGGGGGGAGACACTGATAGAGGAAGCCATGAAACTGCTGTTTTCTTTATTCTGATTATTCTGTTGGAAAATTTCTGGAGGAGGATACATAGAATTATGTCTATTAATCACTTCTACCCAGAATAGCAATTTATGAAATGTAATAAACAATAAAATTAGATCAAGGCCCAAAACAATAAGTTGTATTTCTTGAAGTGGTGCCTGGGGCAAACACAGGATCCCTGGGAACCAGTAAGTAAAATGTCATCTGCACAGATGTGTCCTTCATTTACTGGAAGATGCCTGGGTCCAGGCGTGCAGACCTTTCTCACTCAGAGTTTTCCAATTAAATAGACCTTTTTTTTTTTTTTTTTTTTGAAAACAGACATATGAAACCATTTTTTAAGTGAAAATGTTACCCAGTTCAGTCAGTGCAGTAGGCGTGCTGTAAGACTGACATTCAAGCAGTGCTCCCACTAGTGAGTTGGATTTTCTTTGCCCTCATCTAAACCTTCACATCTCATTTGTTTCAGGAAGGTGGGAGTGGAACGAGCATGTGTTTCAGCTCAAGCTGTTTGACCAAAGTAGTTATTTGTGTGTTCCTCCTAAAAGCTGCTGCAGCCTCAGTGATAGGGTTGTACTTGATGCCAAAGACCTGTGAAAGACAAGGAACATGAAACGTTTTCTGATGATACAAAACTGGGAGGGGTGGCTGACACACCAGAAGGTCGTGCCGCCATCCAGTGAGACTTGGACAGGCTGGAGAGTTGGGCAGAGAGGAACCTGATGAAGTTCAACAAGGACAAATGTAGGGTGCTGCACCTGGGGAGGAATAACCCACTGCACCAGTACGGGTTGGGGCTGACCTGCTGGAGAGCAGCTCTGAGGAGAAAGACCTGGGAGTCCTGGTGGACAACAGGGTGGCCATGAGCCAACAATGTGCCCTTGTGGCCAAGAAGGCCAATGGCATCCTGGGGGGCATCAAGAAGAGTGTGACCAGCAGGTGGAGGGAGGTCATCCTCCCCCTCTGCTCTGCCCTGGGGAGGCCCCATCTGGAGCACTGGGTCCAGCTCTGGGCTCCCCAGTTCAAGAAGGACAGGGAACTGCTGGAGAGGGCACAGCAGAGGGCTACAAAGATGATGAGGGGCCTGGAGCCATCTCTCTTAGAAGGAAAGGCTAAGGGACTTGGGTCTTTTTAGTCTGGAGAAGAGAAGCCTGAGGGGGGATCTGATCAACGCCTATAAATACTTAAAGGGTGGGCATCAAGAGGATGGGGCTGGTCTTTTTTCAGTGGTGCCCAGGGATAGGACAAGAGGAAATGGGCACAAACTAGAACATAAGAAGTTCCATCTAAACATGAGGAGGAACTTCTTTCCTGTGAGGGTGGCAGAGCCCTGGAAGAGGCTGCCCAGAGAGGTGGTGGAGTCTCTGTCTCTGGAGACATTCAAAACCCGCCTGGACACGTTCCTGTGCAACCTGCTCTGGGTGGACCTGCTTTGGCAGGGGGTTAGACTAGATGATCTCCAGAGGTCCCTTCTAACCCCATAGCATTCTGTGATTCTGTACTTTAGCTTGTTTTTTTAACGCTGTTACACATCTAAAGACATTAAACTTCATCTCTGGGGTAGCTTACGTTACTGTTTGGTTCCTTATTACCCTGAGTCCATCAGAGACAAGAGGGATCTCGCTGTTTCAGTTGTTTAACAAAAACACAAAGTGGTTATTATCTTAATTAGTTTGGAATGTAATTTAATTGGAAGATGTAACAAGTGGGTATAAAAACAAGTGGTAGGGGAAGACGGGAAGGAATGATAAGCCGGGCTGAGTAGGCTGTAGTAAGTTTATCTAGATGGTTTTTGGTAGCTTAACTGTTTGGAGTGTTGAAATCCCTTATCTGGCAAAAGCTCTTCTATAGCCAGGACAACTGAGATGCTTTAAATAGGGTTAAATAAGCTGGGTTTAGAGCTTTGACCAAGCTGATTTGGTTTTCATTTTGCATCACAGAATGATACAGTTCTTAATAAAGTGCTCAGTAAACATTGACATATTTATTGTGTTGGTATCTGTTTCCCTTCAGCTGAGAGAGGGTGATGGATAATAATAGAAGCAACGGCTAAATTCAGATGGAGTCATTCTTTTCTGGAGAGTTGTTGCTTTGTGTCTTCTGCTTTGTAATAGATTTTTTTCTTATACTGATGTTTTGAGCTGAGTTTGTACCTCTTCTGAGCCCGAGGCTCAACTCCCAAGAGATTGTTGGATTTCGCTAATCCTGTATAGTTAATTCAGGTTATTTTTATTCCTTTTTAATCTCTCTCACAGGATTGAAGAAGTCCAGAACAGACTCCTTGCCAAATGATTCTAAAGGTGGTTTACGATAAAAAGAACAATTTGGGATTTCTCCTTTTTTTTTTTTTTTCCCTTCAAAGGTTGTACCTTTCCTTGCCAAATATGAAGGCCTTGTACAAAATTAAGCCTGTTTCTTTTTTTGGGTACATAACAATGCAGGAGATATGTATTTAACAGCTTTTACATTCCCTGGATGTTTGCAGTAGCTTGGCTGCATCAAAAATTGGCATTTATCAGCCCAAGCCCAGTGGATGGGATCAGTGCAGGGCAGAAGTGAAGCTGGATGTAAATATGGTTCCCTCTATAACAATTAAAAGTGCATTGTTTTTTTTTTTTTCTGAAGATCCAGCTTTCAGCTCTGCTTAAATACATGAGATTAGGGCTCCAGTTACTGGGTTGCCCAGTTCTCGGAACAGATCGCTGCTGGTTAACTTTTCTACGGTGACGAAGTAATTTTAATCAGTCTTTTCAGATGGAAGATGCGCAACAGTGCTGTGTCCCTCATGCCTTTGAGCAGCGTTTGTTTAGATCAGCTGTTTTCTTGTTTGTGTGCCTTTCTGGCATATCAGTGCTACACAAAGACGTCAGACTCGCCCTTTTTTTATTATTATTATTTTTTTTTATTTTTAATGGAGTGTGACTGCTAGAATGGGCTGTTTGGTCCTCTGCTCTTAATATCACGCACCGAGGAGAACTTCTGCTGTTGTCTAGTGTTGAGTTGCATTTCTTTATTTATTCCAGGATTGTAAACAGATTTGCTTCCTGTGTGGGAGTAGCGCGAGGCACTGCCTTGATTGATTCCGTACTTGCAGGGACACAGAACCAGGGGATCCATCGATTCCCCGCAGCGAGCTGAACCCACTTTGTAATAAACTTAATTGCTCTTTAACAGACTTCACTTTACCCAATCTAACTTTGGAAAGAATGTTCGGAGTTTGCAGCAGTATTTAAGACGTGTGCATTATGGCAGATTTACTGCTAGTTTTAACCATTTCTGAGCTGAAGCACGTACAAATGCGGTGCCAAATCTCCGCCTCGTCCGTTTGTCCGTCCGATATTCCTGTCTTCACATTCCAGGTGGTTCCTTCAAACTTGCCTTTCCAGCCTGAACTCCACTGTTTTTCCTGCTCTGACATCTTCTGAACAGGCTGCCGTTTGTTCTTGTTCTTTGATTTTATTTTTTTTTTTCTGTGGTGTGTCTGTGTAAACAATCTGCTACAGATTTAGCTATTTTTATCAAGTTACTTTTGGCAAAGTCCCAGATTTGCTCCGTTTTGTCCAGCGTTGTTGGTGATATTTGGGATTATCTCTTTCTTCCTGTCTTTATGGAGATTTAAGGTACCTCGTATGGAAACTCATTATAGATCTAATTTGTGTAAGAACTCATTGTACTTAGGCTTTAATCTTAATTTTTTCCAGAGCTAGGATTTTGCTTAATGATGACCTGCAAAGACTGTAAATAAACATCTTTGTGTACTTTGTGCACCACCCTGTGAAAGCTGTATAAATAAACCTAAAGAATGGCAACTTTTCTGCTGCTTGCCCAACAGCCCCCGAATTTGCCCTACATTTTAAAATAATGTTTCTGGGTTTAGCGAAGAACTTTGATATGAGAAGTGATTATAAGGCTGAAGGAGTACGGAATGGTTACCAAGACAAACATTGCTTCGTGTGTCTGCTTTGGGCCAGGGTGAAATAATTAACACGATATCTGGAGTTTAAACTGTGTGATATCTTGTCGTAGTGACTCAACATAGTCAGCTGATAATTTTAAAATATTAACAGATGAATGTTTAGACGAGTTGCTGTAAAGGCTCGTCTCATTACTTCTTCTTCAATGACAATGGAGTCAACTGAGTTAGTTCCCTTGCCGCCTCGCCTCTGGCGTGGTGACATCCCAAACTGCTCCAGCAATGACAACTCAACGGTGGCCTCAGTTTCTCTCATGTCCTGTTACAATTTCACTCCTTGCTAGTCTTCGAGTCCTTCGTGGTAGCAAAGATCTGCTTTGAAGGTATATTAAAAAAATATATTCCAAATTTTTCAACAATCTTGAAAAATGCTTTTGTCAACTGTAAGATATTTTCCTTTTTTACAGCATTTGCTTGGTATTTTCCATTTTCAAGTCGCCTTTAGACAAATACAGAGCAGACTGTTGTGATTGATTGGGACTGTGGGCTCCTCCTTTCTCCTACCCCCAGGTGCAACGTGACCTAGGGTTGTATTATCATATTCTTGATTGTGTGTGTTTTTTGTACCGGCAGTAGCTGATGGAAAGAATAAAGTAGTTTGTTAGATAAAATTCCAACTTTTTATCTGCCAAACTCAGCCCAGCCTTGGGCATTATGGATAAAGCAGTTTGGAAAACAGGAAGGTGTGAGCTTTTTCTTTTTTTCTCTCTCTCACTGAAAGGCTCCTGCTGAGGTTGGTGGAAGGGCATTCTAACAATAGTCTGTTCTGTGGGAGGTGAATTTGTGTTGTGCTATCTATATTTTAGTAGAGAAAGATAGGATTGAATAGTCATAAGACACAAATGCATCGTAGAAGGATCCATTAGTTAGAAATAGCCTTTGAGGCACACAGCTTCTGCCGTGGAGGCTGTGGGAGAAGCCAGTGAATCGCTGCAGCTTCTCACCCGCTTATTTTCACGTGGAAACATCTGATTTGTTTTACCTGGAAAGTTGATAATTTCCATCAGCATCCAGACCCTCTGGATGTGCCGCGATCCCTTCCCGATGAGATGCGGTCCTTCAGGAGGAGAATTTCGTAGCAGTAAATGAATTTGCTAATGAGCTTTCCTCCCAAAAGAGCGAGGAGATGCCAAGTGACATGTTGGGAAATGCCAAGCAGGAGGGAAATGGCTCTTCTGTGCCGACTGTCATAAACAGGATGCGTTTTGTTTACGGTCCTCACTTGATCTCTATAGTCCCCCTGTCAGGGCTGCGCTGGGATGAGGCTCCCGCCATGGCCCGGAGAAATCCGAGGTTCTCAGCCAATATCAGATATTGTGTCAGAGCAGAAAATGTCTCCGGGCGACGGAGCAAACAAAATTAAGCAGTGTGTCTTAGATTCTTCTGTGCTTTTCTGGGGTATTTATCATTCTGCCTGCGCAGCTGCGTTGCGGTTGACTGCAGAGCAGAGGGAATTTAATAGACTGTGGGGATAACTGTTGGGTGACTAATTTTAAGAGGAGATGCGTTGAAAAGCCTTTGTAGTGGGATAGTTTTGGAATAGTAACAACAGTTCGTTCAGAGGTGCGTTAGAAGAAAACAGTCTTACAAGTAAAAAGAATAAAATAGAACAGTTCAGTTGGAAGGACCTACAACGATCGTCTAGTCCAACTGCCAAGAAAACATCACTAGTTTATTTTTCCCTCTCACCCCAAAAATCCAAGTAAAATCTTTGTCAATGGTTGAATGGACTCTTAGCGCTATTCCCAGGGGTTCTGCTCACCGTCTTGAGTCTCTTTGGAGTCGGGGCTGCCCAAGTATAGTGTAGGGTTGGTCTCAGAAAGCATCATCAGAGCTGGGCGAAGGACAGCAGGGGACCTTTGGCTCTTGCCATTGGGCCACAGAGATGCTGGGAGGGCTGGAGCCCCTCTGCTGTGGGGACAGGCTGAGAGAGTTGGGGGGGTTCAGCCTGGAGAAGAGAAGGTTCCGGGGAGACCTTAGAGCCCCTTCCAGTCCCTAAAGGGGCTCCAGGAAAGCTGGGGAGGGACTCTTGATGAAGGAGGGGAGCCCTAGGACGAGGGGGAAGGATTTGATGCTGAAAGAGGGGAGATTGAGATGAGATGTGGGGAAGAAATTCTTCACTGTGAGGGTGGTGAGAGCCTGGCCCAGGTTGCCCAGAGAAGCTGTGGCTGCCCCATCCCTGGAGGGGTTCAAGGCCAGGTTGGAGGGGGCTTGGAGCAACCTGGTCTGGTGGGAGGTGTCCCTGCCCAGGGCAGGGGATGGGACTGGATAATCTTCAAGGTCCCTTCCCACCCAAACTATTCTATGATTCTCTTGACATTTCTGACTGCTGAACTCATGTACCATGAAATATTCCACGTACAGTAACACGGTGATGATCTGCTGGTGTGACCCTTCCCCTTGGAGCAGTAGAGGGAGAATACCCGCGGGGTTCAGTGGCTGCTGGTGAGGCTCATGCTTCTCCTGGAGGAAAGACACTGGGAACAATCTAATTAGGGCAAGTTTTATTCTCGTAGGCTTTACTGCCAATAAAAGTTCTTCGCTAGCAGAATAAAATTGAGCTGTAGCCCACAGTAATGTGATTTGCATTAGAGCAGATTGTGAACATAAGGTAAATTTTTAAGTATCAAAGTAATTTAGAGACCGAAGTTCTGCAGAAATTCTGTGATGCTTAAACATTTTGGGACCATCTCTCATGGTTTTCTAAGACAAGACTCTGATGATCGGGAGTTGACGTTCTCTGGTTTTCTACGTATATGGATCCCTTCCTGTATGTACTCTTACACAACATAAGTCACTGTTTGTAAATAGGCAAGGAAAAGTGTCGAGATGTTAAGTCAGGGGTTTATTTGTTGACAGTCAGGTATTTTAGTTGTTGAGGTGTAAAAATAAATAAATAAATAAATGAAGTTAAAGTAATACTGTTTGCACCATCCTGGGAGGGTGCGTGGTCACTTGTTTATCTGCTCCTCTCGATTATTTCGTCGAATTTTAAAATCGGTTCCTGAATTCCTCGTCACTAAGTTACCACCTCAAATTTATCCGAAGGGCTTGGGGAGGTGTAGGCTGCGTGGTCTTTTTTGGGGGCTGCAAAGACCACTAAGGTCCCTAGGAGTATTCTGTGTTTTCAGACAGCCCAGTACCGCTTTGCCTGGTTTTGGGAATGCATTCATATTCCGCATTTTCTGTTTGCCGCCTGTGGAGCTGGCAAGTGAAAAGGCTAATTGGGGTAAGGAGTAGGGAGGAAGGGAAACTATCAAAGCTCAGGTAATAAATCACGGAATCATGGAATTGTCAGAGTTGGAAGGGACCTCTAGAGATCATCTAGTCCAACTCCCCTGCTGAAGCAGGATTGCCCAGAGCACATCACTCAGGACTGCATCAAGGCGGGTCTTGAAGATCTCCAGAGAAGGGGACTCCACAACCTCCCTGGGCAGCCTGTTCCAGGGCTCTGGCACCCTCACCGGAAAGAAGTTTCTCCTCATATTTGAATGGAACTTCCCATCTTCCAGCTTGTGCTCGTTGCCCCTCGTCCTATTGCTGGAAACCACTGAAAAGAGTCTGGCTCCATCATCCTTCAACCACCCTTTAGGTACCTGTAAACATAGATAAGGTCTCCCCTCAGCCTTCTCTTCTCCAGGCTAAAGAGCCCCAGCTCTTTGAGCCTTTCCTCGTAAGGGAGGTGCTCCAATCCCTTAATCACCTTAGTTGCCCTACGTTGGACTCTCTCCAATAGTTCCCTGTCTCTCTTGAACTGGGGAGCCCAGAACTGGACACAATATTCCAGTTGTGGCCTCACCAGTGCAGAGTAGAGGGGGAGAATGACCTCCCTTGACCTACTGGCCACACTCTTCCCTACGCAGCCCAGGATCCCATTGGCCCTCTTGGCAGCAAGGGCACATTGCTGGCTCATGGAAAGTTTGCCATCTACCAGGAGTCCCAGATCCTTCTCCTCAGCAGTGCTTTCCAGAAGATCCATCCCTAACCTATATTGGTGCCTGGGATTCTTCCTCCCCAGGTGCAGGACCCTACATTTGCCCTTGTTGAACCTCATGAGGTTCTTCTCTGCCCAGCTCTCCAGCCTGTCCAGGTCACGCTGGATGGCGGCACGGCCCTCTGGAGCATTGGCCAGCCCTCCCAGTTTGGTATCATCAGCAAACTTGCTGAGGATACACTCAGTCCCCTCGTCCAGGTCATTGATGAATATGTTGAATGAAATGAAATGAATTTGTTTGGTGTATGAGTTGTGTGGTGAAGCGAGGCCATTTGTGGACCATTTCTGGGTTTGAAATCAAGAGACAACTTGCTCTCAGAATGGGAATAAATCATTCATATAGAGTTTATCTGAACTCCCAGTGGCTGCAGACTGTTTTGAAGGGTTTGGGGAGGGATTTCGTGGTGTGGCCTGACTCGCCATGGTTGGTCTGACCGAGGAGGTGAGAACTGATGACTTTAAGCTTCCAAACGTGGGTGTGCTTTTTGTTTTTAAGTCACCGCTCATTATTGAGGGAAAATAGGGTGAGGAGTCACTGCTTATATAATTTGTAGAATTAAAAATCAAATGTCACTTACAAACTGAGGCTGCAGTGCAGGATTGATGAGTATTTCAGGAAGCAAAGTCATGACTTGAGTATTGTCAGACAGTGAGGATTTCTAATATAAACTGAAAGGGTGATTGTAGCGAGCCAGCGCTTCCTAATCTCACAAGAACAAAAAGGTGTTGTATTTAACGCTTCAATCTGTGAGTCTTGAAAGTATTTGCGTTTCCCATTTTACCTTGCTATTGTGCTTTCCCCTCCTCACCTGGAGGAGAAAAAGGTGTTTGGTAAGAGAAGAGTTACTACAAAATAAAACCCTATAAAAGTGAAACCATCAGCCCAGCGTGGAGCAATCCTCCTTCACACAAACACCATTTACCCGTAAGAAATACAGACTTCACCTCTTTGTACAGAAAATACATGGGTTTGCAATCTGTGGAGGGGAATATGAATCCAGCTGTTTGTATTATGATTATTATTTCTTTTTGATTATAGGTTGTTCATGTCTAAGGAGAACAGCTAAGCTGAGGAATGGATGTGCATTCATTGTGCTGGGAAATCCTGGTTGGTGCTTTGTCCCACGCACCCAAAGGGAGGGTGACAGAAATACTAATGGGAAAAAAAAAAAAAAAAGAAAAAAACTGAAGGAAAGGAGAAATGTTTTCCTAGCAGCATCCAGGAGGCTAGAACTTTGATTGTGTGTTCTTGAAACCTTTTTTCTAGCACACTAAAATTTTCAAGGGCTTCTCATGATTTAATTTTTAAGATGCTGTTTTAATAATACACAAGGTATAAAAGACCTCGCTGATCAGAGGGAGCCGGGAGATCCAGGATCTATTGTGTCATCGATATACTCTGTAAATAAGTTTCATTGACTTATTAATAAGTCAATATGTGGGAGAATGTGGGAGGTGTCTCTTTCTGAAAAAAAAAAAAAAGCTGTGCACTGCAGCTCCTCAGAGCCTCATATGGGAAAAATTACATGCTACGGTCAAAAATCACACGTTATGGTCCCGTATCTGTACCCCTTCATGGTCCTACTGACACGTCCATGTGCCACGTCCCATTTACTGTCTGCTTTTTTATCAGTGGTGTGGCATAGACACTGGGGATCTGACATCAAAGCATCCACCTTAACCTACATGTGCTGCACAACACACGCCTTGACTTGTTCGTCCGTATCTCGTGGGTCTCTGGGCATTGTCCCGTCTGTCGCTTTTCCCCAAAGCGCTGCTTCAGGGACAGGCAGTGTGCTGGAGGAATTACTGTGTCTCGCCTTTCAGCCTTCTTTCTCAGGAGCTTCTGGTTTCTTCCTGATGCATATTTTGATCCTGTTACATGAAGGTAGAGCAGCCCAGGTAGAAAATGGGCTCTCCGGGAGCTGCCTCCTGCTGCCAGGAGACCTCATTGAGCCCAAGCTCTGTCATAGGAGAGGTGGGATGATGTAGGATTTGTCTGGGGAGATTTAATATCTCCCAAGGGGCTGCTTACACGGGGATGGGGAACGTGGAGGTACAAACTTCACTTGTACCTCCTGAAATGCCCCTAGTTTCAATTCCTAGAATCTTATGACCTGAAAATGTCCATTTCAGGCAAGTGTGCAAGCACATGATTTTATTCACCATTAAGTCAATGGAGACTCACGAATGCAGCTCTTCTCCACGCTGGTTTGATCTTACCCTTGTGCTTTGTACCTCGAAAGGATTAATCAGTCTCTTCCCTTAAATCACTTCTGCTCTGAAGTCATGAAAATTTTAGCATTGTCAGAGATGAAGCATCTTGACATTAGACCCTGAGAGCATCAGAGGTTCCTTGGCCCTTGATAAAAAGGGAGCATTCTGGAAGTCTTCACAGAGAACACTGGAAAGGGTTTGGACACTGGTGAGGGCCTGAAAGTTCTTAAGAAGATCACAAGTGAAAAATAGCCCCCAGCAGTGCTTACTGCATCATCCGTTGGAGACATAGGGCTCTGCTCAGCTTTGCTACAAGGGAGAAATGTCTTTGACATGGCCAGTCCAGAGAACACCAAGGTAATCAGTGTAAGAAGTAAACCTGCAGACTGATACAACTCAACCTCAGACACCAGAAGTGGCTTTTTGAAATTAATATTTGAGCTCTAATCTAGAAGGGAGGGAGGGAGGACATTCCTTGTGGTACTCCAGCTGTTGAGGGACCTGGAAAACGGCCAGGCAGAAGGTCCGTGGATGCTGTAACAGCTGGGCTGGATGTGTGGGATTTTTCACATGATGAGAACGTGTTGAAGTTGTCAAGTTTTCTGTTTCTGCAGTATTTCCAGTTTGGATTTCTTTTAGTTAATGTTCTGCTAGATTGTGTTTTTTTGTGGTTTTACACTGGTAGGTTGGGATTTTTTTGTGTTGTATTTTCACTTTTGAGAAAATAAATACTAGTTTTGTGGAACTGTCTTTCTTTGATGCATTTTTCATGATGGCTTACTAATAGAGCTACCATGAAAGTGTGCTTCCCAACAATGTAGTGTGATTTCCATACAAGAGGGGGGGCAACCCCAAACATTTTGATGTTTCATTAAAATTTAAAGAAATATTATATGCAATTCTCCCTGGCGTTTCTAGAAAAGATTCCTTAATTTTTTGCTGGCATAGTACACATGGTATTAGAGGAAAAAAAAAGCTTTATAAATCACCAGACTGCTTCTCTTCTTAACAGGGACTGATGGAGACAGCAGAGGGAGGCCTGACCAAGCCCCCCGAGTGATTATCATGCGGGATGAAGTCTTAATGTTGGTCTGTGCGTTAAGTCTTTGTGCTTTCCATTTCCCCAGAGATTATTCTTCCTTCTGTACCTGGGTTTCGAAGCACACGCTGTGTGGGTACCTACAGGAGGGGCTGCTCGGCACTTTCCAGCTTGGTCATGGCTGTCATGGAAATAAAGGAACTGGCAAGAACCTCTTGGATTCTAGACCAGACCCCGAATTTGTAGGGATCATGTCAGATCCTTTTAATTGATTTATTGAGGCTTTGAATCACGGAATGATATAGGATTGGAAGGGACCTCTGGAGATCATCTTGTCCAATCCCATGCCAGAGCAGGTTGCACAGGAACTTGTCCAGGCAGGGTTTTGAATGTCTCCAGAGAAGGAGACTCCACTGCCTCTCTGGGCAGCCTCTGCCAGGGCTCTGCCACCCTCACAGGAAAGAAGTTCCTCCTCATGTTTAGATGGAACTTCTTATGTTCTAGTTTGTGCCCATTTCCTCTTGTCCTATCCCTGGGCACCACTGAGAAAAGACTGGCCCCATCCTCTTGACGCCCACCCTTTAAGTATTTATAGGCGTTGATCAGATCCCCCCTCAGTCTTCTTTTCTTCAGACTAAAAAAGACCACACTCTTCTTGATGCACCCTAGGATGCCATTGGCCTTCTTGGCCACAAGGGCACATTGCTGGCTCATGGTCATCCTCTTGTCTACCAGGACTCGCAGGTCTTTTTCCCCAGAGAGCTGGTGCATTTCGTCCTCTGATCTGTATTTGAGGGAAGGACCGATATGGCTGTGTCACGATCCATGACACATTTAACTTCTGATATATCCCCATGTGACTGTAGGAGCAGAACAGTTGGCCTACTGTTGAGTTAATTTGATTACCTGTAATGAAAGCTTCAGTAAAATATTTAAAAGTTATATAGACAGTGCCGTAGCCAAGAACTGACTTACGGGGTAGCTTCTGCCAGATTCTCGCATTTTTATCTTAGACAGTATTAACATAAATTCTGTTTAGTCATAGAATTTTCTCTCAGTTCTGCTACTTATTTTTTACTTCAGTGTTGCCTTCTGCCAATCGCAGCTAAAAATACCTGATGCCAAAATATTTTGCTTTATGTTTTAATGATGTCTTCCTTTTTTTTTTTTTTTTAAAATGTCTCATATTCTGTGATGCTGTACCTGAAACTGGGCTGAATTTTGGACCTCTTAGGAAATACTTGTTATAGCTCCTGCCCTGCCTAAGGGGCTGCTATGGGATTACTTTTAATAGCAGTAGTTGAGAACTACGTAAATGTGGTTCTCTGTTTGCTTTCAGTCCACCTGACTTTTCCCTAATCTTTTCTGTTACATGTTCAATATCCACCTCCACCTCCTGATGTTGCTGGAAAATTGATTGCTCACACAGGTGGTCTTCCAGTTTATCTTCCTCATGTACAAGTCAAGCACTCTCTGCCTATATAAAGAAGCATTTTTTTCATCTCTGGTAAAATTATCATTATATACACAATTGTTTCTGTTCCCCTGGCTCCATATACTGTATACTTTCAGTGTTTTCTGAAGATAACTCTGGATATTATCTTTTTTTTCCTTCTTTGACTGCGTTTACCAGTGTTACCAGTCCTGCATTTCCATTTTCTTTGTGTTAAGCAAGCTTTCCCGTGTGCTGTTCTTTACTCCCTACCTGGCTCCATTGATTTATCCTGCCATTTTAGCATGTTTGATTTTACAGGAAAGAAGGCTGGTTTGTAACCTCCCCAGCTGTAGCTTAAAAACTTCTTGTGCACTTACACGTACTTTACCATGACTCCTAGACAAGTTGTCTTTGAAGAATTAGATATTTAAAGTGGAAGCGTAAAATTGTTATTCGAAGTCCGTATTTGCATGACTTCTCGATGTAGCTTCTGTGCATACTTGTGTAGTCTCTTATCTAAATCTTACTTGTTGCAAGTTCATTAATTCTTCAGCAGCTGAACTGAATGGCTTTTGCTTTTCATAGAAATCTGCTTTTATTAAAATGGATGGTTCGCTTGGCGCTCGTGACCTGTATTTAGGAACAATTTAGCTGATGCTTTTTGCTTCTTGATGAACTTAGGGACAAGGGCAGAAGTTGCAAGCCATGTGAATTCTTTTGGTAGCCCACTCCCTGCACCTTTTTTCCTGGGCTTCGCTTTTCCTGTGACTGTCCCATGTTGGACCCATATTATCTCACCTGAATTAGCATGCATGGGCTTCCCATCGTGGAACAGGGAACGGCAACCTCATGGCTGTGCCACACGCCTTCTGTTGGGGCATCTCTCTGCTGCGTGACAAGATGTTGACAGTTTCCATATCCTGAGCAGAGGTGACAGATATTTCTACCTTCAGGTGCTTCCTAACAGGTTACCGAGGGCTGTGCTCGCCAAGAGATTGTGCGATGCAAAATAAGCATCATTGCTAACGTTCAGGGAACTCAAAAAAAATATATATATAACCTGCCAGGGACCAGAGACAAGGAATGTAGAGTCCAGTGCCCCAGGTAAGTCAGCCCTTCGCTGATGTGTAATGAAGTATATGGAATTTTGCTGAGAAAACTTGATGTGGTTTAACAGGATAGATGCTAGACCCTGTCAAAAAGCAGAGTCACAGGAGATATAAGAATATGCAGCAGCACTGGGGATAACTTAGAGCTTTATGGCATCTCTTATTTGAACGAAGACGGTGCTGCAAGTGAAGGTCTTGCTTTTTCTGAGGTTTGAGATTTGCAATCAATATTTTAGTGATACTGTTTTGCTTTTGTTCTTACAGTTACGGTTTTACCTCCTACCATATGCTGCTTTTCATTAGATGTAGGAAGGAAAAAACAAATGTTTTGAGATAACCTGGATGGCTTGGATATGAAAATATTTAATTGTGGAAAATAACTTTTGCAAAAGCAGGTGGCTTTAAAGCTGTTTTTATTCTAACTGCACTGCATGCTCATAAATGCAACAGCAAGGTAAAACCACAGATTTTTGGACGCTTTCCTAAGCCTAGGGGGTCATATGTTGTTTATAAGTTTTGAATACTAAACATAACGGCGTTGCTGGAGATAAGTCCGAGCTCCCAAGTTACAGTAGCATGAAATAAACAGACTTTTATTGCTGGCAATCAATGGGTATGTGTTGTTTTATATTAAATCTGACCTTAAATGAGCTTCTCCTTGACCAGCTTCTGCTTTTACACTTTCCCTGTGAACGTTAGTAGAGAAAGGAAGACAAGAGACGTGTAATTCTGTCTCCAGGGAGTGTGGGTCACAGGCCAGAGGCCAGTTGGACCAGTTTGTGTTTGGGTTTAAACTGAAGATGATGATGGAGCATGTGCTTAAATATCTCTGAACTTGGGGCTTGAGACTTCTCAGGCCTCTGGGAAAAGTACTTCTTGGGGTTAAGTATGTCAAATATTGACCAGACCTTTTACCTGCTCTTATTAGAAAGACCAAACAGGTGGTTTCATGAGCAATGAAAAAGCTTTAATTTCGCATGGATTTCTCCGTCTTGGTTAATTAGCTTTCTTTAAACTGAATTGTGCTTTAATTTTTCTGTTGATTCTTCATTAGCCTGGAGAACCACCGTCCTTTTCTCCCTGTTGCTCTTTTCCCACGGAGTATTTTGGATAGCAGCGGGTGAGTGGCTGCATTCAGTGATTAGATCAGGGACTAAAGAATTGCAGGTGAATTTGTGAATTCCAAATTGTCCCCTTTCCAGCTGCTTATTTTCACAAAACTTGTAGGAAGAGAGAATTATCCTTGAGAATGTCTACTGTCTCTTGTATGTAGGTGAAAATCTCAAGCGGGTATTATAGGGGAGGAAAAAGATGCACAGAATGATTGTCTAATCTTGATTTTAAATAATAATGATTAAAAAACCCCCTGAAAACATGGGGTTTAGACCCAGAGGTGCTTATAGTTATGTTATGGGGTTTTATGAGAATAATTTAGAACTTACACCCTTTGCATATGAAGTGATAGAGTAATATTTAATGTTCTTTTCCTTTCAGAAGATGATAAAAGCCCAGTGTTGTGTGTATGTACCTTCTGGGTACATTGTGATTTCCAAAGCCACCTCATATTTTGATAAAGCATCACTAAGTAGTTATTACTAAAAAAGACAGCAATATTTTTTGTGAATGCTACGTCTGTGCTTTTATTAAAAATTTTTCGTCACTCTGACTTCGACCAGAACCTTTTACATGACCTTTTAAATCAATTTATGAATGAATTTCTCAGGGTGCATTTGGATATTATACCCCAGTCGCCTGTAATGAATGAAGAGCCCCCATTGCCTACTGGATCACTGATTTTATTGAGGTACTTCTGCTTGCTTCTTTGGGTGCACCTTTGAATCAGTCACCGTTATTATGCATTCTGAATAATAAATCTTAATTCCCTAATTACACATGTACCTGCTACTCTAAATTGTCTCATATTTACCTGATGCCACGCAATTAGGAAATTACAGAATTTATACATTAGATGTTGTATTTGTCATCGTTCCTAGTTGGGAAAATGGAATAGGAAATGGCTTAGTAGGTATATTTAAATTTCCAAAGTATTTTTACCAGTAATCACTTAAGAAAGCTTACCTAGTTGTGAATAAAGAGATTTATATGTATGCATTTATGTCCTGGCAAGGACCGCGAAATGGGGAGTACAGCACTACCAAAATGGATGTTAAAACTGAAAGTTTGGGCAAATAACTTGGGCCTCCTCACTGAGCCTTTTTCTTAATGCACAATAATATTTGGTTAAGAAACCACATTAAATGGCTGTTAGCTGGCATCCTTGTTTTCTGTAGCTGCTTTGAACCTAAATATTAATTAAAATAGGATATCTTATTACAGATACTCTGTCTGGAAACTCTCAGTGTTAGAGAGGGCCCATCTGACCGCAAAACTCAAGAATGGTTGATTTGCTGTCTATTAAAATACGATGCTGATTAGTTGTGCTTTTCATTAATGGGGGTTTGTGCCTGTAACTGGGGAAGGGGGAAAAATTGTTTGAAAATGGCCATTTGGAAAACCCTCTTCTGCCTTCTCTTATTCACCTTGAATACAAGAAGCCCATGCAATTAGTAGAACATTTGTTGCTTTTGTTGTTTGACATCTGAGAAGTGATGCAATTTTTATTTTTTTTTTCCTTTAAAAGAGAACCTAGAGCAAAACCACCCCTAGATTACTTTGAAAGCCAGGCCTTTCCTGGTAATCAAGTGTTTACAGAAAGATGCTTTGTTCGAACCTTTTCTGGGGCTCTGTATGCTTAAACAAAGGGCTTTTAGACTTAAACACAGCTGTTCATTTGAAAATGAAAAATCAAATTAAGCAGAACCAGCTTTTGAAAGTTAATGTTGTATAGCAACTGAGACAAAAGAAGAAAATACTGTGGTTTACGTTTCACTTAAATAACTTTTTTTAACATAAAGTTTTTCCACTAAAAAGTGTGGTTTCAAAGCTGCTCATCTCTCGCTGTATCCCGCAATAGAACATCTGCGTTCATTCTGACGCGGATGAATGACATGAATTAAACTAAAACCGTTGAAGTGCTGTTTTTAACATAATTATACCTTGTTCATTTTGGAGACACAATGCAGGGATGAAATGCCAATTAAGCCTGGTATGTTAATGAGATTGAGACTGAATAGGGGATTAGAGCGGACACAAATCCCAGTGGAATTGATTTGATATAATCCCTCAAGTTTGTTCTGTTTTCAAATGTACAATAACATTTCTATTAAAATTTCCAGGCATAGAATAAAAACAAAAAAATGGTCCCCAAACATGTTCGATTTGGGGATATGGTTAAGGAAGCTGTAGACTGGCTCTCACTTTGGAAGTCTTGGGTTTATCGTCTGGGTTGGTGTCAGATTGAAAGAAAACTTTTTAGTTGTGTGATTTCCTTGTCTGTGGGCTCAGAGTTCTCCTGCGTGTTCGTGCCGTGTCTGTGTCATGGAATTCCACAACATGTAAATGTGACTTCACTGCGGATGCCACAGGCTTGTGAGATCAAGGTGTGGAGCGTGGGGAATTCATGGTGTAAATATATCTGTGTATACACATGTAAGTATATTTACATCTAAAATTAAACAATATAGTATTATATAAACATTATTTATTTCTAATGTTTTATAACATAGCGTGTGTGTAAAAGAAACCCAAACGAACGAACAGATTCATAGATTCATAGATTGGTCCAGGCCGGAAGGGACCTCCAAAGGTCATCTAGTCCAATCTCCCCGCAGTCAGCAGGGACACCCCCAACTAGACCAGGTTGCCCAGGGCCTCGTCGAGCTTCACCTTGAATATCTCAAGGGAAGGGGCTTCAGCCACCTCCCTGGGCAACCTGTTCCAGTGTTCCACCACCCTCACGGTAAAGAACTTTTTCCTAATATCCAATCTAAATCTCCCCTTCTCCAACTTAAAACCATTGCCCCTCGTCCTGTCGCTGCAGGCCTTTGTAAACAGACCCTCCCCAGCCTTCCTGTAGCCCCCCTCAGGAACTGGAAGGCCGCTATGAGGTCTCCCCGGAGCCTCCTTTTCTCCAAGCTGAACAACCCCAGCTCCCTCAGCCTGTCCTCATAGGAGAGGTGCTCCAGCCCCCTGATCATTTTGGTGGCCCTCCTCTGGACCCGCTCCATCAGGTCCATGTCCTTTCTATATTGAGGGCTCCAGACCTGCACACAGTGCTCCAGGTGAGGTCTCACCAGAGCAGAGCAAAGTGGCAGAATCCCCTCTCTGGATCTGCTGGCAACACTTCTTTTGATGCAGCCCAGGATGGGATTGGCCTTCTGGGCTGCGAGAGCACACTGCCTGCTCATGTCCAGCTTCTCGTCCATCAACACCCCCAAGTCCCTTTCCTCAGGGCTGCTTTCTAACACCTCATCCCCCAGGCTGGATTTATACTGAGGATTGTTTCTTCCCAGGTGCAGAATCCTGCACTTGCTTTTGTTGAACCTCATGAGGTTCAACTGGGCCCATCTCTCCAGCCTGTCCAGGTCAATGCTTTCCCCTTATAAAGATTTGCTCTGATGTTTAATACCATCAATTTTAAAGTATATTCTTTGGGCCGATCACCCGAAACAGTGGCTCGGCAAGAGGGCGAGTGAGCTCTGAGTCTCGTAAGCCAGGCAGGGTGTAACATCCCGGCTGGGGGTTGATCGGGAAGAGGAGACCAGAGGTGGCTGCCAGTTGCCTGTAGTAGCCAGGTTGGTCAGCTGCACCATGCAGTGGAGAAATACAGCTGTATTTAGGGATAGAAGACAGTTTTCTTTTAATCAGCTGCATTTAAAAAAAAAAACCACCAACAAAAAAACCCAAACCCACAAAAGATGCTGTGAAGACATAATTCTGTTTCCTAGAAAATTTGGTAGTTTATCTACTAGATACCCTAAGGCAAAAAATTCATTCTCAGATGGCTCCTAGTGCAGACCAGTAGGGCTTTAGGAGCACAATCTCATGTTCTCTTCAGGTTCAGCTCTGATTTTATTATCGTGCAATGCCATCTCGGTACCTGTAATTGATTCCTGTGTTTCTATTAAGGGATTTCTGGTGACAGATGAAGAAGTCACACGCTACAGGTATGTAGGGGACAGCTGGTTCCTCAGCCAGGATCCGAATCGGAGAGACTTCAAGTCTGAGCACTTCGCATGGACTTAGATCCGCAATAGGAAAGGAGAAAAGCTCCACTAAAGTGCTTTCTGAGCTCCTTGTTGCACGCTGAAGCTCAGGATAGAAAGGTGTTGCCTGGTCTCTTCAGATTCCCAGTAACGTTTCCAACTCAGCATCAGATTTATTTTGTCTCTCACACAAGTAGGCATTTTTTGTCCACGTGACTGAGGACTCACTGTACTGCCAGTCACCAAGGGTAATTTTATAAAGGGAAGGTTCACAGACAGTCTTGAAGAGAAAGGAGAAGATTCCTTTCTATTCTTCCTGTACAGTTTAATTTATTCTTGTATTACTCACAGGTGGAAGCCCTTGGGGCTTTTTCTATTTGTCCTGTATTATAAGGTGTATTAAAGTCTGGGTTCTCTTTGTGGCAGGGAGTTCAGTTGTTTAAACAAGTATTGTTCTTGTCTTTTGAGGGTGTTTGTAGCTTTTTAGTAGAATTTTGGAAATGTTAAATGCTAACTATTACCCTGTTTTGACACCTTATGACTAGCTGACATCTACAGATCAGAAGAGCTATATACAGAAAAATAACTGCTTGAATTAATCAAAATATTGTCTTTCAGTAGTGGATTGAACCTCTTAGAAATTCATTAAGGTTGGGGGCTGACTTGCTGGAGAGCAGCTCTGAGGAGAAAGACCTAGGTAGGAGTCCTGGTGGACAATAGGATGGCCATGAGCCAGCAATGTGCCCTTGTGGCCAAGAAGGCCAATGGCATCCTGGGGGGCATCAGAAAGAGTGTGACCAACAGGTTGAGAGAGGTCATCCTCCCCCTCTGCTCTGCCCTGGTGAGGCCCCATCTGGAGCACTGGATCCAGTTCTGGGCTCCCCTGTTCAAGAAGGACAGGGAACTGCTGAAGAGGGTACAGCAGAGGGCTACAAAGATGGTGAGGGGCCTGGAGCCATCTCTCTTAGAAGGAAGGGCTGAGGGACTTGGGTCTTTTTAGTCTGGAGAAGAGAAGGCTGAGGGGGGATCTGATCAACGCCTATAAATACTTAAAGGGTGGGCGTCAAGAGGATGGGGCTGGTCTTTTTTCAGTGGTGCCCAGGGATAGGACAAGAGGAAATGGGCACAAACTAGAACATAAGAAGTTCCATCTAAACATGAGGAGGAACTTCTTTCCTTTGAGGGTGGCAGAGCCCTGGCAGAGGCTGCCCAGAGAGGTGGTGGAGTCTGCTTCTCTGGAGACATTAAAAAAAAGCGTGGACAAGTTCCTGTGCAACCTGCTCTGGGTGGACCTGCTTCGGCAGGGAGTTTGGACTAGATGATCTCCAGAGGTCCATTCCAACCCCATGTGATTCTGTGATTTGTCTTTTGCTACTTGTGTCATCTTATGGCAGCACCGTTTGTCTTCAGTCTGGTTCCATATTTGCCTCAAAGCAACTCTTGGGTTAACAGCTCATATTAAAATGAATTACTAACTTTGCTAGAGGTGATGCTGGTCTGCAGACTGAAGTATTGGGGCAGAGTCTGGAGCTGGTACGGCCTCCTGCAAACGTCGGGCTGGTTTGTACCTGCAGCAATTTTCCTGCTCTGTTTGCTTAAGTAAAAATTGTGTGTTTTGGGCTTGGTAAGAATTGTCTTCTTCTTGGTACTGGGAGAGACTCTATTGTCACCGGCCAGATGCCAACCCGTCCTCATTCATATCTACCTCTGTAATTTCTTGACTGAGCTAGAAAATACAGTGATTTACTGAAGCGTGGTTCTGCCCTGGGATTACAAAGCACAGCGGTTTCAGACTCATCTGCACGGTCTGTGGCACCGAGATCAAATCTACGGTTAAATCTTTGTCCTGGCCTCCCAGAGAAAGCCCAGCTCTCAAAGGGTTTGTTCACTAATTATCGGTGACCGAGGTATCTAAAAGATTTCTTTTAATGACATCTCAGCTCTTCATGTAGAACAGAACTTTCTTAGGTTAAAGATCACTTTGAAGAGGTTCTGTTTTCTTCAGGTTGCTAAAAAAATTAAACTCTTTATGGATCTAAACTCACCCTGTAGCTCTTCCTTTCTCAGCTGAAGGTATATTTTGATATTACCTTTCATAATTAACGTTAACTTTACCAATTCTGTTTCAAATAGTTTGAAAAGCGGGTATTGAATTAAGACTTCACGTGTCTTCAGGGGTGGAAAGAAGGAAGGAAACCCCTACGTGCCGTGTCCTGTGTCACGGCTGTAACGCTGCGGCTGTAGTGGGACACGCGTGGTGCCGCGGTGACAGCGTGGGGGTGAGAACCCGAGCGGGAGAAATCCCCTCTGTCAGTGCTGTACGTGTGGCTGCAGAACTCTGTCTGCCACCGGCTCATTCTGCTGGATCTAATTCAAAGCGGGATTAATCTTTTCACTTACAAGGTGCTGGCATTTTGACTTCGTTTCTTACAGATTAGGATAAATCTTTTTCCATTTGGGTATGAAAGCATCAAAAGTGTTGCAGCTTCTGGCTGCCGCCTGGGCCTGGAAGTGGGATGAGGGAGGACTCCCAGTTCTGGGATATGAATTCCCTGTGATGTTCCAGAAGCCGGGACCTTCCAGCATCCATATCACATTAAAAACAAACAAAAAAAGAACACACCCACACACCCCCTACACCCCCGAAAAACGAAAACAACCCCAAAACAAAACCAACCCCTGAAAGGGTGCTGCTGGTTACTGTCTGGATCTGCTGATCATACCTAGGCAGCCAGATTTGGATTCATCTGGTTTCTGAGATTCAGAGCTTGTCTTTTTTATTTAAATGTATTGGGAAAAATAAATGCTGGAATTAGATGTATACGACATTTTTTAAGTTGAGACCTTCTCCAGGTACGAAGTAATTTACCGAGACAGTTGGCTTAACAGAACTGCCTGATTATAAAATATCTGACTGGAGCTTTCTTTCTGACTTCATTTAATTATTTTATATAAAGCTCTTTCAAGAGAGAAGTTATGGCTGGAATGATGCTGAATTCCAGTTTAGCTGTTTGGGTTGTCCTGTCCTCTGGAATAACATCCCTTAGGGCAATGGCTGAACTTGGTGCTGGCCTTTGTTTGGCTGCTCACCCCTTGGTTATTCATAGAATCATGGAATTGTCAAGATTGGAAGGAACCTTTCAGATCATGGAATTGTCAAGATTGGAAGGAACCTTTCAGATCATCGAGTCCAACCATCAACCCAACACTGACAAAAACCACCACTAACCCATGTCTCTCAGCACCACGTCTGCCCGGCTTTTAAATCCCTCCAGGGATGGGGACTCCACCACTGCCCTGGGCAGCCTCTTCCAAGGGTTGACAACCCTTTCGGGGGAGAATTTTTTCCTGATATCCGTCCTAAACCTCCCCTGGCGCAACTTGAGGCCGTTTCCTCTTGTCCCATCGCCTGGTCCTTGGGAGAAGAGACCGACCCCCCCTGGCTACCCCCTCCTTTCAGGGAGTTGTAGAGAGCGAGAAGGTCTCCCCTCAGCCTCCTTTTCTCCAGGCTGAACCCAGCCTTGTGTTCCATCTCTTCTTACCTTATGCTCACATTTTCTAGCAGTGCTTCAATGTAAATCTTGCTCTGTACTTTTAATAGAAGAAGAAAATGAGTGATACTTGAATAACACGTGGAATCTTTCCAGGATTTGTTCAGTTGCCGTTGTGTGTTGGATGTACAATTTACACACGGGGTTAGAACCTGCCACCGAGCTGGGGTGAAGGTGCTGTGCTCCCGAGTGCTCCCACACCGTTACTCTTCCTGCCGTTCCTCCCACCATCACTTAAAAAAGGGGGTGATCCATATTTGTTCCGTACAGCTTTCCTGCCATCAGGCTTCAGCGGTTGTAACAACAGACCCTGCCTGTCACGCAGTGCAGCTCTGATCTCGAGTTATCCGAGCGGAGATGTTCTGCCCCAGGCAGCTGGTTAGATAAATTCCTCTCTCTTCCTTTTCTAGATGTTAGCAGCGCTCTCCTTTCTCCGTGATATGCTCTCGGAAGCTTTGGCTCTGCAGATTGTCTGATACTGTGCAAGACTAAGTAGCCACTACAGTGTAGGGATCTAGAAAAGGTCTGCAGTTTGAGTTCAGCCGGATGAGGCTACAGCTACTGGGGGATGTCGGGGTTTTCAGTTTACGAGGGCGAACGGGAGCGAGATGGAAATTACTGGTGCCCGTTGCCTCTCAGCATCCTTCTGCTCGGGCACAGCGGAGTTTCTCGCTGTTGGAGGCACTGCTTTGAAGCTCATTTTGGTGGCAGATTTCTTTTACTAATAATTTACCCCCCTGACAGCTGCTGAAGGAGCCCGTTGTTTGCATCAGCTCTGGGAGGATGGGTAATTACAGCTGGTTTTTCCCAGGATGCGTCTCCCATTTGCCCCGTTCCGAGGACGTTCAGCAGAACAACTGGAGGAGGGAGGGGAGGTGTGAAGCACCAACCTCATTGTAAATGTATGATTTAAGATTCTGAGACAGGCACCTACCAAAAAAAAATGCAGTGTTTAAAATTCCCTCGTCATACAAATAAAACTATACTTGGCAAAATCAGAAGGTGAAGTTTGTACCTACCTTAAAAAAATGAAAAGCTTTTTCTAATCATTTAATTCAGATTGCCCTTAAGTGAGAGAAATGGGGCTGTTTACTTGTTTGCTCTAGCCTTATTCTTATGGTTTTGTCATTAATAATGTATTGTGAATATCAATTAAAAGCTAAGCAGAAATTCAGCCTTTACTCAGAGCCAATTGAAAATGAAACATTGTTTCAAAGGAATATTTTCCTAATTTAAGAGGAAAAAAAGAAAGCCCAACGATTCAAAGCTGGTGTGTGAGAAATCTTGATAATTAGAAAATAATTCTTCCAGCTCACAGCTGACAGGGGCTGGTGAATCTCACACATGCAAAAAGGAAGAAGGGAGAGGAGTGGAAAGCAGATGGGTAGCCCCCTGGTCCTTCCCTGGTGGGCAAAGCAGGTAATTGGGTGATTTCTCTCATCCTCTGACACCTGTAAATGGGGTCCACTAATAACAGCCCTGGAACATTAATGGTAAAAATGAAAACAACAACAAAAATACTCAAGCTGTCAGGTATGGTCTGAGTGTGGAAGTGAATCTGTGGGCGATGAACGCTCTCTGATAACCCAGCCTGAGCTGCACGGCCAGGTCAGAGCTGTCCCCTCAGAAGTCACCTCAGAAGCCACCAAGGTGTCGATGGCAGGGAACATCGTGTCCTTAAGTGCAGCCCCTTGGATCTAGCTCATCGTTTTCTGAGCAGGGGATGTCTATACCTGGTTTTGAAGGGAAGTCAAACAAGGGATCGACTCTCCAGTTGCTGGCTTTGTCCCAGACACACGTCTTGCTGGGGTGGGACAATCGCTGGCAGCCCGACCCTGTGCCCAGTGTTGAATGGGGACATCTGAGACCTGCCCCTGCTGCAGCAGCAGGGTTTGAGAGATGTCACTGACGTCATGCTACCGAGACAGCCAACTTCTCTTGGATGGGACGCCTCAGTCTTTTTCCAGATAGTGGAGCTGAGTTGCCTTTGGGTAGAAAAGAAGGGATTTTGTCACTGCTGGACTTGGGAACGCTTGGAGGTCAAACCCCATCTTCTTGGCTTTTCCTGATGGATTTGGCTTTTGTTACCTAGTGAAAAGGATTCATAACGGTGTCTCTTAAGCACTTGCTTTGCTTTCCTTAACAAAAAGGAAAGCAAGTTCATGTGTCGTGACGGCCAGCACCCTGCTTCTCAATGAAAAATACCCCTTTATGCTCCTGCTTGGCTTTGTCTGAGTTGCCCAGTGCTGGTGAGGGGCTGGGACCAGTGCAGAGCCTGTGCTCCTCCCAGCTCAGCATCTGCCTTCTTTCTGTGGCAGGGTATTGTCAGCTTCAGGACTGGTGGGTTTTAGTCAGGCCTTTCCTTTTCCTGTTTGTGCTCTGCTCCATTTTCCTATTAAATGTGATTGCACATTGTGGAGGAAGGCAGTCAAGTGTAAATTTCATTTTTTGCTTCAGCTAATGTTGCTGTTAAGAGGTGGCTTTGCACATCTGTGAATATTCCCTGGAGGAGGAGGAGGAAAATCAATAGATGTAGCTAAAATGTTCAAAAAAACAACCCAAAGAAAAAGGCACTGGGGGAGATTTTGAGGTAGAGGAAGTGTTTTGGTACGGAAACTTTCTGGTGTCATCTGCTCATACAGGCTTCCCATCATCTTGCCCTGGGTTTTCTTAGAGCAGACAGAAATGGTCTGGTTTTCCTTTTGTGAATTCAGAGATGGAAAGCAGTAAAAGACACTTTCTTTTGAATAAGGGAACCTAAGTGGGAATGAAATCTCCCTTTGTCTCTTTTATTTGGATTCTTATTTAAATAAACGAAAGGGGGTGGATTTGGTTTGAGGTGAAGGTTTCTTAGGTGGCTTCCCTTGTACGTCTTGTGAATCCACAGTGCGCTAAGCTTTGTGCTGGGGATTCAATGTAAGGTGTTAGTGCATTCCGTCGATGCAAGATCATTCCCCATCCAACCTGGCCTTGAACGTCTCCACGGATGGGGCATCTGCAACTTGGGCCAGTGCCTCACCACTGGAATGTCCTCCTAATATCCAATCTGAATCATCCCATCGCTCCCCTTCCTGATCGAGAGTCCCTCCCCAGCTTTCCTGGAGCCCCTTTAGGGACTGGAAGGGGCTCCAAGGTCTCCCCGGAGCCTTCTCTTCTCTGGGCTGAACCCCCCCAACTCTCTCAGCCTGTCCTCAGAGCAGAGGGGCTCCAGCCTTTGAGCTGTTCATATCACTGAGATTCTTCTTCCCTTCTGTTTTTCCCATCCTTTTACAAGCAAATGTTTTATTCCTGTAGTCCTTTCTGTTTGTCATTTGTCTTCCTTGCTTAAAATCCAGGGGCTGGTTACTTTTTGGATACAACCCCCAACCCACCATTTAAGCTGTAGGCATGACTAAGGACAATAAGACAGTATTTATTTTCCTTGTTCCATCTATTGTGTTTATATTCATTTATTATCCCGTCTTTCAAATGAAAGGTGTTCTCTGCAGCTGCTGACTGTTTCCTCTGTCTCATAAAACTTCTCCGATACTTGGGGCTATAAAAAAACTGGTTGTAATCTGGTTTGGGATTTTCTTTAGAGATTTGTTATTGGTGTGCTACCAGTAAAACATGTGTTGAAAGAATTTAATTTGTAGGGAATCTTTGTTCATTTCTATGCAGTAGCTCCTGCGGCTGGGTGGAATATCTGCCTCGTGAAGAATTGTCTGTCTCTTCACAATGTGGACGTGTATCTTTATCAGCTCAGCTTCCTTTCCACGCTTCTTCTTACTCTCTTTTTGCGTTCAGGATAACTCACAATTTCCTCTAATGTGTGTCTGTTTGCTCTGCGGGAACTAGGGACCAGCAAATAAAATAAATAAACAAACAGACCAGCACAATCACGGTGAATAGTGATTCAGCTTTGGGATACCTCGCTGTAGGGTGTTGTAGAAGTTCAAAATGGGAGTGAAAACGTTCAAGGAAGAAAAATACATTTGGGTTTATTATCATACGGGTACCACAGTTGATTCACAAAGGGCTTGAGCGCTGAGTTGCTGGAGCCGTGGAGAATATTCTGCAAAAGTTTTGCTATGCTTTTGGCCTGCTTTTGTATTTTTCCAAAGGCATGAGCCTTGGCTGTCGCTGCAGTCAGAGTCTGGGCTGGATTCGGTTTGGTGTGACCCCGTGTGAGTGCTGAGAGCCGTGGTTTTGGGGGAAGAGCGAGAGTCTTTAAAAATGGAATATGCGTGTACTCAGTGCAAAGTGTGGCGGTATCTCAATGGTAATAAGAACGTGTTCAAGAAACTCGTCTTCTGCATGACAAGACAGTTAAACAAGTTTCTGTACACCAGGAGTATGCAAATAGATTGCAAATTACCGATGGAGCAAATTCACTGTACTTCAGAACCCTGCTGGGTTTGAATCTCGAAGTCACCTTCCCATTCACAACATGAACGTGGGTTTAATTCACTAACTGCTTAAATATGTCATTCTTCACCAAGAAACCTGAGCACTCAAAGCCTTTGCGCGTGTTAAATTTTCATGGAACATCTTCGATTAAAATGAAGCTTTTGGAGCTCACACTGTTTATATGCAAAAAATGGTTATCGTCACAAAAATCCCAGGAGGGGAGCAGAAAAATGCAATGAAATTTCACACTGTTTAATGTTCATCACCCTCGGGTATCCAGTAGGTTTCCACTAACTAAATGTGAACGTGAATTCCATTTGCTTTAGTAGCTGAATCTGCTTTATCAGCCAACTTGCTTGTGCTGCTGCCCATGGAGAGGCTGTTAGGAGTCTCTGCTTTTGAAATGCAGTCGTATTTGTTCAGATTTCTCTCTTTACTTAACCGAGCTGTGGGTTTTTTTTTTTAAAGTGGTTTATTTCCAATGACATGCCCGAACATCTTCCGCCGGCTCACTTGATCAGCCCTTGGCTGCCTTTCCTGCTTATCTCTGGACAGAAGTTGCTCTGTGGAAGGTCTGTACGGCAGCAGAAGTGCAGTTCTTTGCTTTGCAGTCTCTCCTCAGCCCTACGAGATTGCTAAATCACAGCCATATATTGGGAAATCTAATATATGGCTCAGCCCCGTAAGGTAAATCTGTTTTATCTGATAAAATCCGCTGTATGTTATTACCTGCCATCCTTGACCACAGGTTACTGGAAGTACTAAGGTGTCAGAAAGCTGCTGATTTTTACTTTTAGCTTTGTCATTGTGGTTCAAAATCCACCCCCTCCTCTGTTTCCCGGACTCCTCTGCCAGGACTATGTCCAGATTTCCCTTTGCAAAGAAGTCGATGCAGCAGGACAGGCAGAAAATAAAAATGCTTCTCCTGAAGATACCGCTGTGGTGGCCACTAACCATTGCCGCCTGCTTGCCACCTCGGTTTGCCCTATGGAACCCCCACCTCTCTAGCACAGCTCCTTCTGTCCTGGCAGGGAATAGCTGCTTTCCCCATCCGTAATGCTGGAGCGGAACCAACTGGTTTTGTCTCCTCTCGTTTCTCTTCGGTTATCTGAAATGAAGGTGATTTTTCCCTCTGAGCCGGCTGTCCGCGTTTCAGACCTCTCTCTCATTTATTGTGCTCTTGCGCTGGGGCTACCGATACTGAGAGCAAACTTCACTCTGTCTTCTTTCTGACAGTTCTTTTATGACAATTTCTGGGCTTTTGGGAGATGTGAGGTTTTTTTTTTACCCTCTTTTAGTGACGAGATATTACTTGTGCCCTGAAGGTTCTGTCGAGAAACGGTTGGGTTTTGAATCTTCTGCGTGTTTATAGATACTCACATAGATCCTAGTGCCGGATTTTTTTGCATCTTTGTCGTATAAACACTGTAGATAAGGAGCTTTGTGACATTCTTATTAAATGCAGCATTCTACAGATGAGTAACGGAGGTCTCCAGGGGAGGTTAAATGAATTGCCCAAGGTTAAGCTGAAAGCCTGAGGCTCAATGAGGCTTTGAACTTAGATCTGCTGAATCCCAGATAAAAGCCTTAACCTGTTAATTTTCCTTCTTACATGTGTTGCTGCTGCAATTAATTTACAACTGTATTATCAAATGCAAAATATTTCAGTGGCTAAACACAAAAGAATTGTTTTATCAATTTTAGATGGAATTTACTTTTAAGAACTGGACACAACCGCTAATAAATATTCTCAAAGTATTATGGAAAGTGGAAAATAAATTGCTTTTAAGTCTTAAGTCTGTCTTCGGGCTAAAGATATCTCTGTTTTAACCGCGTACATGCAGTTACCTGGGAGATTTTATGTGCTGTTTTGATTTCTTGAGGCTGAAGGTGACCACTTTGCAGAGCTCTCTCTCCTGTGGTGACTGTTGTGAAAGCCCGTTATATCCACTCTATAGTTTTTTGGTCAAAATATGTGATAGGTTTTTCTAAGATGGGCTAAACTGCTGTAGTTGGGTAAGGCTTGACTCTAGAAGCCGATCGCTCAGTGTGTCCCTGAGTTAAGTGTCTTCTCTTGGAAAAAAACCCAGGAAATATCCATATAAGAGTGCTTTCCAATCACTTTTAAATTTTTTTGTTAAAGTGTTTTCAAAGATACGAAGTTCTCACTAGTCTTGTGAAAACAGCGTCTGAGGAGAGGAGAGGGAACTTGGGCATTTTTTATGGGAGGGGAAGAAGGGCAGTGAGAGCGCAAACCTTGGAAAACCTCGAGCAAACCAGCTCAGTGGCGTTACCACCTTCTGTAGACACTGGCATGAGGGCTCAGGGTGGTAAAGGAGCGTATCTGGGACTGCACCTTGAGAATGATATTTCTTAAAACAAGTCACCTGCTGGTGTTTGGAATTCAGGGCGTTTGGCGAAGAAATGGTGGGTACGGTTATAGTCTTTTTTTAGGCAGACATCCACAAGTGTTTGCCCAGACTTCAAGATGACCAGAGCCCATCCTGGTACAACAGGGACACTCCTCAATGTGCCGTGTCCCTCTGAGACACGAGGTCTCCCAGATTTCGGCTTGTAATAGCCGCTACACAACTTCTTAGTTATCTCAGAGTGCCTGTGAAATGCCTCTTTGCCTTCAGAAGAATTCACCGTATTTTGTAACGTTGGGAGTTTTGGTACCGAGTTTTCAATGTTCAGAATGAAATGGTGCAGTAGAGTGGTGCTGGAGCTTAAATTTCTTAAATATTCGTATGCATCAACCTCTTCTTATAAATACTTCCCATAGGTCAAAAATATATCACTGGAAGTAGAGTATCAAAGAGCCTTTTCCCCTATGAATTTACTAGTAGCTGTTGTATATAGTAAAAAACTATAGAGGGGATTTAACTTGGTCCAGCATTTCTGCTCTCTCTCTATCACCAGTCTGCCAGTCCCTTCCCATTTAAGAAATTACAGCGGGATTATGTACGTTATTACTTATGGTTGGGTAGAGGATGAAATTCTTCAGCCTTTGTTCGTTCTGGGGAGGTTCAGAGGTGTCATGGTCCGGAGCAGGAGATTTGCAGCGGGTTCCGTTGGGATTTCTGCTCGCTGGGCAGTCACTATAACGATGCCGGCTTTTAATTCCCTTGCACCTTAGCTCCCTACATGGAAATAATGTGCTGTTTCACCAAGATGAAAGGGGAGGAAAATGTTTTTGTGATGTTTCTGCAAGAAGAGATTCTTCTCGAAAACTGAGATGCGGAATTTGTGACTACGAAGGGCTTTTAGTGTTTCAGCGTAGAATGGCTTTTTGCCTCGTGTTAGTGGGGCTGCATCCAGCGTGAGAAATGTAAAAAGAGAATCCTTCAATCTGTATATTTTAAAAGTTTTATTTCAAACCTGGTTTTGTGCTCGTTTGGAAAGTACGAATATTGGTTTTTAAAGAGCTAAGTATTGGTTTTGGTCTGTTTCTCACAGATTTAATATGGCACGGCGGGGACCTAACATAAGTTTGGAAGTTTCTTACCTTCAGTTTCAATCTCTTCATAATTTTCCGTGTACAGAAAAAATAAGAAAAAAAAAGTTAAGGGAAAAAGGGGCAAAATATACCAAGCTTGAAGAGTATTGCCAAGAAAGAATTAGGTCTTTCTGTCCTGGCAGAAGTGTTTACCCTTCAGCTGGGGTGCAGAGAAGGGACCACGTACGAGGACAAACCACAGCCGGGATCCCCTGGGTGTGACAATCGGAGCCTCCCCACTGGCTGGATCAGAAGAGCGTGGTGGGCTCTAGATGTAAGACAAAGTATATTTTCCCCTTTCCTACTCATTTTTTCCATATCTGAACAATTTCACCCAGGGTCACCATCTAATTCTTTTAATTACTGTGATTCAGGGCAGTTTCGGAAGCGTCTTCCATGCTCAGCACGCTGCGATGCCGTTCTTTGCTTTTCAGGCTTAATGTGTCTTGAATGCCAGCGATGCAAAAATGTTTATATTATTTTCTTGGATGTTTGCACACAAATGCCTGTGGATGGATGCTGTCAGTGGGGCTCTGCATGCGGAGCAGTGACGTTTAACTAAGTGCTGTTAGAAGGGACCTTAAAGCCCATCCAGTGCCACCCCCTGCCCTGGGCAGGGACACCTCCCACCAGACCAGGTTGCTCCAAGCCCCCTCCAACCTGGCCTTGAACCCCTCCAGGGATGGGGCAGCCACAGCTTCTCTGGGCAACCTGGGCCAGGCTCTCACCACCCTCACAGCAAAGAAGCTCTTCCAAGTATCTAACCTAAATCTCCCCTCTTTCAGTTTAAAACCATTACCCCTCGTCCTATCGCTCCACTCCCTGATCAAGAGTCCCCCCCATCTCTCCTGTAGCCCCTTTAGGGACTGGAAGGGGGCTTAGGGATGATTTAAAACCTAAATTTCCTCTTTCCTAAGATGTCTCGTTACCTATAAATGTTGTACTTCATGACTTTATGTGTATATGCACATACATGCGCACATGCACTTTGGATTAGAGAATAAAATGCATAATTTTTGGTTAGGGGTGTGCTTCTGAGGAGGACACGTCGGCTGCCACAATTTCTGTAGTTTTTTTTCTCAAACAGTCCATTCCCCACTGCCCGGGGGTCAGGGAATGGAGACATTTGCGGGATATTCAGAATAGAGGGTGGAAAACGCCTGGTTCTAGTCTCAATTCCAGGCACAAACCAGTTTCGGGACAGCTGGATGTTTCCACTGAAATTATCCATTATGAAATTAATTTACATCTCTCTGGTTAATTATCACTGCTATCCACAGCAAACACATGAAGTGAATAGGAAATTTTCTCTCTTGTTTTTGAACTGTGTCTGCAGGCTGTGTAAAACTCAGTGTTTGTCAGGGGACCTTCCCGAGCCTATGAGCTCTGAATTCCATGGATTTGAAATACTTTAAGAAGAGAGAGTTGGCTGGATGAGAAATACCAGTGTCTCCTGCAAACCGGTTTGGGCTGAAACTTCACCCGAATGGTTCAGAGGAAAGGCCGCCCACCCCGCCACGTCTCCCGTACGCAACACAAAAAAGGGTGGAAAAAGCCTACTTGAGATATGACCTTTGCTGGAAGATCAGAACAGAACTGAAGCCGCTCAGGTGTTCTTTAAGAGCAGACAAAGCTTTATATTAACACAGTCACAGTTTATGGGACCCAGCGGAGAGCAAACGGGAGACTTGGAACCTACCTTTAAAAATAAATTAGTTGTTCCTAAAGGCAAGATATTTACAGCTATTACAGTTTCATATTTATTTGTAGTCTCTTTTTCCTCGCATTTCCATTTAGATCCGCTACTCTGCTATTAAATGTAATCGGTAGCTGTTTTTACCTTGTTTTTTGGAGACATTGGATTTTCAGATTGATTTTTAAAAATGCAGAGCTACCAGCAGAGCCTTGTTGTTGATTACAGTCAATACTTCAGATTTTTTTTTTCTAAAATCAATGCACACCGAATCTTGTGCACAACCACACTAATTTCTTCTAATTACACTGTAAGTTTGGCACCTTTCGTCGTGTGGGCAATCCAGATTTTCCCTCCCGAGGTCAGCACACGGCGTCGGTAACCTGTGCCGCCCAGGCTTTCCGTCTCGCCCTAGCTTCGAAGGATGGATGAGAATAACCACAATTAGCTGATGTCAAATTGATCTGGGTTTTCAAGATCCATCGGGGAGCCTGGTGAAGGCAAGCGAAGATTGTGCAGGCGGCTGCACGGACTCATTTCTGTCTCTCTTCAGGGCTCTCTCCTGGCTGAAAGATTTGTCTTGGGATGTCAGCGAGAACAGGCATTGTAATTAGTTTTATATAAATAGATTTGATGTGATTTAACAGGATTGCTTACGGTGTTTTGATAGAAGCTTGAAGAA
Organism: Numenius arquata; assembly: GCF_964106895.1. Classification (NCBI taxonomy): domain Eukaryota; kingdom Metazoa; phylum Chordata; class Aves; order Charadriiformes; family Scolopacidae; genus Numenius; species Numenius arquata. Next base: position 2,817,941 of record NC_133589.1, on the reverse strand, counting down.
AAAACTGGAATAACTACTGGAAATTGTTTGAATACTCAATATCGGTGCTCTGCCTTTTCGGTGTTTTTCCCGGCGCGAAGGCCAGCGCGGCCGCACTTAGTGCAGGAACGGGCAAAGTGCTAAAAGCATCATTTTTTACTTAACTCCTTATAAGATCTCATAGGAAGCTTCTATACGTTTGTCAAACCAAATCGTCAGCACTTTTCTTAGGGCATAAAAAAGCATTTTCAAAAAAAAAACCAACCGAAAATAAAACTTGAGGACGTGCCAACCTGGGCCCTAAAGGCTGCAAACTGAATCTGTGCCCTGCATTTAAAGTAAATGCTGAGGCCTTGGTTAAATTTAGTCTTCGGTTTTGGGCCAAACTGAAGTAATTCCTCGTACGTGCCTTAGGTTAAAGCAGTTACATTTTCTGGCTTTGGAGTAAATAAACGCTGATTACTAAAATAAGCAAGTCGTAGTTCCCGGTGCTGAAGCAGCCTGGGAGAGGTGAGGTGTCTGAAGGGAAAAATTACCTATATTTGGTAGTGTACAAATGCTTCAGGAATTACTGATATTTCACAAGACATTATTCTTTCGGTGTATCTAAAAGCTTCATGCATTCAGTCATGGTTGTTACTGCTTATTTGTGACAGTTTCACTGGAATTCTGGGTGTCGTGTGGTTAACTGGGGAAATAATACGGTTTTAGTTTCAGATGGAATCATTTATTTCCATTTCATAGTTTAATTCAGCCTTTATAAAACACTCCGAAGAGCCGACAGGCAAAATCTTTTTACCCAGCCTTTGTTCCGTTGATGATGGTGGCAGAAACCCAAATATAAGTTTCTCATTCTGTTTAAAAATACCAACATGCCCAGGTGACGGTTGCGAGAATTCACTGTGCTGGAGCCAATATTGGTGGTTTGAAAGTTCAGTGCAAGGTAAATGGTGGGTTGTACCTTAATTCTCTTTAATTCCAATGCGACGCTTTGATCCCATATAATGCACCACGGATAGATGAAATGAACTATTCCATAAATCCAATTTGAAAAAATTAATGAACTCATGAAATTGCAGTTTTATTCTGTAACCGCCACTGGTAAACTACAAACGTTAAATGTATATATTTTTTTAAAAAGGAACCTTTAATAATTTACAATGTTTCCATACATTTCTCTACATCCATGAGACCCGTTGTTTCACTGGACTGTCCTGCCTTGATAGAAACGCAAGTGTTGGAACACCAAGATCCTGAAAATGAGAGTGTGAACACACGGCCTTGGGATGAATTGTCTGGATGTAGAGAAGGACCAGAAAAGCACTAATGAAATCGGCAAGATTAGGCTTTTAAAATACTTCTGGATGAAGTTTGTAACAAGTAATTACAGGTTTATGGATTTTTAAATCATTCTCAGGTTGTTGAATATATATTTATATATATATACACTCCCAGTACCTAGTAGCTGGAGCTATGCAATCAATAATCTTTAAATATATTAATGAATTCAACTGAAATTGATTGAGCTGTTTGTTAGACTGATGTAAGGGATTCCGAGTAGGCTTATCAATATATACTCATTTTGAGGTGTTAAAAATGTGATAAAATTAGCTAGAGATCAGGAAGTATTTACTCTTTTAGGCACGTGTGCCATTATAGCGTGATACCATACAGCATAGAATCATGGAATCGTCTGCGCTGGAAGGGACCTTTCAGATCATCATTTCCAACCATCAACCCAACACTGCCAAACCCACCGCTAAGAGTATATTTGGAAACTTTTCTAGTTTGGGGCTTTTGCTATTTACTGTTTTTATTGGATTTGAGAAGAGCTTTGAACATCCATAACATCAAAGAGAGATCTTTCCCCAGTTCTGTCAGTTCAGGCAATGGATGTGCACAAAATAACCTCCTTAAGGTCCTGATGATCTTATGTGAGAGTTCAGCATTCTGTCCTGTTTGGTTTGGTTTGTGTTGTTTTCTTGGGGCTTGGTTGCTTTTTTTAAAATTATTTTTCTTTCTTCTTTTTTTTTTTTTTACCCTTTTAACAAGGATGATGGCCATATATGGTTGCTCTGCAAGTTATTTTTATATATAATCTTGCCTTTGTGGAGCAATTTAGAAAGCCCGTGGAGCTGTTCCGAGCTGACACTTGAGTTTAACGAAGTCCCTGCAAATATTCCTTGCTGTGGAACATCCCTTCCACCTGCTCTCTTTAAAGCAGGACCAACAGTAGTCAATCCGCAAGTAACTCTACCGGCGTTCGAGGGTGACATTGTTTGTTGCTGTTTGTGGAATTAGATCTTTTCTGTATTCTTACAAGCTTCTGGTGAATTTGCAAAGGTATATTTGCAATGAAATGACCAGATTTCTGCTTGGATTCATTTTTAAAGGTCTTGGGGAAAGACAATTTCATGAATTTTTTCCTCGCTGGGCTGATGGATTTGGTAAGAGGGTTTGCTGAAGGTATTGGTGCAAATTGACAAGAATTTCAACAATTAGGGTGGGTTTTTTTTTTCATTCCTCCCTATTAACAATTCCACCCAGACTAATACTGCGGAGAGGTTAGAGGAGGGCCATGGGCGGCGGCAGACTTCGTCAGCATCATCCAAGAGACTGGTACCTCCAGCCTTTGGGGATGGAGCAACTGGGAGCACTTTAACGGCACATCCAGACGTAGCACTGATTTAACAGCAACTTTCTCCTTCCCAACCATCCCGCTTTGTCCAACTTGTTGAGTGAGTTTGTTGGGTTTTTTAATTTTGGGGTTTTTTTCCAGAACCAACCGTGTGTTATTGCAATATATGAGTCAAAGTCCTTACGGTAGAGATGGATTCCCCTTTTTCAGCGAAAGCCTTGCTGAGCTTCTAGCAGCTTACACCACGCACTTGTAAGATTATTTATTGTGCTTTCCCTAGGACTGTTGACATTTCTTTATCCTTCAGTAAACTTTGTTTTTTGTATCGTTGCGTGAAATCTGGGGGGAAGATTCCGCCCTTTATTCTGAGTCACTGGGTACGTTCCTGCTGAAATACCTGGAGTCACCAAAGCGGATGCGACGTGTAAATTCTCCTCCCTCTGACTGAATTAAATGGCAAAGGAGAGATGCCAAATGCGAGTTCTTGATCGCTCCTTTCTTCTTTTTCTCTCTCGATGTTGTTTCAAAAAATAAACAGGATAGAAGAATTAGGAGCATTTAAACAAGCAGTGACTGAACTCTTGTTTCAAGTTTTACGCAGACCAGTGCCTTTCCCCCCCCCCCGGCTCTTTATTGTCTTTCCAAAGATCTAATAGACTCTTGAATAAAGAATGCAAAATTGTTTCTTCTTTTACATCTAGTTCTTCATCTTTCTTGGTTCATTCAAAGCTAGTTTTCTGATCAGCGCTCATGTTACCGTTTGCTCCCGTAGGAGGGATTAGATGGTGCCAAAGCGCAGAGAGCAGAGCCCTTGAAGCAACTGAACGAGGAAGACGACTTTACTACAAGAAAAATGCCCTGGGACACGAATTGCTTTAATTAAAACCTCCAGGCGAAAGTTAGAAGTCTCAAAGTACATCTCATGTAAATAAGATGGCAGTTTCTTACTGCTTTTTAATGTTGTTTGATGTGGATTACAGTCGAGCAAATCTGTTTTGCGGTAGTTATACACCTACCGTAGGAATTTGTATTTTCATATTGCCGTACAGATGTTAAAAAGCCTGTTTATGCACCAGAGTCAGATTCCCAAATGCAATATTCTGTGCGTGGAAGCAACAGTTGGAGGCTAAACACTGTTAAATTGACCGTTAAAAAGGAGTGATCGTACAGTAACTTTGAAAGTGGGAGGCTCTCTCTTGCATTGCAGGAGGGAGCGGGTTTCTCTGAGGCCTCCGGTGATGAGATGCACAGGAAAAGCCCCATCTGAGACATCAGTCAGTATTTTAAAAAACTAGAAAAAATTCAATTTATTAAATTATTTTATTTTAATTTTTTATTTAATTATTTAATTGATTTAATGTATTTTAATTTATAAAAATTTAATTTATAATTTTATCCGAAGTAGGATAAAATGGTACAGGTGTTCTTTTTTTAATACACATTGATAACTACTGTGTGTTTGCATCTATATATACGCGCACACACACATATAAATCTCTCTACGTTTCAGGTGCAGGAATTTTCTAAGTCTCCAGCAGCAGTGAGATGCCAAGCTCTCAGCTGAGAGTTTCTACTCCATATCCCACCGAGGCTGCGGGTCTTTCTCACGCCTCCGCTTGCACCGGAGAGCGAAATATCGCTCCCCATCTCTTCTCCCCCCCTGCTAATTCCTCTCGAGGCGTTCTGCCTCATCCTCAGCCTTAGGAATAATGGCAGAAATGATTCATTATTAATAAGTTAACCTCGACTGTATAGGGCTTGACTTCTTCCTTCTGCCTTGGTGAGTTTGATGTGTGCTTTCCTTCCAGAGAAAAAGAAAAAAGTAAATTCTGCGCAGAATGGCCATGGGGTTCTCTTTGTGAAATGTCTGCTTCTGCTTAAGTGGGCTGATGGTAGATTGGAAGCATTTCATTGCTGCTGACGGCAAAATGATACTTCATACTTCGCTGGAGATCTCTGAGCTCCGTCAGTCCTTTACTGCTAGGAGTCGGCATGGCATGGTAGATAAGATCAAGACTAGAAATAAAATGGAATTTAAAAAAAAAAAAAAAATCTAAATTTTGGCCCTAACTCCTGTGATGTTTCTGCCTAGCAGCGGAAAGCTTACCTCACCTCCTGCACGTTAGTGCTTTGCCGTTATCGAAATGGCTACGTCTGCCTTCCCTACAGAGTGAGAAATAAGTGAATGCTTTTGCGCTATTTGGGATAATTGAAGTATAATTTGGATATCTTGATTTAATGTACAGGTTTAGGCACAGGCCTTCCTGTGGGGCACTTTATATCTTCAAATGATGTTTAGCTAAGTGTCATTATTAGCACACAGGCAAACTAAACTTATTTATCTCCAGTGTACTCCCATAGCCATTAGCATCCCAGGTATTTGCTTTGTGAATTTCCCTTGTCAAAACTCATAGGTTTTCCTCTGCTGCCACAAAATCCTTCAACTGCTGCCACAAAATCCTTCAACTGCTGCCACAGAATCCTCCAATTGCCTTTCTTTGGACATCTGGTGGTATTAATTGTGTGGTGGACCTCAGACAAGAATATTCTGCCCAGTTACATTTCTGGCTACTGGTGTGGCAGCAAGTATTATTATTAGTTATTGTTGCGCATTGATTTGCATTTTCAAACTGCCTTTCATGGGACACCATTAACGAGCCACGTAGTGATTAGTTTCCTTTTCAGCAGCTTCAGCAGAGGTTGATGTGAGTCACAACAACCAGCGAGATGTCCCAGAATAGGAGCCCTGGTACCTTGCCATGTCCCGCTGGTGTCCCACCGGGCTGTTCCGTAGCCTGGGCTGGTGATTTAGGCACAAATTACTGGTTGTAATTAATTTTGGTTGTGCCTGTGCTGCTTCCTTGTGCTGGAAGATCAAGTGCCTTGAGGTCAGGAATATTGGTGTAGTGTCTGTCCTGGATATTTGTAAGGTCATTGGTTTATGGCAGTAACAGAGTCTTCCCCTCTTGATGTGGACAAGCGGGGTCACCAGGTCCCAGGTTCTCCAGTCTTGGGAACCTCGTGACTGATGGAACAGGGTGTTCTCCTTGTCTCTGGTGAGAAAGGGGTGTTTGCGGAGGGGATTTGCTCAGTACCTTGCTGTGCTGTGTAAGCAAAGAATCCTTCTATCAATTCATACAAGAACTAACCCTGCCTTTTTAAAGGTCACTTCTGTCTCAGTCAGCTCTTAAAGTTCAAGAGGAAATAAACTGCTTAGAGTTGGCATTTTTCAAGTCAAGTGTCAACTTTCCAAGCCCCCAAGCCAGCGAATGCGGAGGAAGGAGAGATTAATAAGTGAGCTGCTTGGTTGATACAGTGATTGTGCAGAAACATTCCTCTTTTTTCTTTCCTCTTTATGGGGCTTCAGAATGAAATGGAACAGCGTTGAAATATCTCACTTTCTCCTTTTCACTTTGCAATGCAAAAGTATCCAAAGCTCTTTAGAAGTGCTTCTTTTCTCATTAGTCCGCTGACAGCAAGCAGAGAGTTTGTCAGCTCCGGTGAAGTAGGACACAAGGAACATTTTATGACAATGCCAATACCTAAAAGCTCCTTGAACCACAGAATCTTATTATCCAGTGAGAATAAAATGCACTTTCAGAAAGTAGCTGAAGGGTGAAGTCTCCAAGCAGGTGCTTGCCCTTAACTGCATCGACGCCTTTTCCCACGCGGGAGACAGGGGATCGATAAGGAAATAAAGGGGAAGAATGGGCTTTATTAATGAGGTACGATGGAGGCAGCGGGGGAGATGCTAATGGAAGCCGGTGGCAATCGAAGGCCACGCTGAGCACGGCCCGTCTATTGGCTGCCAAAGTGTCTGTATTGGATGGGGGCGACGTGGGCTACGGGGGACCAGCACCGCTAATTGTCACCTTGGCTAGCCCCAGGGAGCGAGCTGGGTGTCCCGGCTGCTGTGCTGGGGTTTTAGTTTTGGTCTTGGCAACTTTTCCCTTCTGTACCTGTTTTGCTGGCCCACATCAGCTCTCATTGAAAGTTTTCCACCTAAAAATTTCTTCTTTCCTTTGTAACAGAGTTTGCAAAAATAAACACATCAGCAGCGGCATCTTTCTTGCTTTCCTTTCCAAAAGAAAAGCACCATGGTACGAGCTGTTTTTTAAAGTGATAGATAAATGAGCCTTGCCAAGTATCTCCGCATTTTCCAGTTGCATGTTCTTAACCTTCTTGTTTTGGCTTATAGAGCTATGGATTCTTAAGGTAGGAATGCTCTGCCTGCCCATCGTACTGTGGGAAACGGTGATGATAGTGTGTTAAGGGCTGCATTTCCAAATGGCTTTAAAGTAGGAACAATTTTCTGGTTTTCTCTTTATGCAGGTGGCCACTTGATGTGAAATCACACACGTCGTTATTTTGTATGCCCTTTGGGTTTTTAGGTAGTTTGCGTTTGGTTTCTCTAGATACGCACTGAAAAGAAGAGCTCTTTGGAAAATTTGGGTCTTTGAAATTGTTCTTTGGTAGTCCTGCTTGTTATTGTCACCTGCAATCGCTGAAAATGAACATTGTGTGTGTGTTGATCACAGAAAAGATCCAAAGCAGATCTCTTCTCCTTGTGTGAGAAGTTGATTTATGGTCCTTTTAATTCCTCTATAACAGAAATGCATGAAGAGAGGTGCTGCGAAGGGGCCTGGCCAGCGAGGTGAGGACCAGCCCGATTCTTCTGGTCTGTAGCATCTGCTGCTCCCGTCACCTCTTTTTCTGCCCATTGAACAGCACAGATTATGCCCCTCACCTTATCTCTATACGTGTCTGCGGGATGCCCGTGACCTGCAGCCTCTTTTTACCTCCTCTTTGGTGCATGATCCTTTTTCGCTGTGCTCTGCAAAAGCTGCACCTTTTGGGTAGAAAATTCAGGATCTCGTTGGATCTCATCGGAGCTGCGGAAATGAAACAGTTGTCTACAGAAATGCCTTGTTCCGTCCAAACACCGAGAAACCCTGAACACAAGTATGTTCAAATACAATAGATAGTTACGGCCATAATTCTTACGTACTTTGAGATTTTTTGCAGGTTTTGAATCCTTTTTTTTTCCATGGGAAGCTCGCGGTAGCGGAGGCTGCTCAGCTGGACCACTTGCTGCCATAGCCAAGAGCTGGCAAACTGCACCTGTGAGAACAGATTTATTTTTTTTCCCAGCTACTGATCTATAGTTTGGAAATTGAATATGACTCTTGTATGAAAGAGGTTAAATGACAACATATTCACCTAAGAAACCACGACAAAAATGTGCACCTGAGTAAGGTTTAGGCTAGAGGGGATCTGTTGGTGTGCGTTGAAAATAAGCAAACCCTCTTTTTTAACTCTTTTCCCCCCATTTGCAATCAGATCAAAAATCAACCTAAACCAATGAATTGATGCCAGAAGCTTTGGGAAAGTCTAATCAAGGAGCAAATGCGCAGTGATACTTCTCATGGTTTTTTTTCGGTTTGAAGCTTAAAGATTTCTTGAGCCAAAGGCAATATCTTTTTGGAGTTAATAGCCCATGATGAATTTCCCTCCGTTAATTTGGTTAGTTCTTCTATTGAAGGAGGCAGTGAACAATTCTTCCTTTGTCACCTCCTGCCACTCATTATTTTGCAGACTCACGATTGTTTTTGTTCTTCTCAGGCTGCTGTAGCAGAGTATAGTGCAGCCAGACATCTAATTTTCTGCATCGAATCAGTTATTCCTAGTTATGGAGCGCTGGCCGGAGTTACATCTGATGGGGGGATGAGAGTTTGGGTGGTAAAGATTTATCAAGGCTGGCCTTTGTTATTCTCCTTTAGATGGAAAGGGGAGAAATGATGCTGGTACGGTCAGGTGAGGATTAAAAGGCAGATTGGGAGCAAAGATGGTTGCTGTGTTAGAAGAGCCCGGATCAGCACGGGCTGGGAACTGGGAAGGGAGCAGATGAAGCAGAACCCATTGAGGTGTGACTGGAGAGGGTGTGAGAGATGCCATCCCTTCCTGGGAGGGACACACCACTTGGTATGGCTTGGTATCGTGGGAAGCAGTGTTTGAAAATGGCACTGGTGGTGTCATTCTACCTTCTTAAAGTACATCATTGCTATCCCACAACTTAGCTCTGTAACTGGGTGTTGGTTTTGCTATGGAGGGATTCCCCCGAAGGTTACAAAAAGCTGCGCTTCTTCCACATCCCAGGAGAGGGAGATGAAGGGTATTGAATCAACCACTGTGTCCAAAAACAGCTCGTAAGCAATTCCACAGGAAACTGAGGCAGATGAGCCCAAAGGGAGCTTTCATGCAACCATAATTAGCGGCTGTTGGGCAACTTCGGTGTGTCTTGGAAAGGAAGAGGTAAGTTCCGCATCCCTTGGGATGCAGACATGGTGCTCCCAATGTAGGTGCGATGGTGTGAGCCGGTACAGACCCTACAGCTGGGACACTTGTTGTGCAAGGACTCCTGCTGGGATTTAATCCTGTGTAAAACTGCTGGGTTAAAGGCACCTTGGAAGCGGTCTGAGTGTTTGTGTGACAGATTCCGATGCTGCACTGGTGAGGGCAGAGACTCTTCACACCGTTCCCGTTGAAGCCTTCCTTTCCCTCCAATGTTTCCATCTTGGCCCCTGGTGCTGGTTGATGTGTGATTTGTGAGACCAGCTGGCTGAAACCAAATGACACAGAACAGAGCTGTTCTTTTATGAGTGGTACAGAAACAAAACCACTCGGTTTCCACGTCTTTAAATTAATTTCCCTATCACAGCTTCACCCCAAAATAAAGCATCTGACCTCTCTGCTCATCTAGTGATTTTGAAACCTGAAACTGCCACGTAAAGTCTATTGACTTGTCCACCTGACTGGTTTCTCTATAAAGTATTCATTACAAAAAGATTGCATGGCATGTAGTATTGTTTTATTAAACATTTAAAAATATTGATGCAGGAGAATCGATGTAACAGGGTTATAAATGTATCTGTTCTGGCAGGTCTCCTTCCACAGCGACAGCTTTATTCCTCCTGCCTTATATTGGTTTAAGGGTCCTTTGAGCTAATTTGGGGGATGGAAATTAGAGGAAAGTAGATGTCTCTCCCCTGCAGGTAAGTCCTAATGGTGTCAGCGGTCCAGTGGGAGATTCACATAGTGCTGTGGATTTCTGGGGGGTGTCAGGGAAAACAAACATCCACAGAATGTTTTAGGGATAAGGTTTGCAGAACTTCATTAGTGAGACTGATCTGGGCAACGAGGGGTCTGGAGCACAAGCCTTGTGAGGAGCAGCTGAGGGAGCTGGGGGTGTTCAGCCTGGAGAAAAGGAGGCTGAGAGGAGACCTTCTCGCTCTCTCCAACTACCTGAAAGGAGGGGTTAGCCAGGGGGGGTCGGTCTCTTCTCCCAAGGACCAGGCGATGTGGGACAAGAGGAAACGGCCTCAAGTTGCCCCAGGGGAGGTTTAGGATGGAGATTGGGGAAAAATTCTCCCCTGAAAGGGTTGTCAACCCTTGGAAGAGGCTGCCCAGGGCAGTGGTGGAGTCACTATCCCTGGAGGGATTTAAAAGCCGGGCAGACGTGGTGCTGAGGGACATGTTGAGGTGCTCAGGGTGCTGAGTCCACAAGTGGTGGACTTGGCAGTGTTGGATTGATGGTTGGACTCAATGATCTGAAAGGTCCCTTCCAACCAAAACGGTTCTATGATTCTGTGATTGCCCAAAGCTTCATATGTTATAGCATCTGCTGTTGATTTCAGCAGCGGTGTCAGTGCCCAGCGCTGAGCTCAGCATGAAGGACTGTCTAGTGACCGAGCACCAAGGACTACATTTGACGAGCTTATGGCATCACCTTGGAGCTCTGGCACAGGCAAGAACTGGAACCAGTTTTTTTGGGACACTTTCAGTTGCCTTAATATGAGACCATTCTCTTTAAGCAATTTCTCTGCTTCATTAATCTTCCAAATTCTGCAGCAAATGAGGCAGAGAACCCGCAGAAAACAGATGCGGTAGCAGCAAATCCGGATTTGCTATTAGAGCATGGTAGAAAAGATCATACAGTACCATGTCACATTGTTTATGCCCAAAGGCACTTGGAAAATTCATGGTTATGGGTCAGGTTATTTGGTCATGGAATTTTTGCGACCTTTGCAGTCTTAATATGCTTCCATATTTTGGATTTAATGATTAGCGGGTCTGTTACGATGCTGTGCTTAATGCGGCTTGGATCATGATAGACTTCTATGACGTAAGTTGAGTCAAAGCAGGTGGGAGGTTGGTATGAGATGAAGTTAAATTGGTGTTTTCGAGAAAGAAAAGCCAAGAACATCAGTCTGGAAGCGCTTGTCATGGATCCCTAAGTGACTTCCCATCCATTCCCATCCTTTTATCCGTGCCAATGTCCCATGGGCAAGTGCCAGGAGGTAGTACTTAATTGTTTGGGTTTATTTGTTGGCAACAAGTATCAGTTACAAATTCTCTTCTGAGTCCCCGGGGAAAACCTAGACAGGTTTTCATCACGTAACCTGGAGGGGTTTTCACTGACAAAACCCTGGTGCTGAAAATGCTGAGCTGTAGCTTGGAATTTTAGTGAGAAGTACGGTGGGGGTCCATCGCTGGATTGCTCTGCAAGAAATACAGACAGTGGCGTTTCTGTAAATACATTCAGGTAGTCTCGGATTCTAATATTAAAAAAAAAAAAAAAGGAAGTGACAGAACAGTAATCTAGAATCCTCATTTCAATCCTCATTTCGCTGCGGAGTACAGTAATGCGCGCTGGAAATGAGGTCTCATCGGAAAAGGTCATTTGAAACGGATCCGCAGAACCTTCACGAAGCTGTAATGAGTCACGAGTCTGCGAGGGCTCACTTGTTATATTGCAGTGGAGGGTTTAATGTTTTGTTTTTCTCATCTAACCACTTTGATCCTCTTTATTTTATTAAGAAAAGCTATTATCTAACTGTCAAGAGCCTAGAATTTCAGCAGATTTGTTTGCTGACAAGTCGGTTCAGCACAACCATTCTCCTACTCGCTTCTTCCCTTACTTCAAGCAAATTTTCCTTTTTTTCACTCCCCTTTCAGTCCTTTATCCTTTACAGCTCCTCAGCTCTCATCCTGCCTATTCCCAGATGACTTTCCCACTCTGATGATAAGTATTGGTTTGAATGTATAACAGAAACTGGAAATACCCTCAGGCACTGGTGATGTTGCTGTCACCAGTTCTCTCTGCTGCGTTGCCGCCGGAGAGTTTCCCCGGTGACTTGGCAGCTTGCTGGGAAGGGGAATACTTAGTGGATTTAGAGCTTTTACGGGAGATTTTTTACAATGCATGTAATATTGGATTGGGTTGAGAAAACTGTGCAATACCTTCATCTCCCTTCCCGCTTCTGACCGTGCAACAAGTTGAAACCCTCCAGGCAAGTGTATCTGGGGGCGAGCGGGGTTGGTGGGGAAGGATGGAGGGAGAAGCAGAAAAAAGACCAGTACAAAAAGAGTTAGGAATTCTGACTTTGTTCATCATATTTAGGCATGGCCGGGAGTTCCTCCAGCCCACAAGTGTGATTAGAGATCGGTAACTGATGGGGCCAACTGCATTATTCATTATGGTTCAGATTGAAATGAAATCACGGAGGGCAATTTTCTGTCTCACACTTCAAGGTCAGATGAGAGTATTTATTATTCCCTCTCTGTTTATCTGCGAATGCAAATTGAATTTAGTGATTCAAATTGATGAAATGTTAGAAATATAAAACTCATCAGAGCTGACACGAAGAGAAATTACGGGGTAGAGCTGGCCAGTGACTTCACCATCCCATGTACAGGCCTCTGCTTTGATTAGTAATTATTTCAGTCTTTGGGTTTTCTCATTCCCACTTTTGTTTCAGTTGTTGTCATTTTTGTTTTCAAAGAAAAAAAAAAAAAGTGTAATAACACTTTGAAGCATTTAGAATCTGAATGAGATGATGTAAATAAAGCCAGCTGCAGAGAGGATGCTTGGATCCTGGCTGGAGAAAAGGTTCTCTGTCAACGCTCTTCCTTGGGGTTGGTTTTAGGGAACATCTTTGCTCGGTTTGGGGTGTCAGTCTGTGGTCGGAGGCATTGACTTTGCATCCTGTGCTCTGCAGGGCTGGAAAGAGTGTTAAAAGTACACTTTTAACTTGTACCGGGGCGGTGGTGGTGGTGGGGGGATTATTCTTATCTCCCAGTGGGAGTGGAAAATCCTTATCAGTGAGTGCTCTTTAAAAATAGCCCGTCCTCCGTAATTGCTAAATGCCACATACATCATGATGCAGAGACAGATGATACGTGCTCTACAGGCTATATGCTGTGTTAATAATCATACAGGACCGTTGTTTTTAACTCCTTTTTAATTACTAGCATTTAATTAAGAAGGTTCAGTATTTGCTTCTCTACCAAGCGTCGCGAAGGGAATCAGTCTGCTCAGGACGCAAGCGTTTCTGACTTGTTGATTCAGAACAAGAGCCGGGAGCATTTGGATAAACCAAAAGCCCTTAATAGATTTATCTACATAATCTATTATAAATCACTTTGTATATTCAGCTATCAGCTTGGTTTCTCCTCTACCCAGGTTGACTGAAGACGGCAGCGTTTTCGAGTTAGTCAGCACACAACAACCAGTGTGGGTTTACTGGTTTTTAAATACCAGGAAAAGTTTTATTCCCCAAATAAATGCCTTTAGTAGAAGCTTTGGCCTTATGAACACTTCAGGTTTGGTGGCTTAGAAAAAGGTCATTTATGCCTGTAGTTATCTCACCCTTGAAATATTTTGCATTCCAGAAGTCAGTGGTGGATGTATTTGACAAACCTTTCATGTTTCAACTTAAAATAAACCGCAGAAGTCTCTCATTTATTAATTAAGGCATCGTTTTCATTCTCATCTCGACGGTGGACGTGGAAAGCGTGTTCATTAGTGGGACAGTACGTCCGGCGTCGAGTGGCTGATTAAATATCCGTCAGATGGAGCCACCCCGGCCCTGGTATTTCGGTTCCCGGGGTTGCTGCGTCCGGCGCCGCCGCGAGCGCCTTGGCCCCTAACGAAGGGAAGCAGAGGGAGCCTGAGGGGAATTTCTTTTAGTAAATCCTAACTCCTGCCAGTCAATTATGGCTATTGTGCCGGGGCTGGGATAAAATCTTTGTTATTTGTGATAACAAATAAGTTATCACTGTTCACTTAGAAGGAGCTGCATTTCTGAGCCTGATATTTATGCTGCCGGTTAGGGAGTAAAATTAAATACTGTCTCAATGACAAAACATATTTTCAATGTTCCAATAAAGCTCCAAACATCTGGCTGTTTCTTACGCATTTTCCCTGTGCACACTAGCAAAATAATTCTCTTTATGTTGTTCCCTCAATATAAATTCAGTATAATTCAAGTCTTCCTTGTATGTAGAGCAGCAACATGACATATGAACTGCTTATTTTTGAATGATTTGTGATTTATGGAAGCCTGGTGCTGGTGAGTTATATAAAAGGTCTTTGAGAAAATAGGAAGAGTGAACCAAGAGAAACTTTGCAGATGTTTGCTGGAGACTTGGGAGAAATAAAAAGCAAGAAGAAAGCTTGTTTTCCTGCTGACTCCTGGTAGTATTTTCTGTAGCAGTATTTCATAAGGCCCTCTGTAAGGCACCGTTAAAGCGTTAAATAAAGTATGGCCACTAAAGATGTTAGTATTTTGCATTGTTGCTGCTTCTGAGCGTGGTAACCAAAGAACAGCTAACGTGGAATTGTCACCTCCCCCCTTCCCACGTGTCTGAGGGACCTTCGCCGTTCTGCATGGGAAGAAGAAAGGAAGCAGAATAAGATGCCAAACAATCTTATTTTATTAAAAGTTAGCACCCAAACCTTTGACTTTTGAGCTGAAATACTTGCAGCACTACATAACCTCCTTCCTGATGGTTGTTTTTCTAGTTTACCTGCCTTAAATGTGTTAGTTCAGGCGGCTCCGTCCTGCGGCAGCGCTCGCAGAGCTCCCACCCCACTCTCCAGCAGCAGTTTATAATGGATCCATTTTTTTCCTTTTTAACCTAAGATGGAAATTTTTCCATTTTTCCAAGCCCCGCCTTTCCTTTCCTGTGTCCCATCCCTTTTTAAGTCAGACTCTTTTTGTCATTATCTTCTCCCTTCAGCTTTTCCATTTTAATTCCCGTCCCAGGTGATGGCGGTTCCTGTCGAGGTGGGTTGGGGGGAGGCTGAAGGGGGGGCAGAAAATCTGTGCCGGGACTTGGAGGGTGGAAGGAACCTCGAGGGAGGGCACCGACAGGGGTGTTCTGCCATTTAGATTAGATATTAGGAGGAAATTCTTTACATTGAGGGTGGTGAAGCACTGGAACAGGTTGCCCAGGGAAGTTGTGGCTGCCCCATCCCTGGAGGGGTTCAAGGCCAGGCTGGATGAGGCTTTGAGCAACCTGGTCTGGTGGGAAGTGTCCCTGCCCAGGGCAGGGGGGTTGGAACTGGATGATCTTTAAGGTCCCTTCCAACTCTAACCATTCTGTGATTCTATGATTATCCACCGGACAATATGAAGACACGTTGGAGTTGCTAACTTACGCCTTCACGTTGGCTTATAAAACCTGGGGGAGAAGAACTGGAATGAAAAATAACATTTTTGCTCAAGCTCTCTGTTTTCCAGCGTGGTTTATGTCTCCGTGTGTACTGCCTATAAACGTGAAGACACGTTGAAAAGGCTGCAAGTTGTCAAGCTTCGGGAATGAGCGTGCTTTTCTTCATCCAAATGTCTTGCTACAAAACCGTTTCCCCTGTTTCTTTTTGCCTCATTAGCTCCCGTGCTAACCTTTTTATTTTGGACTCTGGCAGGGCGACGTTGATCGTCGCAGCCTGTTTCTGTTTGCTGAGGTGTGTGTGCAACAGCGCTGTCAGCGGCTTCTCCCTCGGCTCATCTTCAGTGTTCTCCCCGGCCCCGGGTTCCGATGCTTTCTCTTTGATGCCATCCTCGTTGCTGACAGTTGGCCCTGGAATATTGCAAGTGTCTCATCTTCTCCTGAGTTCCAACACGACCCAGAGAGCGCTGCTCTTCTAATTGTCTCTCTGCCGCTGTGGGCCTCTTGTTTTCCTGATAGACAGGTTCTGGCATCCCTTTTGCTTTCCCTGTGATTTTATTAGTACCTCTGAGGTGGTAACTTGGCTACTGAAAGGATGGAACGATTAAAACAATGTTTTATGGCTGATGGTGTGGGGCGAGCTGTCAGCTGCCTTTGTACTTTTTGAAGGAGATTATTAAAATGTATCTTACAGCTTCAGCATTCACTCTCTGCCGTCATTGTTCTCGGTCTTTCAAAGAACATTCTGGAAAATGAAGTTTTATCATTAAGATTACATTGAAGTGGATTACAGAAGAGAAGAGCGAAATATGAAGAGTCTCAACAGCTCAGAGCAGAAGGACGTTGGCATCTCATTCACTGGGATGTGGAACAAGGAACATTAATAGGCTGATAAACAGAAATGACTTTTCCTCTTTAAGGCTTAAAAGGTTTACTTTGAACTTGCAAAGATTTAAAAAAAATGCCAGTTCTCCAAGCTTATGTTGAATGGAGAACTTTGGGTCTATTTTATTTTATTGAGTGAGCCATTACTTTTGAAAAGCCATAGTTGTCATCAGTGTGGAGGAACAGCACCCACAGCTAACTTCCCAATCCTGTTTTGTGCCAATAAGGAATATAACTTTCTTTGGGGATTTTTTTCTTACAGAGATGGTTTATGTTGTATTTGGTGCAGTTTCTGGAAGAATTACCAATCTGTCATAAGAGAGGAAGAAATGATCTCAATAATTTGCTTTGGCATGGTGTGGAGAGTTGTAAGAAAGTTGAATTTCACACTTCTTATAGGAAGGAAACCTGGGGTAACAGAGTCAGCTCAGAGGGTTTTAGTGTTGTCTCTGCTGTCATAGACATCTCTGGCATTTAAATTTTATCTACATCAATACCACATTTGATCTGGTGCTGAAATAAGCAGACGATGGTGTGCTTTCCAAACACCGTGCAACGGCTGAGGAAATTGTCCATTTGTCTCCCCTGGCTTAATTTTTCTCATGTTTTAAAACACTAATTTTCCAACCTAGTTTGAGAGGTGTTTATGCGGCTGAATGTCTGTGCTCTCCAGGAGATGGGAATCTCAAATATTTTTCATTATTTCAAGACGGAAACCTTATATCAGCACTTACCTCATTTATCTTTGTGAATGTCAACTCAATCATAATCCTTCAGTCCATTCAGAATTTATAGAAATAGGTCACAATAGTGGAAGATCAAGAAAAAAAGATTTCTCCCTTGTCCCATCAAAATGTTCTGCAATAATCAAATGCGAGATTCTGGCTGGTTTGTGGTATTTAATCTTATGTTTGCATTTTTTCTTCTGTTTTGACTCTAATCAGGACCATGTTCCTTTGATAGAGCAAATAACGTTTGCAGCAGGGTTTCTGTAGCGACGTTTAATTTGTTGTAACGCAGTTGATGAGTTTTTTGTACTTATATTTACCCTGTGCAGAAAAAAAAAAAGAGTATTGTTGAATATTGTTGAACTCTAATGAATCCTAAGAGGGTGGCTGAGATTTCCTGGTCCCCCCGGTCCATTCTGTCCTGTATTGGAGGCTGACCCGATTTATCCCATAAATCACAATATGCCAGGACTCAACCTGCTATTTGTCGTCTCTGGATGTTGGCTTTTTTTAATACGGATTTATTTTGTAGGACCTGACAAAAGTTGATCCTTTATCCTGTGGAATCCTTGCGTTGTTCAGTAAGGAAAAGGCGAGTCTTTCTGTTAATTATCCACGAGGCTGAATTGGAGGTGATTGCTGAGGTTGGGATGGGGAAAGGAGCATCCAGTGCGAGGCTGGCACCGCTTCATGTTCCATCACCATCGATGCTGCTCTTGGGCACAGGTTCCCTTTTTAACTGATTAATTAAAACAGAACCAAGGAAGTAGTGGTGCCCTGGGAATGAAATCATCCATTTTCAAATGCAGATTTGAAGCTCTCTTGATGAACTTTCCCACCTGAATACGACAATGAAGAGACTATTTCACAGTCCCTGATTATTAAATTGGTCTGCGAATGGTTCAAAATTGAACTGGAGCTTTAAATAGGTTTCTCATTCATCCAGTGTTTTAAAATGCATATTTTTCTTCAAGGAGGAGGATTTAGAGGTAAGGAGACAGTTGCTTGGGGGATTTTGGTGAATTCCTACCTAAATTTCTCAAGAAGTACAATTTGGTGACCTGACAGGGCAGGATGTACTTGATTTACACTAAAAGTGTCTTTTAAGGCAGTGTTGCCTTTCGCATCTCTCTAAACAGTACCTTAACAATAGTGCTATTTTATTTAACAGCATTTTTATTTGTTTCCTTTTAATTATAATGATAAAGAGTACCCCTCTGAAGCGATCAGTATTGTTTTTAGCATCAGAGAAACAAAGATCTTCTGTTCCCGAGTAAGCCAGAGATGTTGGGTTTGATCTTTCTAGTTGGCTTGGGGAGGGTTTGACCTGTGTGCAATACTTCTTCTTCTCATGTCCTGCTCACTCTTTAAATACTTAAAAGTTACTGCAGTCTTGGATAAACTTCTCACACTTAAATTATGAACTCACTCTTAGCACACAGGAATTATTCCACTCTTATTTCATTATTGATCAAGTCCTTTGCCGCCGTACTTGATCCTAGCAGCAGAGCGAGGGCCTGAAGGTCGCACGCGAAGAACATCTCCAGGAAGACACGGATGATTATGCGTCACAGCGTCACACCGCACAGCGAGCTGAGAAGAAGAGGGACCAAGCTATTCTGGCTTAATTGAGAATTGCGGCCACATTGCAGAAGAAGTGCTAATCACCTGGCCTCGTACCACATTTCTCTTCCAATGCAGGTTGCTGGCAAGAGCAATGTGCAGGTGGTGGCTGTAATTACTTGCTGAGTATTATCTGTCTGTCAAAGCAGATCATATTAAACCTCAGTTTTACTTCTGCTTCGTTAGAAAGAGCTTAAAAGATACAGTAGAACCCGAGATCGTGTGTCGTTTGTTGAAAACAAGGCATCTTCTCAAAGGCAAACTGGTTGATTTTGATACAGAGATGCGGTTATTTAAATGCTTTGTATATGTGAAGTTCCAATAAGTGTCTCATGCGGAACAAGGCTGTCACTGGGATGGTTCTTCTCTCCAGTCTTTTTCTGGGAACGGCTGATAATAAGATGGCAGCTGCTCGGTTTCCAGGGGTGCAGCTGTAGGATGAAATGGCATTAGCCCCGGTGTCCTGGAATCATGGTGATGCTTCTCCTCCCAGGATTTTCTCACCTGACTAAGAGGCAGTGGTCAAGATTTCACAGGTCTATGTTCTCTTTTTCAGTGCCCGAATACTGGAGAAGGCCCGGCAACAGCTACAGGAGGAAATACTGCGGATTCAGAGCCAGCTCTTGGATGAGAAGAAGAAGCGAGAGCAGCACGAAGCCCTGGTCAGACGGCTGCAGAAACGGGTGCTGCTGCTCACCAAGGTGAGCTTCTAGATATCGTTTGCAAAAGCCCGTGTCCTTATTTCTTTCCTCCAGGTGTAGACCTTGCTGTTTCTTCTCTGTTCACCTCCCTAACTGGTACTACAAAGTTGCTGTGGGCTCTTTGCACAGTAGGTGCTGCAGGCGACATGGAACTTGTCTTTAGGGCTGCGTTAGAATAAAAGTCTAGTCCATCCTAAGGCTTTGCTGGTGTTCCCCCACCTGGGCTCGCGCTGCGTTGGCTTAGTCTCAGGCTTGGCATTTCCGTGAGGGCAGAGAATTGAATCCTGTTGTCGCTAGAGTGTTTTGAGGCGCTGAAGGGAATTTATAATGGCTTTGGCTGCGTCGCCTCCTTTCCTAAAGAGAACGAAACAACAGCACCTTGTCAACTGTTCCTGTGGAAAAACAATTTACAGAGAGTAAGAGATTCGCCTCCCTCTTATGCTGAGAGTCTGTTTGAATGTAATGGTAGGCACTAGACCAGTAAATTGAAAATACGTTTTAAGATTTCTTTCTATAGGATATATCAAAGAAGCCTGCATTATCCTGTATCAGGTATGCTCTCGTGATGAAATCCTATACAATAATTTTGAAATCTGTAGAGCATTGAAAACTTTATATTAAATTCTGAGAGCTCTCTTTACCCAAAGGGAATAATAATTCTCTCTAGTCAAAGCGATGGGTACTTCACTTTCCACGATTACTCCTCCCAGCACTTCCCTTGTCTGAGCAATCTCCCTGACATCCTGAAGCTGCTCACGTGAGGGAGCTTTTGCGTGTGCAGAAGGTGGGACTCGAGAGGTTGGAGCAAGGGAGAGGGAGCCAGGCACATCAGAAAGATGCTGGTGTGGGAGTGTCTGAGCAGGAGGGAAAGGAGCTGTTCTGTTGCTTGTGCTTTAGGCTTTAATTTTCAGCATCAACTAAAGCATTTTGATGGGTTTTAATTGTGCTGCGCCCAGTTCTTTGTAATTCCCTGTCATTGTTAAGCCAAAGAGTCCGTGACGTATGGAGGGGTAAGCAGGGCTCCTGGAAGCATGAAGCAACTGCTTTACAAGAGGATATTCTAGCAGATCTTTGGGCTGCAGAATTTGATGCCATGGAGAGTCGCATCAGTGAGAAGAGAGAAATGACCTCAGTTCTCTCTGCTCTACATCAAGGCAGGCCCTACGGCCGGTGTGGATGGACCAGACTCCATGGAAGCAGAAAAGGCATCTCTTCCCAGGCTTTCCAATGCCCCCAGCAGCAGCCAGCCCTCCATGCTGCTCCAGTTTAGTACTGGCATGGCTGGGTAGGACACAGGTAGATACCGAACCCAATAAAAATCCTTCCTTTCCAACCCCCTCTGCTGTCTAGCATTGCGCTGGGCTGCTCAGCCCTGAGGGGAGCTTCTCAGATGGTTTCTATGATACCCCCTTTGTTAACTTATTCCCGGTCCTCAGCAGAAACATGGTTTGTTGTGGAACACAGAATATCATCACTTTTCTTTAAGTACTGGACAAAAAGACAACAGTCCTTTGTCATGTAATGGATTGTGCCCTAATTTATATAGAAAGACAGAGCCTTTGCTTTGTTCGCTCTCCTCCCCCTGAAGAGGAGCAGAGGAAAAGTTGGAAATGTCCTTCAGCAGACCCAGGCAAATAAACTCGTGTTTTGACAGTGGAAGTTTTCAGTGCGCTCAGTGATTCCTCAACTGACCCCTTTTAAAGGAATAAAGACTTTGCTGTTCTCTGAAAATTTATATTCCATCCAGGGAATGGCGGGGGTCCTTTGTGAAGAAGCCCATGCATTGTGGTACTTGGGCAATCTGTCCTGGGCACTGTTTCTCCTACTGGATGCTCTTCTCATGCAAAATCAGAAGAAGGAATTTCATTTAATTAAAAAAGTACGATATCGTGATTTAAAATGAGATTGAGCAAATATACTGCCTGTTAAAAATAATTATTTTACATTGAAAGCATATCACCTAGAATGCTATTTAATCATCTAATTAGTGGCACCAGTAGTACAGTGTGCTTCTATGTAATTTGAGAATGGAAAAGATGAGCTCTCTCTATTGAATCTTTGTCTTGTTAAATAGGACTGTGAAAATCTAATTTGGGGGAGACAATTATATATATGATTGAATTGCTATTGCTTTTGATAGTGTGATTTTTGCATTTGTGTATGTTTGACCCTCCAGTAGGGCAGGGAATCTGTTCCCGGATGCTGAGCAAATAAGGATTGAAAGGCATCAGGGATGTTTAACAGGGCAAGCTTAATGCACTAACAGCTTTCCTTTCTTTGGGCTCCATTTGTAACCTGAAAGTCTCAGGCTTTGAATATGTTTTAAAAGATCAATAGAAAACGATAAGCTGTTCTTTATTCGATAACAGTAGTACCTAATATTTTAGTAGTAAACATATTCTCTTCAGGAGGTACTTACTTTTCCAGTCCGATTCCTTCTCAGCTTATTTTTATGGCTATTGAATTTTTGTCCTCAAAATTCAAACAGTATTTTTTGGCTCTCACAGATTGCCTTTCTCACTTGTTCACCCCTGTTCATTTTCTACTTGCCACAGTCTCTCTCTTTCTTGGTTGCTCTCATATTTCCATTTCAGTGCATTTAACTTCTCCCTCCATTGCTTGTTTCTTCGCCTCATTTACTTCTTTTGGGCTTTCTTGACCTTACTTGGGCCTTTCCACTTGGTTTACTGCTTGGAATCGGCACAATTGTCAGTGTAGGGTGGTTCGGTGACTCACTACAAACCTCTCCTCCCTGGCAGATTTGAAGAACAGCGGTCTCCAGTCTTTGCAGGGATCCAACCCAACGGATGCCACCTCCGACAGCAGGTTGGCCCGGGAGCTGTGACCTGCTGGTTATTCCTGCTGACAAACTGCTGTTGAGATCACCTTAGTTGTTTACTTTCTCCCATGTGTCCTTGTAAATCAGGGCAGTACTTAAGTTTTCTGATCTACATGTTTTCAATGAAACGTAAGACTAGATTTGGACACCCTAGAGGTTTTCAGGCATTGATGGCTCAAAGGTATCTCCTGGAGCATCGCTCTGTTCCCTTAAGGCGATGAAAAACAAATGGGTGTTGGAAGGGATGTATTCACTTGCACTTTTAAACACTTGCCTGGGTTCGCTGACTGTTGTGCTGTCTTTTGGCTTTGCTCAGAGTTTCAGGGAAGTCTTTAATCTCTGCTTTATTACCTGAGGTAGTTCTGATGCCGCAGTGGTGGGAGAAATCTGAAATGCTGGGGGAAGACCTGGTCCACCTCTGCCCTTTCTCCTGTTTGATTTACTGTTATATTGGCTTTGAATGCCATGTTTACCTACAGAGTCTGGTGTTTGACTTGTGTTGTCCTTAAGCTCCTGAGTATTTCTCTTTTTCCGAGAGCTTTGCACACAACTCCTGGTCTTTGTTTATGAAGCAGGCTTGTTAAGAGCAATCAATTCTGCTACTGAATGGCTAAAATTTTAATCTCTTAGGAAATTTTACATGACATGTAGGTCTCCCAAAATGAAAAACCCGTTCGGAAAATCGTTATCTGAATGCAAGCAGCTGATTGAGTCAGTATTTAATGGAAAGAAAGCTCTGGTCTGTTTGTTTCAGGAGGCACAAATGGACCTCCTGCAGGAGAAGTGAGGCTGCAGAAAAGCAATAAAGGCACCATGAAGGGTTCCCAAAGCCTTCTGATGTGGAGGGCCAGAAGTTGGCTTGCGTGGATCTTTTTAAGATTGTCACCTCTTCCTCTCATTGTGTGATTTCAGCCTGTCACGCTCAGCCCTTAGAAGAGAAGGCTCCAGGGAGACCTTACAGCCCCTTCCAGTATCTGAAGGGGGCCTTCAAGAAAGCTGGAGAAGAACTTTTTACAAGGGCATGTAGTGATAGGATGAGGGGTAACGGCTTCAAACTTAAAGAGGGAGATTTAGATGAGATCTCAGGAAGAAATTCTTTGCTGTGAGGGTGGTGAGAGCCTGGCCCAGGTTGCCCAGAGAAGCTGTGGCTGCCCCATCCCTGGAGGGGTTCAAGGCCAGGTTGGAGGGGGCTTTGAGCAACCTGGTCTGGTGGGAGGTGTCCCTGCCCAGGGCAGGGGGTTGGGACTGGATGATCTTTAAAGTCTCTTCCAACCTAAACCATTCTATGATTCTCTATTTGTTATTTGGCTGCTGTGAGGGTTCAGACCTGCCAGCCTCTTCTCCTGCAGTTCAGCGACTCCTTAAAACTGTTATTTCTTCTCTCCACGACAGAGCAGGTGGACATCACTGCAGGGAGCTGCAGGGCAAGTAGGAACAGCCCACAGCACAGACAGTGGATGTGACCAGAGCCCAGATGCCCTGGTTGCTGGTGCCCCGTCCTTCACAGGAACCTCTTGCCTGTTTCCATACACAAGAACTCAAAACGTGAAGTGCAGTTTCATTTCCTTCATGTAACTTGTCCCAAATGAGTCCTATTTGCTTCTCAAATTGTAGACTTTGTGGATGTACTCTCCTAATTGCATCCCTTGCTCTCGTGTAAGGCTCAACACAGCGAAGGAATTCATCTGACCGTGCTGGATGCTGTTGTTTCCCTGTGTTTATTCCCCGTCTGTGCATTTGTCTGCCTTTGGGTTCTCCGCTGCCTGGAGAAGAGGCTGAAAAATTCCATTTGTTTTTCGGAGCGTTCAACCAAATCACGTGATCCGATAGGAAATCTGTTTCTATCGAGACATAATTTAGGCCATCGCCGTAAAAGCTGGTGATTAAACAAGTATCGATTAAGCGACTCCAGCTGACTCTTGATACCACGCGTTCCTGGAGAGATCTTCGCGGGAGTCAGTGTGAAGGATGTGACTCCCCGAGCCCAGAACAGCAGAGAGGCATCAGAAATGGGACTAGGTAATTAAACTGTTCATTAAGCATGGCAGATGCAGAGTTCAGGACTTGATTTGCCATCTGCTTTGTTTTGTAATCAGTAAAGATTTAAAATAGTGCTGAAGGTTTCTCTGTCATATTGGGTCCTGCACTATGTTTTTTTTCTTCGGAGGCAGATGATTTGGAACTACAAAGAAGGATCTTAAAGTTCTTGGGGTTCAGCGAGGAGGGTGAATTAACCCTTTTTCTGGGATACCTAAAAATTTAACTTAATATTGCACTTCGTAGCACTAAAACCCGCCAGGCTGGCAAGCAGATGCCTTGCAACAGACCTTTTTTTTGGGTTTTATACCCTATGCTCTGTGTCCAGGGAACACGGACGGCTTTGGGGCAGCACTGAGCTGCGTTACGGGCAGTATGGAGTGCTCTTCCCAGCCTGTTTTTGGTACGATGCCTGTTCCTTCCCTCAATTGGCTTGATGACTTCACGTCTGTCATTTAAGCAGCATCATTACTCCAGCATCACCAGCTGTGCTGCCACCCCATGCCCCATCCTTACCTGCTTCCAGCCCGGCCCTGGCCACTCCTTCCCCTCTGCTCGCTGTGTCTCCCCTTAGAGGATCTTCATAAACCCATGGAAGTTATCTTCCTCTTCGTGCCTGCCAATAAATATGCTTTAAAGCGATTCCATTGCTCCCTCTTCTGCCATTCAACAAAGCAGGATTTGTCGGGTGAGGCAGAATTTCCTAGATGAGGCACTCTGGGGTTGGAGGAGACCCACCAACCTTTTAGATTGAGCACAGCCCCTCTTAATTTCAACTTGATTATATTAATCAGTTAAATAATTTCAGAGAAAAGGTGATTGGTAGTTAAGGGCGGAGGGGGAGGATAACAAGGGAGGAGAGAAGATTGTTAACAGCTGTGGGACAGAGGGAATTGCTGCCTGTGGAGCACGGGGCGGTTGAACAGGTCTCTGCTGAATTGTAATTCTTAGGATCCAGTAACATCATGAATTTTAATTCCCAGACTCCTCTTGCAGGGTGCCTTTTTTTAAAGGATGAGGACTGACAGGTCGGAAATAAGGTAGATGCTGTTACGAAAAATCCCCCCTCTGCCCCTGCTAGCTGGTGGTGTACCGCTCCCCAGTTCAGACTGGTGCGGGGCAGTGGATGGGCTTCGTGCTCATGGTTTCCACAGGAGGGTCTGGGTTACTGGGTAAAGCGTGCCAGGTTTTGGGAGGAGAAAGTGGGATTTTGGGGGGCTGCTGACTGCTGCTGTAGACATTTTCTGTTGGAGTTGAGGAAATAACACGTTTTGTGTTGGTTTCAAACAGCCTTGTCTTTTGGGAGGTGGAGCTGCTTCAGGGAAAGAGAGCTCCGAGACGACTGGTTTTAACACTGTTTTTTTTTTTTTTTTTTCCATGTGTAATCCAAATTTGTTGTGACTTTTTTGAAGGAATTTCTTCCCTTTACTGTGTCATCTTTTAGTCCTGACCCACCTCGCCACCTTCTGGGGGTCGGGAGCTGCCTCCCAAACACGGCAGCGTTGGAGGTGATTTTCTAGTCCCCTCTTTGTCTGTCACTGGTCTCCTTCACCTTTCTTACTCATCTTGCTCTCTGCATTGTAAGGACCTTTAAACCATGCTCTCGCTTCCATATGGACCAGCTTTCTGGGATCTATTGACCTGATTTCAAATATCTCTAGATCTCAAAGTTTGAAAGTGATTTTTCTCTTTCTCTGCCGTGCGGGTCCGTCCCACAATACTCTCACAGCAGTTCTTGCCAGGATTTGTCCAATGACAGACCAACTTTGTGCTGATTTATACTTGATGCTTCGCTATATTCGTGACAAGATCTTATTTGCGTGCTTGACATTTAAAAATATTGTGTTTGGAATGTGTTATTTATTTTGAGACCTTTATTAAGCAACCTCAGTCTAAGGGTTTAATTGTTACTGATAGCTAAGAGTATAATTACCTCAGTAAAATATCATGACTATATTAAGCAAATGGAAATTGTTTTCCAGAATAAAGTGAGTACAAGCCATTTTCCTTTGAAACAGGCTGTTCCACGAGGCCTGCTAATATCATTTGCTAATACAATTGCAGAGTCTCTCTAAAAAGACTGAATTCGGAGAGCCGGAATGGGTGTGTTTGGAGAAGCGGATATCTGTAGTGGCTTCGAAGGAGCGCACACAGACCATTTGGAAGGAGGAAGTACCTTTAAACCAGAAAATACTACTGTTTCTTGAGGGACACTTGCAGATTTCTGAAAGACAGGAGAAACGTGTGGTTTCTGTCATGGGCTCCCAGAGGAGTGCTTGGTTTGACGTTGGTTTGCTCATAGGTTTATGACTGGCTTTGTCTACCCGATGAAGAAAGCAGCAGAGTTGTTGAGTTCTCCCTTCCTCATCCTGCTCCAAAATGACTTTTCAAAGCCCAAGAGTTCCCTCCTTCATTTCTGACTTGTCTGGAAGGGTCTCTGGGTCTGAGAAGACCAAGTTGTTCGCTGGCTGTGGACATGGCAGATGTCTGGGAGCGTGCTCTGCTCCGACCTTCTTGCTTTCCATGGGATCCTCCCCACCCAGATCTCTTTCCCTTGGTCTGGCGTTGCCCTAATTCTCCGTAGCTAGTGGATAAATTTGCCTTTTCACTGAATTTGGATATTCTGCCTCTTTGTGTACCTCTGTGGGTACCTGCAGGAATTTGTCCCGCAGAGGCGTGAAGGTGATGTGCTTCGTTAGGGCAGAGCTTCGTCACCTGGGGGGCTTTCCACATGGCAACAGAGAACGGTGGCTTCAAATGCCCAGCCTGGGGCCAGAAGATGAATCGACTCGTGGGCCTGCCTACCCTTTTCCCTTTCAGAAGCATGAAAGAGCTCATAAAAATTAGCTTAGTGCATTTTTGGGAAACAATTTGGTGTAATTCTTTCTTTTGCCTTTTTATGTATCTGGTAAACCCCATAATGATAAAAATACAACGTTTATCACTATCTTTGCATCTGGTGCTTTTGAGGCGGAGGCACAAGGACAGCCTCTGTATTCTTATTGATGTTACGTCTGACAATTTCTATTTAAGTGAGGTGTTTAGAGAGTTTTTAAAAATTTCATAGCAATTCAGGATATGCAGCAAAGTTAAAAGTTATGAGTTATTTTATTGAGGTATTTTTGAAGTGATATAGAAATGTGATCTTTTTTCCCAGAGTACTGGCTGCTTTGTCCTACCACCACTAGATATTAATGCTCAATGCTAAGAGGTTAGATTATGAAAATTAGAAATATACCCATAAAAGAATTTGTTTGACCTTCAATTCTCATATTTCTCCGAGAGAAAGGGCTGTAGGACTTCTAAAGGTAAAATATTCAATAAAAAGAAATTAGGTTAATCCAACGTTATGGCTGAGAATTTAAACTGGCCCAGGTCAGGTAATTCAAAGTTATAGTTCCCGTGATGTGTGTGCTCTAACATTTATTCCTGTGCTCCTCGGCCCTGAATTATGACGGATGGTGGAGCGGAGGAGGAAGCGGGAAGACGAATGGGTGGGATGGGGGAGTTCTTGTTAAGGGAAGTGGGGCAGAACAAACCCCCCTTGGGGCAGCCAGCATGGGGTGGCCTGGCATGGGCTTGGGTGGCATCCAAGGACAGGGGAAGGGACTGAGGATCTCTGAACAGCAGGCTCTGAAGTGCTAGCTGGGATAAGCCACACAAAAAGGTTTTGGTTTTTTTTCCCCATTTCTTTGTTCCTCAAATGCTTACGGTTTGAAAGCATTAATATCTGTGCCTCTTAGAGGGGTGGTATTGCCACAAGAACTGCAGCTTTGAATCTCTGACTTCTCTCTGTTTTAATTCTCAGCCATAAAACTGGATTAACTGGGTTTGCTTCAAGTTGAATTGCAGTGGATTTCTTAAATTTTTTTTTTTTAAAGGATAGGAGAGAGAGATAATTAAGTAATTGCACAGTAGCTTATTTCAACATGTGATGTGAGCCTCTGGTAAGAACAGCTGCACTGCTCAGACACCAGTCACTCAGAGCATCCTCTCAAATGAAGACCCAAAATCTTTATAAAGCTGAAGGACTGTCTGGAGAATTAAGGATTTTGGGATTGCTCCTGACACAGCGTGGTGCGGTACTAACTGCTTTGTTCAATGCACGTTCACAACATCTCAGGTCAAGCATTGCTTAAATTCATGAATATATTAGAAGTCAAATGAGTTTTTATTCAAAGCATTTTGGAAATGGTCTTTGACCCATGATTTGTTGCATTGAGGAGAAATGAGCTGTTCCCCATTTTATGAGCACATTTGCTTAGGTAGTATTTCAGATAGAGACAACATTATTTAATAGAAACTATAGCAAATTTGAAGAATTGGTCTAGTTTCAGTTAATGGATTCTGATTGATGTCATGAGATTATTATATTACAAGTTTCTCGATACATCTGTATTTTTTAGGGTTTTTTTTAGTGCTGTGTGAGACATCTAGACCAGGAGCTGTGAAGAACCATTAACCATAAATTTTCCTGTTCAGGTGGAAGCGATTTGGGACAGTGGGGGAGCTAAGGCTTAATTTTCTCTCTGTACAAATCCAGAGCCTCAGGATTTCCCCAGAAATATCACTACCATTTTTTTTAAGTCAGGAATTTGGAAGGGCGTTAATAGGTAAACAAGGTGTGAATGTGAGACAGGAAAAGAAGGTGAGCTTTTTACATCAAGATCATGTTTAAGTTTCTTCTGTCAGGAGGAGGAGAACTGGTTTTTTGAGAGTCTTATGATTCGTAGAGGTTGTATCTAGGAAGATCCTGCAACCCTATGGGGTGTCCAAGCTGCCTTTAAATGATAGGAAAGCAGAACCAGAGCAATCTTTAAATATGTCTCTCTGTAGTTGTGTCTACATCTCCTTACTTTCCTTGGGTAGTGAAGAAAAAGAGTTGTCTAAGGGTTCCAGCAAACGTGTCCCTTTGCTTGCTGATGTCTTGGGTCTGTAGGAGATGAGTTGTGGTTACTCCAGTGCCTTCCCACCCCAGGGACTTCTGTTCCCAACACCAAGGGAAGGGGAGACTGCACCCTACTTGGTCACTGCTGCTTTGGGCGCCACAAGGCTCTGTGAGAGGAATCGAGACAAAGTGGTCGAGGTGAAACTAATTGGAGGGGGGAGCGTTCTTAAACCCCATCGCATCACTTTTCTGCAAGTGTCCGAGAAGGTTTGTGCTGATCTCGTGCCAAGGAGCTGCAAACACCTGGAGGGCTGGGTTTGACATCGATGGCAAGTGTTTTTCAGAGAAAAATTTGCATTCTGCTGTTCTGCTGGCACAGCCCGTGCTGTAGCTGCGTGATCTGTTGTTTTGCTGCAGCTGAACACACTTCCCCCCACCCGCTTTAGTCTACCCAAGATGTGAGAGCAGCTCCGTTGGGTGTTCTCCACCCTGCTGAGGGCACTCTGAAGCTCACGTTGGCTTGTCCTGAGAGCTTGCAAGGAGCTGTAAAAACTAAATATAGAAAGAATTGGGTGACAGGACTCGGGGCTCACTGTCCTTGTGTGCATTTGAAGGAGAAACTCAGCCTACAAGGAGAGGTCCTAGGGAAGCTTTGACCTGCCTGACTGTACGGCAAGTAGGTTTGGGTTGAGGTAGATGAGGGGTGCCTGAACCTCATGGGCTCAATCTTCATGGGCCAGTGCCTCCAAAGAACTCATTCTCCTTTCAGGGAGAGGAGATCCTTTCGTTCCCTTCCTCCCTCTGAGCAGCAGGGTCTTCCTTCCACTGGGAGAAGCGGTTGGAAGAGTCCCTGCTCCCGCACCACCTTCTCTGCCCCACACGGGAGACAAGCAGGTTACAGGTAGGTCCAGGACCAACAGCTGGTTGTTACTTTGGTTGGGAGAGGAGCTGGAAAGACTAATTCTGTGTATTAAACACATGATTAAATTAAAGAGAAGAAAGTGAAAGGTTTCTTTCAGTATGTGCTCACAGCACAGAGCCGTGTGCTTCTACAGGGCAGGTCCAAAATGGATTTGCAAAATGAACGTGCAGTTCTCAAAGTGATCCAGTGTCTGAATTAGCAATTTAACTCCTCCCCAGTTGCTGCTTTTTCAGACACGTTCATAAGCTGCAGAAATGTTATGTTTTGCGCTTGTAACAATAGTTCTGCTATGGAAATAGCGTGTTCAGCTTTACAGATAAGGGAACACTTTCTGGCTCAAAAAAAAAAATATTTAATTTTCTGTTGATAACATACTACCTTTGGAGACCAACCTTCCAGGTTGACATTTTTATTATATTAATTACAAGAGAAGAAAAGCTGTGCTTGTTTTGTCATTGGGAAATGCCATTTGCAAAGTTATGGGAAAGCTGACCTTGTCAGTGTTATTGCATTATCCCTCTGTGAGGGCCAACTGAACGGCAAGAAAAAAAAAAATGCAGAAAGAAAAAAGCAATTTGAGGAAATATAATGAAATCAAAACAAAATGCCTTTTATCCCTCTCCACTGTGGAGATGTTTATTAAGATTGCATATGTAAGAGTTTGGTGCTGGGGGGAAAAAAATCCTTGTGAACCACTCCAGGTTGGTTTTTTTTTTTTTTTTTTAAAATAAAAAACCCCCGTGTGAGGGATTTTGTTGACCTTTTGCATGAAGTGAACACGACCAAGTGGCAGAGCTTACTCCAGTGACATCTCTCCAGTCCCTGATTTAACCCTCTCTAACCCTCGCCACCATCCTTCTCCCAGCATCTCCCGGGAAGCAGTTTCTTTCCTACCCTCAGTTCGCTCTGCCGGTCCTTTAAGTAAATCTCAGCTCTTCTCTTTGCTTCTAGCAAAATACCAAGCAACTCATCTGTTTGTTTTTACATCTTTCCCTCCCAATTTAAAGCCACAAAGGTATTAATTTTATCCGAGCCGTTACTGGTCCTCCCTGAACGCCAGGGAAGAGCAGCAGCTCCCTGTCCCTCCTGCTCTGCCGCAGCGTCCCGTCCAGGCACGCCTTGGCCGTGATTGACTCTCCAAAAGAGCTGCCTGCTTTTATATGCCTCTAAATAATCCTCTCTGCTCCTCAGCAGGAAAATACCACTTAGTTTAGTGGCTATTTCTTCTCTGAACCTGTGAGCTACAACCAGAGACGTTGAGTGTCTGATTCTGCTCGTCCCTCTGCTTGGTGTCGATGTCACAGGGGTACAGTGCCCAGGTAGCTCAGCGAGTTGCTCGTAACGGAGCGTGTTCATCGCACTTTAAAGGCTTTAAATGAAATCTTTTCTACCAAAGAAATGATTAAAAAACCCCAAGGAAGCTCTTTAACGTCCCCCCGCTCTTCCTTTTATGCCAGCCAGCGTGTTTCTTATGTAATGTCTGTGCACATGAATTTGTCATGTGTGGTGTTAACCCCGGGCTATGTTCGTAGCCTTTGTGTTCCAATATTGGCTTTTCACTTGCATAAAAGAGAAGAAAAAAAGAAAACCACTGAAATCCCTTGAAAATATCCTAAATAGGATGCTGAACAGCTGTAAATAATAGCCAGGTTTATGGTTTAACTCTCCAGAGACAGGTGCAAGCTGAAGGATGTGAAGCATATGTTCTAAATCTGATGTTTTCCTTCAGAGAACACAAGTAAACCAGAAATAGAGACAGAAGTAATTAAATGTGCGTACCTTCCCTGCCTGGACACAGATTAGTGAGTTCTGAGGGTCTGAAGGTCCTTGTGCTGCAGCTCTTGGCCCATCGTCTGCATCTTCAGCCACCGTCTCTGTTGGAGTTGGCTCCCTGATGCTGGGAACGGTCTGATCCCTCCGAGGGACCAGCTAAAGTTGGCTCCTCTGAATTCCTCTCCTACCAAAAATGCCCCGACTTTCTGAGGAGGTCTTTTTCCGTTTCACCTGGGTAGGATGAGTTTTGGGTTTTCTTCTACTTCTCCTTCTGCAGAGGTAGTTTTTTGTCTGATTAGTTTTCCTTGGAGAGGGAGCAGGGACGTGGGATCGCTGCCCCTCATCACCCAGCAGTTACACCGGCTTCTTTTTACCAGCAAACTGCTCCACTGAAGGAACTGGATCTCTTAACTGCACCCGAAATGCCAAAGTACACGTTTCCAGTTGAATTAGCAATAAGAGCAGATAAAGGATTTATTGCCGACCCCGGCCTGGTAGGTACGGGGTCACACTTTGTTTGCTTTGTGGAGAATTTGCTGTATTTTGGATGCTTTTCAGCTGGCAGAACCTGCTGAAAGGCTGTGGGTTCTGCCTCCATGCGAGGGAACAGATGCCCCATCATCTCATCTAAAGTTTTCATTTGACTTTTAATATGCTAAAAGGAAGGCTAATAAAATTAAATCTAAATGAGAGAGTTCACATTCTTCATACGACTACAGCTTCAGAAAACTGGTATCTTCTCATTTTGCTGCTTTGTTAAGATGTACCAAGCGAGATGCTGCTCTCCCTAGGGAGAGCTTTGGGACTTAGAAGGTTTATTCATCCAGACCAACGAGTTCTTTCTCCTTGCAAAATTTCCCCCCAAGAAGTAGCAGTCAGAAGCTCTGAGGAGAGGAATATTCTTGTTACATTGGCTGCCCTTTTTCTCTTTTTTGTCTTGGGACTTGGTCTGGAGTTAAATGTGTTATAAATATCTGAATATTAATGCTTGGTAGACTTACGAGAGCTGTTAACAACTGATGAAGGTTAAATACTGTCTATTTTGGGAACCTGAATGACACTGTCACTCACATTTTGGCAGTACTCGATGTTTAAAGTTGCGTTTTTCCTTCTGCCGTTCCTGTGGGACAGAGAAGCACCGTTGTCTCGGTTATAAAAGGGGTTGAGGAACCAAGACGCCGGGACGACGCGGCTGAAGGACCTGAGACCAGGTCCAACAGCAGTTCTGTGGAAGAGCTTTCAATCCTTATTGCGTCTCTTACCGAGAATACTTGTTTTTTGTGGAGTCCCAAAAAGCAGACTGCAGGTTTCTGTGCCGTACCTGTGTGACAATGACCTTCCTTCGATGGCAAGCCCTTTGCTGTATGTATTCCCCGACACCGCCTGCCCCACTGCGTTAGTGTCAGCCTTTCACTGATTTCTTACAGCTGCCGACTCCTCTCAGAGCCTGGAAGCACCTAGTACCGTTTGGCTGAATCTCTGTTAGTACAAGGATCTGATTTTTCTCCTGGAGCTTTGTCGCTGAAGTGGTTTTGTTTGTGGAGGCTGTGGCCTGTTTAGAATCATTCAGGTTGGAAAAGACCCATGGGATCA
Organism: Numenius arquata; assembly: GCF_964106895.1. Lineage (NCBI taxonomy): Eukaryota > Metazoa > Chordata > Aves > Charadriiformes > Scolopacidae > Numenius > Numenius arquata. The sequence goes on along the minus strand of NC_133589.1, from coordinate 2,784,822 downwards.
TTGAGTCCGACCGTCAACCCCACTCTGCAAAGTTCTCCCCTACACCACATCCCCCAACACCACATCTAAGTGACTCTTAAACACGTTCAGGGATGGTGACTCAACCCCCTCCCTGGGCAGCCCCTTCCAGCGTCTGACCACTCTTCCTGTGAAGAATTTTTTCCTAATGTCCAGTCTAAACCTACCCTGTTGCAGCTTGAAGCCATTCCCTCTTGTTCTATCGCTAATTACCTGTGAGAAGAGACCAGCACCAACTTCTCTACAGTGTCCTTTCAAGTAGTTGTAGAGAGTGATGAGGTCTCCCCTCAGCCTCCTCTTCCTCAAACTAAACAGTCCCAACAGTTTACGGGCGCGGGCTGGAGCCCCTTCCCTCCTCTCTGCGGGCCATGTCTGGCCAAGGCGTCCGTAGGGATGTCGCTGCTCCAAAGGGTGTCCAAATCACAGGAAATGGGGTTTAAAAGCTGCTTGAGTGCAGACTGCATAAAATCTAATATTTTTTTTCCCTTCCACTTTGCATTAACTTGCATTAGTGTGTGCTCCGTCTGCTTATCAGCCGTTGCTCTTCCCTCATTATTAATTTTTTTTTAGGTGCTCCAGAATGCCTCGCCCTGGTCTCTAGACTCTGCTAACGCTAATATTTTATGCTATCAGCACACATCTTGCTATTTGCCCCTGGTTTCCCATACTAATAAGTGAACGGAATGAAACTCGTGGCTGGGATCCCTGGCGCAACCTGGGGCTAATTGCTTTCCGTGGCAAAGCCGAACGTCGCGCTCCCGCATGCGCCGGCTCTCGACAGGTATTTGGCTCTGGCATCGTGATCCAAACTGAGGGATGCTCCGTCACTTACATAGACTTTCAAAACCCCCACATTCACCAGCTCGCTCTCCCACGAGTGCTCTCAAAGAATTGTTAACTAGTTCGGTTGAAATTACTTTAACAAAAGCTCGTGCTTATCTATCTCTATTTTATCTTGTTACACTCAAGGAAAAAAAGGTGCTCTGTAATTCTGAACCTTCTCAACTAATTTTCTTAATGTTCAGGTGAAACTTCCTTGCCAATGACTCTAATTTCCCAGAACAACCTTATCTCCTCTTTCAAAACAGATAGGAGGGTGTCTGCTCTCTGGTGTCTCCAATACAATAGCCATTTTTAATGATAAATCATTTTATTCCTTTTTTCTGCTAACACCGTTGTTATTATGGTCTTGGGTGAATACCTCACTTTGAGATTAGTATTATTATATCTTCTCCTTAGTGCAGTCTAATTTCTTGAAGCATTTGGTTGCTTCTGTCACGGTTCTCTGGTTAAAATCCAGCCGAGGACCCACGTTCGTTCTCCTCAGAGCCTTTATTTTGCTCGGAGTAGGAGCACAGCTACAGTCACTCGTACTTCTGATGGAATAGAAGAATTGCCCTGTCCATCTCAGTTTTTTGGGAGGTTTTAAGTTTTCCTTGTGCTGAAATTTGTCTACCTTGAAAATAGAAATTATTATTATTGCTGTGGCTTGTACTTACTTGAAATTCTCCATTACGTTTTACTTTTCCATGACCTTTCTTCGCTTTATTCAAACATCACGGCTTTCTGTGTTTTTTGATGCTTGTCTTTGTTTTAATCTTTATGAAAGTGATAAGGTAAATAAATAAATAAGAGGAGATTGGTAGGTTTATTTTCTTTCAAATTTTGATAAAGATTTGAGATACCAGTTGCAATACATGAAGTTGCAAGAGTAATTTCTGAAATGTTCGCCGTCTTCTCCCTGGGAGAGTGTCTGAACGTGCCGTGAGATTTAACCGTTGCGATGGGGACACACATCACTCTGTTCGTGGGCAAAGGAAAATATAACGGGATCACAGTCACTCTTGCTCCCGTCTGTCTTGAAGATGAATCCAGTTGCTGAAATGTGCCCCTGGGCCAGTATGGAGCACTGGGCAGCCTTGTTCTCTGTGCTCAGATTGGGATTTCAAATCTGTTACACCTTACCCGGGGGATTATTCGGGGGTTTTTTCCTCCCTTTTAAAAAAATTGCTTTTTTTTTGTTTTCTTTGGTTAATTTTAGTTTTATTTTGTTTTGTTTGATTTTAGTTTTTAAAGAAACTGGCTGGTGATTGCATACTTATTTAAAATGAAGAATCGGATGGCAGATAAGATGAGGCTAGAGTTCAGATACTAGAATCACAGAATGGTTTGGGTTGGAAGGGACCTTAAAGCTCACCCAGTTCCAACCCCCTGCCCTGGGCAGGGACACCTCCCACCAGACCAGGTTGCTCCAAGCCCCGTCCAACCTGGCCTTGAACCCCTCCAGGGATGGGGCAGCCACAGCTTCTCTGGGCAACCTGGGCCAGGCTCTCACCACCCTCACAGCGAAGAAGTTCTTCCCCAGATCTCATCTCAATCTCCTCTCTTTCAGTGTCAAACCCTTCCCCCTAGTCCCGTGATCCCCTCCAGCTTTCCTGAAGCTCCTTTAGGGACTGGAAGTGGCTCTAAGGTCTCCCCGGAGCCTTCTCTTCTCCAGGCTGAACCCCCCCAACTCTCTCAGCCTGTCCCCACAGCAGAGGGGCTCCAGCCCTATATTAGTGCCAGGTATTCTTACCAGGTGGCCAAAGTGCGATCTTTGAACTCATTCTGGATTTGATTATAATGTTTTTATGAACTTAATCCAATTTCATCTTTTGTTTGTCTTCAAAGCTGTTAAGTGCACTTTTTATGGTGTTTCTACTGGATTGAGATCAGATTAGAACACGACTGCTGAAAGCTGGGGGAACTAGTGCCTAGTTTAAAGAGGATTAGTGATCGGTGTGTATAAGGACTAGGCTGTGTAAGGTAAATCTTAAAAGAAGCACCTTCATCTTTAGTAATTTATGTGTCAGTAGAGATTTCCTTCTTATTTCAGCTGGAATCTGTTGTGTTAAAGGTCATTTTATTGAAATTCATGATTACATATTCATAAGAGCGTGCATTCTTCAGTCACCAAGGTTTTGAAGTTGCCGTGCTGGGTACTTTCTGTGTCTTCTAGCCCTGGAATCTGGAATGATGAATAGAGTGAAATGTCTGCTCTTGATACTACAGCATTAAAAAATAATTAGGAGGGGGGACTGTGGTAACATAGGGTCTTTGTACTCGGTGTGGTTCAGCTGGCAGGAGAACATGGGATTATAGGGATGGGAGAACTAATTGCTGGGCTTGGGGGAGCAGGTCATAGATAGTTACGGGCTGATGCTGCGCAACGGCTTATCTTTGCTTCATGGTACGTCTCTGATCTGGGCACCGTTTGCGTATTCCTGGGTCTTTATTCTTTGAATCCTCTGGGAACAGTAGACTTTTTTGTATTTATCTTTTGAGTTATTTTCTGTGATTCCATGTTTGTTAAAACAGCTCTGTAAATATTGTGGAAATCGAGACTGAAAAGGGTGGGGGGAACCTGAGTGCAACAGGTAGAAATTTATACCTTTGACCCTCCTGATGGATCTTTGCTCTGACCTGGATGTAGCAGTCCTGTTCCCGCATTGTAAAAGCTGGAGTTTTGCCCTAAAGAAGCATTTCTTCTACTTTGTCCCCCTTTTTCAGCCTTCTTGCCTTTTATATCACCTCATCTGGTAGATTTTTGGGGTTCTTTTCATCACTCCCTGTTTATCTTGCGTTGGTTTTGAAGTCCTAGCATCTCGTGTCCCCCCCTGTCCAAAGGTGGCTTGGTGCTCAGGCCAGGGCTCTCCCCGATTTACCTGCTGGATGCTCGGGGCTTCTGCCCTTCCCTCCTCTGGCTCCAAAGAAACCCAGGGGATGGAGAGCCAATTCCTTGCCTTTCTGCTCTTTAGCTGCTCCCGGTCACCCCGCAGGGAGCTCGGTGTCGGAGCTCAGGGGAGTATTTCCAGCTCAGCTCCGAGCTGTAAGTGGCCTCAAAGCGGTCACTCCCAAGGCACGGCTGGAACCAGTGACCTTTCCGTGAGATCTGTACCGGCTCCCATCAGCCAGCAGGATACCACTTCCAGAGCTAGATCTTTGGAAATCTCCCCTGCTAGGGAAGAGTTATTTGACAATCTTGTCTTGCCAAAGACTGTGGCACTGCACCTCCTTACGTGGTGGGTTTTTTTTCCCCTACCAAAATTCGTTTGAGATTTCCTGTGACGGAGGGTTATGAATAACGCTTGGAAAATGGGAGTCATTGAGGAATGATTTCAGCTCCCTTCCTTTAGAGTCCGCCGGCTTTTTTGCCGTTCAAGATTTGAAGGAAAGCGTACGACTATAGAGCCGTTTCCTCGAATTTTCTAACAACGAAATGGCTTTGCTCTTCGACCTCGAGGATTTTTGTATTTACTACGGGCTGAGAAAACGTGTGCTGGAGGGCAGGGAGGTACGGCGTGTCCAGCACTGGAGACTCGAGGATGCTGCTGGGTGTGAATACGTGTGTCAGGGGGTGTGTGTGAGCTCTGGCACGCTTGTCCCCCGCTGTGGGGACTGGCTGTCAGGCGGGTGTGAAACACGCTGTCGCCTGGCTTCTGGCATCTCTTTGTTTCCCATCCAGAGTCGGCCTAATGACAGCTCTGATAATGCCAGATGGCAGTCACCAGTCATCATTTAATAGCAGAAAAACGTCTAAATATTGTCTCCGAAATTGGTTTGCTCATTCTTTCTCCTCGTTCTAGCCTGGCAGTGATCCGCAGGCACCACTTGGGGACCTCCTAAGAAGATCCCGTGTAGAAAACTGTCAGAACAGATTGCTGTATGGATTTTCAGAGGATTAAAGTTAATTAAAGAGCTCTTCCTTGCTTTCATTTCCTCCTATCTGCCAGCTATTTACATGCTAATGTAGGGCCTGCCAGGGAGAATAGGAGAAGTGTCAGCATCGGGCATGTTATCACACATGGAAACAGTAGAAAATAATGAGATGAGCAATGTATATATATATAATGTGTGTGTGTGTGTAGCCTGACAGCCCAAAGTCAGCAGCGCTGCTCTTTGCATATTTTCAGCAGCGTGTGATCTTACTGAATATAATTCACTCTAGTACATCTCGCACCGCATAATTTAATACTTCATTCACTATAGTATCTTTACATAAGCAGTTTTATAAATAGACAGATTTAAGTTTGTTGGGTTTTTTTTATTTATTTTTTTTTTTTGTCTGCCTTGTTCTAAAGAGGAAGGTTCTTTTCTGCCGAAGTGATGAGTAGTTGTACTCGGAGTACGGAGCCGGGAGCAGAGACTGCGGGGGGAACGGCGTCTGCTGTTGCCTTCCCTTGGAAAAGCCGAAGCGGAGTCGGTGCTCGGCGCGTAAGCAAAGCGAGAGGGGATGTAATGCTGCAACTGGAGCAGAAAACTATTATTTGCCCATTCCATTCTCACATTATTTCAGAGAATTATTTTCTCGTCTGGTTTTTCAATATCTTCCGTCTTAACACTTTATTAAAACTACTACGTAGCAGATGAGATAAAATTGATCCCAGGTTACGTTTCAAGAGGGAGTTTAATGCTTTAGGAGAATCGGAAGCCCTGCTGTCTGCATTTTTAAACAAAACTATCGAAGCCATCTGTATTGTTGAGCGGAGGTAAAGAGGGTTTTTCAGCTGCTGAAGGCGGTCTGGGTAGTTTGAAGGTACTGAAGGTAATTAAGCTTCTAAGGACCAAGGGCAGTCAAAGACAGATTTGTTTCCTGCAGGTTTTTGTTCCCCAATGCGCAAGTGAAATGCGAAGTGACTGCCTTGGCAAAACACGACGTGCTCTTACCGGGGGCTGCTGTCGAGGCCACGGTCCCCGTGTTTCATCTGACCTTTGTGAAACATCTATTTGGCATTAGTCTTTTTCTTCACTTTAGTCTTTTGTGGTTTTCCTGGTGGGGAAACATCGTGGCCTTATTCTGAGATGTCAGATGGCTGTTCTTTGGCCTTGAAAATCGATGTGACATTTTGTGAAAGAGTTAAAGATGAGGGAGAGGGAAATACCTTCAGGAGCCTGACTTGGAGGCAGGCAGGGGGAGAAGGTCATCCCCACCGAAAAGTCACGGGTGATCCCCTGCATGCTTACGCCTTGGCAGCACAGCTTTCTAAACAGATGCTGTGAGAGGGATGTCAGGCGAGAGATGCCCTGGGATTTTGGCATTTGAGGTTTTGTTTTTTTTTTTCCTTCTACTCGATATTCCAGATCCTCTCCTTACCCAGCCTGATGGGGCCGACCGAGAGGAAACGCTGCCATGCAATAATTCACTGAGGCTGAATTTCTCCCTGGTTTGGTTCTGCCAACGTCATCTGAGCTACGCCAGGGAAGATGATGTCCCTGGTGTCCAGGTGTTGCTGAAGGCTCGTTACCCAGGCCCATGGAGGTCTGAATAATTGAGCGTAGCATGTTGTACTTGGTGCGTCGTAGCAGAGGAAACCACTATTGTTTCAGTATCTCTGCTGAGTAATCCTATTGCTAAGTGGGTTGAGGGACACCTCCGCTAGAGCAGGTTGCTCAAAGCCCGTCCAACCTGGCCTTGAACCCCTCCAGGGATGGGGCAGCCACAGCTTCTCTGGGCAACCTGGGCCAGGCTCTCACCACCCTCACAGCAAAGAGTTTCTTCCCCAGATCTCATCTCAATCTCCCCTCTTTCAGTGTCAAACCCTTCCCCCTCCTCCTAAGGCTCCCCTCCCTCATCAAGAGTCCCTCCCCATCTCTCCTGTAGACCCCCTTCAGGTACTGGAAGACTGTTATAAGGTCTCCCCGGAGCCTTCTCTTCTCCAGGCTGAACCCCCCCAACTCTCTCAGCCTGTCCTCACAGCAGAGGGGCTCCAGCCCTCCCAGCATCTCCGTGGCCTCCTCTGGCCCTGCTCCAACAGCTCCATGTCCTTCTGATGTTGGTGGCCCCAGAGCTGGAGGCAGCACTGGATGCGGGGGTCTTCCCAGAGCAGAGCAAGAGTGTATCTTGCCACATGCTCAAAGGAGATTTTTTTTTTTTTTTTCTGTGTTATATTGTTGTAGAAAAAGATCCAAACCTTTTTTACTGTCTAACAAATGGTTTCTTTATTCAGTCAAACCAGTTGGTCTGTTTTGAAGGCTCTATTGGAGCCACACCATGAGGTACCCTCTGTCTTACCAAATAATCCTGTTTGGAGCTACTGCTGGGAAGGGAGCGGTGATACCCCTCTGGGAGCAGGCCTTGTCACCCGCAGATCCGTAAGGTCACAGAGTGCAGAAGTGTTCTCCAAACAGGGATTAGGACATCAGCTCTGCTGTAGTTGATTGGGATGGATGGTGCTTGAAAAAATCAAAGTAATTTTCTGGGTGGCTGCAAAGAGGGGAGAGTAGGGGGGAAATTTTGGCCTTTGGTGAAGACTTCCAAAATATTTGCAGTTACTACTCTTAGAAATCTTAAAAAGAAACTGTTTTTCAAAAAAGAGTGAACTCTCAGCCTTTGGAGACACGTCCCTTATAGGCGTCTCCTGTTAAATGCCTACATTTTCCCTTCCCGTGTCTTGCCCGTTCTCTACCTGCTGCAGGCTGTGGGCTGTCCGAGGGGCTGGATGCTGCGGAGAAGTGTCAGAAGGACGTGCAGCCGCCCAGTGATCTGCTGCTGGTGTGAGAAAACGGGGAGTTTTGAAACCTGACAACAGAACACAAACAGCAAACTTAATTTTGTGTTCGTAGGCGTTCATTCTTACCACCTGCCTGAGGTCAGAGCTCATACAAAGGCTCAACACCTCAGCCATGTCCAGTGGAGCTTTAATATGCTTTTTTTAAAGTGAAGTTTAATTTTTCATCAGTCTATTGGCATTTTTCTATAACACGTCTGAGAGATTTTAATTGAATTAGAAAGCAAAAAGGTGCAAAAAGTGAGAAAAATTAGAAACCCAATCAAGACCACTTCAGCCAAAAAGGGGAATTTGCTTAATAGGTTACATGTGCTTGAGAACATGTGTATTTGTAGTGGTGGTGAACGTTTTTCTATAGACAATGCGATTTACTAGAAAAGAAAAAGAAAAAAAGTATTTTTCAGTTTTTCGGGTATTACGTGCATATTTTGCTGCTTTCTACAATAGCCCTTTTTCGGACCTGTAAATACATGGATCTCCATGAGATCTTTAGTTGGGATGCAACAATTGCTTTGCCACTGGGAGGAGAACGTAGATCTTTTTTGAGAACTAGAATTCTCCAGTGGCCGAATTTGTCTGATTTGTGGGTCACAGGCCCGTCATTCTGCATCCTTTCCTTCAGACTTTCTGATTCTTGGTGATGTATGTGGATATTGGGAGCAGAAGGTGATTCTACAGATGAAATGAAGAGTTTCAAGTAATGAGGGGAAAAAAAATTTCTGTCAGTACATTGTCTTTTTTTTTTTTTTTTAATTAAAATTTTATGTTCATTTGATTTCTGGAACTTAAGTAGAGCAAATCAGGCAACGTGGCAAGACTCCTAATACCAAGATTAGATTTTTTGGGTTTAATTTTTGGGTGCCCCTCAAGATAGGAAGCCAAGGAGCAACCTAGAGCAGTAAACAACATGAATATTTTGAAAGGAACATTTCTTCTCTATGTGCTACCAGCTGTCGATGACCTGTGCGCAGGAAAGAATGACAACGTAAATCCTGATCCTTGAGAGACCTTTCCAGGCTTTTTTTCTTTTTTTTTTTTTTTCTTGTGGAAATATCTTTGCACTGGTTGAATGCCATTTCTGGCAATAGTAGCATTGTGGGGAAGAAGTGATGCCCAGCACTTAGTCTTATATACATATATATATAAATATATATATATATATATAAAAATATAAAAATTTAGGAAATGAAAGCACTGAAGAGGCTTGGTTCGACGAGGCACTGTTTTCTGTGTGTTAGGTTTCTGAACGGCTCTGATGAGAGAAAAGAGAGGTCAGGAGTTGTGTCCTTGCATCCGTGAAGGCTGCAAAGAAGGTTCCGCCGCTCGCAGCACCTTTCCCATTAATGTGTTTTCCTGCCTTCAGCGCAAATTACCCCTGGATATGTGATAGCTCTTAATACATTTTGAAACTCTCTCTCCCATAATTGACTTCTGATGGAATAAAACACAAGGCCGCGGGGGTTATAGATTCAAACAGACTGCTCAACAGGTTTTGAAAACGATACGTAGAAGCCTTTCTGCCATTCACGTAATGAAGCTTAATTATTTTGAATTAATTACAGGGACTTGAGCACAGATACGTAACAAGCCCTACGCTGTCCCTCAGCAACAGATGCTTTTTGGGCGCTCTTTGGTGGGATCCTGGCCATGCACAGCGTTCCTCTTTCCTGTCTCTTCGGCAGTATGGCCAGTACTAGCCCAGAGGATGTTGTAGCCCCCCCAGTGCCTCCACTCACCCTCGAAGCAGCTCCCATCCCCATCATCAGAGAAAGGCCGGTGAAGCTAAAGCCTCCTGCTCACTCCAGACTCTGAGATTAACCTTTCCAGCTCTGTGAAGTTTAAACAAAATCCGTCTGCTCTTCCCACCCTCTGCACCTCCTCCAGCCTTCCCCGCATCACTGGTGCGAGGTGCAGAACCGGCGGTGACGATGACGTTTGTGGCACGCCTGAGAGGCACAGGTTTTGACTGTTAATTAATAATTCCAGTCCTGCGCGATGACTAGTCTTGACGACGAGTCAGTCTGTGCAGAAAACTCCTGGTAGACTTTGAAGCAGGCATGCAGAAATATCCTATTTTCAGCTGTACATATTTTTTTTCCCCAGAATTACTTCACCATGGCGCTGCTCTAAATATGTCTTGTGAGATAAGCTTTAAATCCTACTTGGGCAAAGTTTATTAAAAATTAACATTTGCATGGGGAGTTATAAAAAAGAATAGGACCTTGATTAGCTTAAAATCATCCAAAGTACAAAATAATATTGAATTGCTCTCCACTGGGCCAGGCCAGGAGAACTCTTAACCACCTGCCAAATCTCAAAGCCTGGAAATAGTCAGCATCAATAACAGCCAATAAACCACATCACAAACTGCTCCTCTGTCCCCAGAGGTCCCAGAAAACGAGCCTGGACTCCTCAGAATGGGATATTTGCTGCCACACAACCCTCTTCTGCTCTTCAGTGGGGAAAATTGTGCAGAGTTCATTAGACGTAAGGCTCCGGACCAACTGCTCTGGTAGTTGATGATGTTTGGAAGGGGAATCTCAATGCAGATGACACGGTTTTGCTTTCTGGAAGTTCACACTTGGACCAAAGTAGCCCATGGGCCAGATCACGGCTCGTTTAGCCTGAGGATGTATCTCAGTGACAGTGATTCCAATCTCCAGCCTTTACAGAAGTCAGAAGAAAGTTGACTGACAGTAAAGATGCTGGGATGCAAGTGGGATGAGAAAGACCTGCTCTACAGTCTCTAGGGAGAACATCAATTTTCTAGGACAGATGAGGAACATGTCCTTTCCCATATCCCTTTTTTGTTGGGGCTGATATTGCTTGCCGGTACCTTGCAGCATTTAATCTGTTGTGATTCCCTTAAATGTCTGTCTCTCCATCGTGTTCACCTTCCCTTGGGCTGCAAGTCACCAACATGTGTGGCTTTGTGTTAATTTGTCCCAGTTCACAGGCGTAGCATCATTAGTGAAATAACGCTGCTGCTGTAATTACTGTGGGATTTGTGTGCTGTTGCATTGCGATGCACCTACTCTTTAATCTACATGGGCCATCTGCTTTATTTCTTAACTAAAAGTTGTTTTTGTTTCTGCTTTGGGAGAGTGACTCTGTTGCTCCTCATCTCTGTGTAGCAAAAAGACATTGCAGCTAAAATAAATTAAATCCCTGTTTGATAGATGGTGCTCGTTTAGATTTTTTCCAGGTCACGCCCCGGAGTTCTGTTGCGCACAAGTTTTTCTCTCTTCTGTGGCTGCAAGGACATTCGGGTCAGGATTTTGGTAGGACCAGTCCGTAATCGAGAGAACTCTTGACCACTGCAACTCTGAGGAGTTCAAACACAGCGTACAGTCCGGCTGTTGGCTCTGTAGCGAAGATATCCCAGTACAGCTGAAGGACGTTACTGGGCGGTTATCCCATGACAACCTTTGAACCCCCCATTCAGTTAAGCGCTGTGTGATGAAGCACTTTGACTTCTGCCAAGTAGGAGATCTCTTGTATCTTCTACTACGGCTTGCCCAATCAAAAATAGTGAATCGTGGGACTGATGAGGTCAAAAACCTGAGTTTCTCCCAATCTTCCATGAGGGCTGTCTTCTCCACCTTTTTTGCCTTCCTCTTCCCAGGACTTCTCCAGGATTAAACAGAGCAGCTCTTTGTGATGAGCCGGTTCCCTCAGCTTGGGCGGTCCTCGGGCACAGAAATAGATCGTCAAAGCAGGATGGAGTGCTGGTATTGCTGTTAGAGAAAGCTTTCTTCTATTTCCCAGAAAAACTCGCCCATTAGATGATGATTTTGAGAGGTATTATTTGCTGTGGTCAAACTGGACAATTTTGGATGCTTTAGAGGCATTAAAATAAGATTGGAAAATAAGAGCGGTGGGGATCTGGCAGCGCGTGTCACTTCTCTGGTCTTTTGAAAGAATTGATAGCCTCGTTTCACTGTAAAGTGGGTTCTGTTGTTGTCATCATATACGCCTTTTACAAACGTTCTTGTTGTCAATAAATAAGATGAGGGCTACAGTGATCCATGCCTCGAAGAATATGAAATGAGAAAAATACACTTTCTTAGATCTGTTGACAATTTATTTTCCTTGTAAAGGGAACGTTATTTCTACACGAGCCTATCTCTCCTTACCACTAGGAGTTGCTGCATTCAGTTCGGAGACAATGAAACAGCAGCATCAAATCAGGCAGCTTGCGTTCTTGGTTTTGTTAAAGGAATTAAAAAAAAATAACATTATTTCTCATAAGACATTTTGGAGTAGAGCAATCATTTAGAAAATGAAAAGATCCTTTGTCTAGGAGGCTCTTCTGTTGCATTCTTTAATCTAAGCAGCTGTCTTTCTCCTTCCCCGTGGGAAGTTGTGGTGGGTAAATAACATGGAAATTCATTTGATGATGGAGACATTAGAGGTTGGCATGGACAATTAATTTGTTATTAGACAGAATTAATTTTATTTGATCCTTACATGGTTCTGTTGCTGCATATAAATTCAGCAGCTTGACGAGTTCGCCTACGAATGCAGCTCTGCTCAGCCTGCTGAAGGATGGCTTTTTTACGGCTGGGAGATGAGGAGCGGCTCCTTTCCTCGCCTCTGAAGCACAGATTACAGGGAAGTCTTTGGCTTCGTGCTGCCGGAAGTCATTTTGGGGTTTGTCACCCAAAACTTGTGCTTTTCTGCTCTGTTTCACAGCCCAGCTCAGCCTGTCCAACGTGGTGCTGTGGAAGGGGTGGGCCCCCTTCTCCTCTCCTCTTCCCAAAATCAGCGCTCCGATCACTTTCTTCACTTGGAACTGGTTTGAAAACAAAGTTTCTGAAGCTAAATCAGCAGCAAATGAACTGTAGAAGAAAGCAAGAAGCTTTTTGCTTGTGAATGGTTTCCTTGTGTGAGTTCTTTGCTTGTACGAGGGACTGGACAAAGTATCAGTGGCTACAGGTAGAACTGTTGATCTTCATCTCCAGAGGGTTTTCATCTCCTTGGTGTCACATCTCCAGAGGGTTTTCATCTCCTTGCAGTGTCTCAAAGCAGCACCTTCATGTTTCCTCCTTTATTCCTACAGTTCAAAACCATCTTCTGGTTGATTCTGGTAGGTACTGATCATTTCTTCTGCAAGGATAGTTAGAAAGGAATTAGACCTCCCTCTGTCTTTCATGGCTTGGGAATGTCAAGCATTTGGAGCACGTGTAACAGGAACGCTTGGGGAATGTTCATACTTGCTAACATCTCTACTTTCTTTTCCTGTTTCTGGTTTTGCCTTTCTCTGGTGTGACTTCAGGAAAGGCGGCGTCTCAGAAGTGGCTGCACAAGAGCCATAATCCTTTCCTAAACAGAGCTGGTGTGTAGTTGATAAACACATTTTTATTTGGTTTTCATAAGAATGACCTAATCCCTGGGAAGATCCCCAGAGAGAGGCTTGAAAGAGGTTCTGTGTTTTCACCCAGTTCTTCTAAGCTGAAGCTGCTGGATGACCACAATCACAACATCTTGCGAGGCAGCATCAGTTTGCCCTCCTGGAAGATGGAGGTGGTGATGCCGAACTTCCATACTAGGCTGGTTTTACTATTGACTGCTAAAAAGTGCAGCATGAAAACCTAAATGTAGTCCTGCACTTCTGTACTGCCAACTGGAAGAGTTCCATGAACAAGTTACTTAAACCAGTGTCCTCATAAGACATCTGCTTTTGCATATATTATACTGCATTTTTCCTCCTGCTTCTCTTCTTGTCTTAATTGTCTCTGCTCCAGTTTTCCCCAGGCCGGGGAGTCTCTCCTTGTGCTGGAGCGGCAAACTAAAGAGAAAAGTTTTTGAAAATGGGACCAAGGACAAAAGCAGGGAGTATGTTCAACTCGGAACCGTAAACGAATATGCGAATGACTTAAAGAGGGTACCAAATTCAATTATTTTTGTTAACCGGTGAGATCAGAAGAGGAATCAATTATAACGTGCCCATATCTTTCTTTGTGAGGCACGTGGTGAAAATTCCAATTGCATTTTTAACGTCGCCGTGCCAGGAGACAGCGTTGTTTCGGTGGGTATGAACAAGGAAGACACTAATGTCATCCCTAAGTGGCAGGGAAATAAAAAACTTGCACCCCTTGACAGTAATCGTCTCGATTTTAAAAAGAAAATGGGAGAAATGCGGTTTAGCTGTTCCCATAATAAGTGAAAAAAGCGGGAGAAACTGAGGGATAAAATCACACCTCTTGGAGAAATTCAGGACTAGACTTGGCGTGCATTGTTGGAGATGATTTAGCGGTAATTAAATAGCTTCTGACATAGAGGGTTAGATTGGAGATGAGAAGAAAGGGAAAAAAAAATAATAAAAAATTCCCTGTCTGCCCATTAGCATCCCAGGCCCTGAGCACGACTGGTCAGAGAGCGGCGTGAAAGTAAGCATTAGTGGGGAGCAACTGTCCTCCCCTTTCGGCGAGCTCCGGGTCCAGGCTGGGCAAGCGCTGACTGGTGGCCCAGACTGTCATTTCTTGGCCAGCGGCTGTTTAAAACGTTCTGGGAACAGCCACGGTAGAGACCACGTGAATTTTCCTACCCTTGAATGCAGAATTTAAGCCCAGCTCCTATTTATTTCCCATCTCCGGCCGTGCCTGGGAGGTTCTCCCCTTTTGGCTGATCCGGCACCGATGTTTGCCCATCCCCGGTGCTGGGGCTCCTGCCACCCCCCAGAAACTGCCACCAAAGCTCATCCCTAAACTTGTGCAAATACCACAGGGAAAAAAACTTTCCTCGCGGCCGGCGTTTGCCTCTCGGGCTGCGCTGATGTGCAAAACAGCATCCTGCTTATAAATAACGTCAGGTTACTTATAACGCCCTCCCCCGGTGTTAGAAATGGCAGCCGTGTCCATCCCGCGCCGCTCATTCCAACATTAGAATTTAAAACCACTCCGGAGACCCCCCAGTTTCTCCGTGTGGCCGGGGAAAAGGCAGTTGCTGTTTGGAGCACGGGAGGAGCGGCTTCGCTTTTCTCTTTGCTCCTTGGAGCAGCGGGTTAAATTGTCTAATAATGTTCAATTTTAAGCTTTTGAAGTACATCTTATTGTAAAAAGTGTTCTTTAAGCATGAAATATATGTTTGAAGCACAGGAATGGTGAATTTGGAGAAGGATGACAGTGTTCGACTCGGTTTGGTGGCTGATGTTAAAGAGGCAATTACATACCGTTTGTGAAATTAAGAGAGCAGCCTCTGCCGAGCGCGGTACCTGCGGGGTTTAGCAGCGCTCCCGGAGTTTATTATTGCTAATAAAGCAATATCTGATATCGGCGTTTGCCTGGTCGGAGCCCCCCTCAGCGATCCAGCGCCCACACTGGGAGCAACTGGTTCCTTCTGGGGCCACAGGAGGAGGCAGGGAGAAGATCCCTCTAAAAAGTTCATTTGTTATGCTGCTGGGGTTTTGTTTCTAGTGTTAAACTGTTGAGAGAGAAGGAAGCTTGACTAGGTACGTTCTTTTAGAAGCACACAAACTTCACCTGGAGACTAATTCCTTTATTTGCTCCCGTTCCTCTCAAGTTTTTAAAAATTTGTGTAAACTTTTATTTCTTTTCTTTTGAGGTGAAAACTTCAGAGCTCCCTAGTTTTCAAGCTATTTATTGTTTTCTTGTATTCCTCCTTCATACATGCTGAACTGATGGTGTTTTCTTCTCCCTTTCCCACACATCCAAAACCTAAATACAGTTACGGTTTCCATCCTGTGTCCCCCGGAGCAACAGGGCTTTACGCGATCTGCGCCACAGCCTGCGCGAGGAGGGGTTTCCTAGTAGTACCGTGTTTGATTTTTAAACTCAAAGCTTTAGGGATGGGTGTTAAATTTTAGGTATATGGGATAACCTGCGGGCTGTGCAACTACAGAATATTAATCAAACTTGGGGCCTGAGCCAGCAGGAGGCCACAGACGTTTATTTCTTCTCCGCTTTGATTTCTAGCGTGGCTCTGCGGGTCTCCTGCGTTTTACTTCATGGTGGCTGGCCCTCAGTTTTCAATTACAAAGTGATTTCTTGTCCTTAATCCCCGTCTCATCTGTTCCTGGCTCTTCTTCCAGTCAGGTCTGGGTAACTCTGTGTGAGATACAGCGGTTCCTCTCGGTTTCGCGAGACGAATGGATATTTATTAACCATTTAAATGGTAAAAAGTAAGAGGCAAGAGTGAAGAATTGCGCAAGCGAATACTGTGGAGAAACACATCTTCAAATATGTAAATCCTGCTCCAGAGGAAGAAGTAATAAACTTTCGCCTAATATTGTGCTTACAGGCTTAGGAGATCATTTCTAGCAACTCTGTTCGTCCTTCCAAGGCGCTGCCCCAGCAGCTCAGAGGCTGGTGGACTGTGCTTTGGCCTCTCCTCCCTCTGGGACCTGAGGTCTTGGGAGACCTCACCTATTTAGATCGTTAGAAGGTACATCGTTAGGAGGTACATCTGTATTTCACGGGTACATCAACTGCTTGTACCTTCTGCATCATGTGTCAGAAGTGCCACTAGAGGATATTACGTGATGATCTAAACCAGAGTGTGATCAGAAATTGAAGACTTCTAAAGATACCGCAGCAGTATTTTCTTCACATAGACACGTTCATGATGTATATCTGGAGCCAATCCGATTCGCTCGTGTTCAACTAACAGCTTTTCCCCCAATTTACTTCTTGACTTAAGTGAGTATTAATCATAAACTGTTTCATTAGTAACTGATTTGATTCAGGGGAAAAAGTTGAAAAGATTTGACGTATGCTGTAGAATTTGCACTACTTCTTCCCTGGACTGGGGGCAGGTGTTTTGCACAAGGCGTCTTCTGCCTTGATTGTTAAATTTTTGGGTGTGTGTGTTTGGCATCCCTGATGCGCACGGGAAAACAGAGGCAGAAACTTATCACTCGCTGCTTTTTGGGTGCTTCTGTTCTTACCCTCAATAAACTGAAGAGTCCTCGTGGATTACTAACCATGGGCAGCATCTTTGAAGCTGTCTGATAAAGATAATACAGCAGCCGTGCTTTCTTTTAGTGTGCTCGTGTGTGTTGTTCTTGGAGGTGAAATAACAGGGACAAATCGGAAAAATAATACTGGCAAGTGAAATAGGAGCAACATTTTGGAATAAGTTGGGGAGAGGGATTGTGAAGTGGTCTCATATTCTACCTGAGCGATTTATTCTTGTTGCCTTTTGTCTTCCCTTCGTCTCTAAACCCACCCTTTTTTTGTGCTCGTGGTATCGAGTGATTTTATGTTGATTGTGGAGGCTTTTTTGAACAACCTAAGGTGGATGGTAAGGATGCTGTTAAAGTAATTTAAAACGACTCCTGAGAGGAGGGAACAAGGTGAATAGCAGGGTCACTGCCCTGAGCTTGAGGAGAACAGAGTTTGACCTGTTTGTGAACCTGAAGAATCCCGTGGAATGCGCTCCTGGAGAGCTGGGGGATCCAGAAGAGCTTGGGCCGGGGGGAGACGATCTCCAGAGCAGCTTTCAAACCTCAGCTCTTGTGTCCGAGTCTGTCTATTGCTATAATAGGCTGTATTGAAAATGGTGTCATCTCATAGAGCGTTCCTTGGTGAGATAAAGCTGTATTTGAGAAAGATTGTACTGAGTCAGGAGAGTGCTGGGCAGGTTTATTTAAGGCACTGAGAGAGAAAAGCATTTTATTAAATAATACGATGGTATTTCACAAGTGGAAGCAGAAGAACCAAATATAGCAACACATATGTGACTTAATTTTAAACTTTTTTTTTAAAATTTAGAATCATAAAAATAGCTCTGATGCTATTTCCTGACACATGACAATGCACTTTTTTCCAAAGATGGGACATGGTTGGACTTGATCATCTTAAAGGTCTCTTCCAACAATAATGATTCTATGAAATTTGGTGATGAGTGTTTTGTGCTTCAGTATTGCTGTGCACATGGGTCTGTTCTCACCTTTTTGTCTTCTTGAGGACTTCCATGATTGCAAACTTTAATATTCTGTAATTGTATGGTGGATTTGGAGTGTCCTTTGGATTGTCTTTCTGGTGTGTGGAATGTAGGAAAGGCAAAATCTCAACTTGAGTGTCTCCAAGTTATCCAGAATGTTCTGCTCTGTGGAAGTTGGAGTTCGTCTTCATCATTAACTCTGCTATTTCCCAGCTCTTTCCCTGATGTTACGTGGCAGGAGGAGACTTCTTCCCTCTGTGTCTTTCAATTTGACAATAATTTCTGTGATTAGACCGTATTCTACTCACTTTGATGAAGTTCTGCCTGGAAGTAGAGAAGCTGATAGTTCCTTTTGTTCATCAGTGTGAAAGCAAACCAGTGGTTTTAGTTCGCAGCAAGGTAGATTTTTTGATACTGTGGTTCTGCTCTTTATTGCTCTGGGGTTTTGTTGAAAATAAAATGTAAATAAATAGGAGCGTGCAAAATTTTGTGGTCAAATTTTAATTAAAAGTCTGATGAATGTCTCTGTTTTATAAATTTAATCATCTTTCTCTTTCAAATTTATATGATGAATACTTTTCCTAAATAATGTTTTTCTCCCGGTAAACTGATTTTTTTCCCACTTGTTTTTAATGAAGCGTGACTTCAGTGCTTCACGTTTTGTTTAATGGTTTGAGCATAACGTTCTTGATGTCAGTGCATTTCGGAGGAAAGATTTTGTTGACTCAATATTGCAGAGGCAGGGGAGGGGGAACAAAGGAAGGAACGTCGTTTTGTCTGCGAGAATTAACCCGCGCTCTGGTGACACTGTAAAAGGAAGGTGTTTGCTGGGAGGCAGCTAATAAATTGTAGGCTATTTTAAGGTTATACTTTTATTTCTGAAATTTGAGGAAATCTGTATATGTGGGCTGTTGTCCCAGGGGCTGGAGGTTGGTTCTTGGCCGTAGACAGGCATCCTCTTCTCTTCTGTTCATTGCCAGATGTGAGTGGGAGGTTATTGCCTTCTGTGTTCCCAAACTGGACATCGCTGGGCTTTTCCCATCCCCTGGCTCAGCAGCTTTTGGGAGAGCATCTTGTCCTGCTGCTCTGGTGATGGGCCGAGTCCTCTGCAGTTGTTGAGCAGTTGGTGTTTGACAACCATTGTAGTTGGCACTGAGTGCAGCTACAAGGTCTTCACACCCTGGGACGTGCTGGTGAAGCAGGGTCTGTGGGTAACTTGTGTGTGAAAGAGTCTGATGGGCAGGAGACCATAGACTCATAGGGTGGTGTAGGTTAGAAGGGACCTTAAAGACCACCCAGTCCTACCCCCTGCCCTGGGCAGGGACACTTCCCACCAGACCAGGTTGCTCCAAGCCCCCTCCAACCTGGCCTTGAACCCCTCCAGGGATGGGGCAGCCACAGCTTCTCTGGGCAACCTGGGCCAGGCTCTCACCACCCTCACAGCAAAGAAGTTCTTCCCCAGATCTCATGTAAATCCGGCCTCTTCCAGTTTGAATCCATTACCTCTCATCCTATCACTACATGCTCTTGTAAAAAGTCCCTCCCCAGCTTTCCTGGAGCCCCTTTAGGGACTGGAAGGGGCTCTAAGGTTTCCCCGGAGCCTTCTCTTCTCCAGGCTGAACCCCCCCAACTCTCTCAGCCTGTCCTCACAGCAGAGGGGCTCCAGCCCTCCCAGCATCTCTGTAGTCTCCTCTGGACCTGCTCCAATAAGCCCATGTCCTTCTGATGCTGGTGACCCCAGAGCTGGAGGCAGCACTTGGTGGTGGTTGTGGGGTGTGTGTCTCCCCAGAGCAGAGGGACAGAATCCCTTCCCTCGCCCTGCTGTTGTCGGGATCGTGAGCTCTTTACCCAGCCAGGAGCTGGTGAGGAAGGGACCAGTGACTTGTGGTGCATCTTCGCTGTTCCTCTTTGCTTTTACCACATCAGCCCAGTTCAGCTGAGGATGCTGCAGGATGAGAGCAGAGTCAGAAACGGGTGATGAGAATGAGAAAGACCGGAAAAGCCGTTATGCTGGAAAACTGTTAAGATTGGACTTGTTTACCTTAAAAAAAGTAGTTGAATAAGAGGTGACAAGTTGAAAGCGCGGAGCCTAATGAATGAATGGTTTAGAGAAGTTGTTTGGGAGCTGTTGTTTTCCCTGTCTCCGCAATGTGAGAACAAAGGTGTTCAATGAAGCTGAAAGGTGGCAAATTAAAAACTGATAAAAGAAAATACATTTTTGAGCAATGAAAGAAGCAGTGGGATTCATTACCATCAGAAAACTGGCAAGGTTGGGAATTTATCAGGGTTCAAAAAGAGACTGGAGACTATATGATCAATAAAAATATCCGAAGGAGTTGTCAATGAGAGCTTGTTTTTCAGAAGTATTTATTAAATATCATTTTTTGGAGTTGGGAAGCCCAAGGGGAAGATACAACTGGAATGGTGGCAAAGGACCATCCTCTTCTACCTGCCTGATACGGTCCTTGTGGCTCTGAAGGATTTGATTTTGTTCTTCACCGTATTTGGATCTCAAGAGGAACGGGATCCCAGGCACAGAGGTGTCAATGGAAGAACATCCTTTGGGGTCTTCTCTGGATTCTCCACAGGGTTTGAGTTCCAGCATGTGAGAAACCTCTGCTGGAGGAGCCACAATTCAGAGCACCGAGGTGGCACGTTTTCTGTTTTAAATGCAGAAAACTCTTGGAGAAGTGGAGTTCACAAGGTTAAAGAGCAGCCGAGCTTCATGGTGTTTACTTGCTGTCTGAGAGCAAGCCCTGAGGATGGTTCCCAATTAAGATAATGAGACACGTTGCGTGGGTGTTGTCTGATCTGTGCTCTGGGCTGAGAGAACAAACTAATCTTAAAAAAAAGTTGAGGAGGTGTTGCTTGGTGCAGTTTGTGTTTTTAACCTTTTTAGCTGGTTTATATACTCAAAGCGTTAAAACGGTTGTTCATTCACATTTTCCAAGGGTGCAAATTACAACTCGCAACCCACGTCGTATGGGTTCTGTGAAACGGGTGTTCTGTGACGTGAAATTAGTATTTTGACCACATCCAAATAAATCTGACTTCAAAGTAATGGCTTATTATTGCTTTGCCCTAGATACACTGTTGGGTGGGATTCAATAAGCCGTCCCTTAAGCCAGCCCAGTCTTACTGTCAGGAGCAAGGTTTGGGTGGGAAATGACCCTTTATGGGTATTATTATTTCGAGAAGAATATGTTTATTTATCCTTTTGCCTTATAGAATACGTAGTATGGAAGTTGCACACTGTGCTTCCCGTACTTAACAAATTGCTTTATGGTTTTTGGCCAACAGCTTGAGCATTTGGATGTGGTTTTTATGGGTGGGCTCGTTGGGGTTTTTACCCTCTGTGTTCTGCCCCAGGGTGGATCCGCGAATACTGTGGGCTTCTGGGCAGTTCCCTGCTAGTTATGGGACAGGAATTGAAGGAAGCTTCCAACAGTTGTTATAGAGAAGTGAAAACATTCTAATCCCAACACGTAGTGGGCAGAAAGGCTTTTTGTATGGACGCATTCACAGAATCATTGCATGGTTTGGGTTGGAAGGGACCTTTAAAGGACATCCAGTCCAACCTCCTGCCATGAGCGGGGACATCTTCAACCAGATCAGGTTGCTCAGAGCCCCGTCCAACCTGTCCTGGAATGTTTCCAAGGATGGGGCATCCACCACCTCTCTGGGCAACCTGGGCCAGGGGTTCACCACCCTCAGCATAAAAATTTTCTTTATATCTCGTCTAAATCTCCTCTCTTAGTTTAAAACCGTTATCCCTTGTCTTGTCAGCTCAGGGCCTGCTAAAAAGTTTGTCAACCCTGTTGCTTGCCAGTTTGATCAGACCCGATGGGGTGATTTGCAGTGTGGGTGTCTGTCTGTCTGTCCTCTTCTGAAGGACGCGTGGCCGAGCTGCGAGGGGAAGGAGCTGGGTCCGCTCTGCCCATGGGAATCCCTCAAGGGCAACAGAGACGCTCTGGGCCACTTGGAGATAACACGATGGATGATTTCTGAAACTCCTATTGAAGCCACTGGTCTTTTACACCCTGGAGGTAGTAGAGGGAATGACTTATGAATTGAATAAAATATGGGAAACTATTAATATTTTCTAATAAAAGAGTCAGCTGAGGTATATTCCCAAGCATGAACTAAAAGCCCTTTTTCTTTGCCTTTTTCCAAAAGCCACGGCTGCCACGTTTCTAGAGTTGTTGACACGTCAGAAGGGGACAAAGAAACTACCTTTTGAGTTCGATGGAATGTGCTGAGTTGAGCCGATGGGATGAACTCGGGTCTCTGATTTTTCCATCCCCTCACAATCTGCTGCGAGAGCTTTCCCCTCCTGCTTCGGTCCTGCTTTACCCTGAGCACCCCGGGAGCGGAGCAGGATGGTGCTGCCGTTCCTCCTCCTCCTCCTCTATTTTTGCAGAGATAACTGCACCGGTTTAGAGCACAGTTCAGTTTACTTTTCTCCCAAGTTAATGATATCGAAGCGGTTAAAACTGCAGGAAACTGGCTGTTAAGAGATTTAGAGGCCAATATCTGGGTTACTTAGTAGGCAGGAGGAAAAAGAAATCCAAGGGTAAGGAATGAAGATGGGGCTGAATTTTTACGTGCTGTAGACACTGGCAGAATAGAAGAATCTGATGGACCCTCACAAACACTCTATTTTCAGGGCTGAATAAGGCTTTTTCTTTTTTTTTTCCCCTCCTTTATGGATGAATAAAATACTAGTTTTCTATTGCCAGTAAGTAAGGATGAATACATTTCCTTGGCAGTTGTATGCCTTCCCTCTGCCAGTGATGGTGATGTAGCGGCTAGGTTGAAGAAGGTATGATATTAACTTTATTTTTATTTTTTTTTAAAGAAACGACTGGTTTTCAAACGTGAACTGTGCCCAGGGGCGTCAGACGGTGAGTGGCCTCTGAGCTTCACCCTCCTGTGAGATGGGCACCGCCTGAGCAGCGGGGCTGAGAGAAATGGCAGAAAGAGGAGGGTTTTTCTGAATGAAGAGATGAGAAATAACACCGAGAGAGAAGAAATGAGCTCGTGCTAGAGACAGGCAGTGGTGAGCGTTCCGCTAGAAGGGAGTTAAATGAAGAAAAAAAAAATACCATAAAATTATTTCCCGGCAGCGGGAGGTTAGGAAACATAACTAAACATGTTAAACTCGCTGTGAAGCAAGAGGACCCCGGGGGTATTTCAGTCAGATAATATTTAGTTTGCTGCAGTGTCAGTTGTATGATTGCTTGTCAGCTGGCATATGGATGTGCTATAAGCAAAATGAGGCTTTTAGAGACCGTGCACAATTTTCCTAAGGACAGTAAGCAGGGGATTTATCAGAGACAGATTAAAAGAGTTACAGTGGATTTATTTGCTCTGGTCCATCGCCAGGATATAAGGCAAGCTGAGCCCTCTGCAGAGAAGCGTTGGGGTTGAGGGACAAAAGCTTGAAAGGAAGAACTATAAATCTGGGGGGAACGTATGGAATAGAAGAGTATATAAGCTACACAGGTATTTGTAAGTGTGCGTTTAAAGCTGCCTGCTGAATGTTTGCCAGAAAAGCAGTCAGATTACAGAACTTCTCCAGAATTTTAGAAGCGATGGTTGGGAAGCCGAGTGTCTCTTGTTCTGGCACCTCAGATTAGCCTTTGATGGTCTTTCTCAGGCTCTCTGCCTGGTTGTGTCCTCTCCTCACCACAGTTTCCCCAGTGGCTTTCTCCAGCCTTCCAACGTCGAGTGGAAAGTTGGTGTTCAACCTTAATGATACCATACCTTTCCCGTAGAGAAAATACCTCCGTTATGAGAGTATCAGAAAAAACATTGAAAACCATCAGTTGTGCAGAAACGATGGGAGAGAGAGGGATGTTTTATTCCTGGTGTGCGTGTGGTTACCGAGTACGTCGGTCTTTCTGACCTCTCTTCCACCTATTCAGGTTAGACAGGGATGGAGGTACTTGGACTTAAAGGACTAAATATTTTATTTTTGTTGGAGAAGCCTTGTTCGTAGGGCGCAGTAGGTCGTAGGGCTTCTTTATAGGTTAAATCCATCTTTAGATTCCTGTGATAGCCTTATATTGGCTTGAGGGGCAAAAATTCAAGCAGAGGGTTGATATATAGAAAGTCACATTCAAGAGGTAAAAATATTTTGAAAAACCATCCTCTAACATTCTTCTTGTCAGTGCAAGGGTAGTGAAATCTGCTGGATGTTTTTATTTTTATGGAGTTAACGGGCTTTTTTGTAAATGCTGTTTTAATTGAGGTCTTGAGTAGAAAGTCAATGGTGTGTATATACATATGTGTCTGCAGTCGGTTCTAATTTGCAAAGTAATGTGAAAATAGGTCAGCCACAGAGAGAAATGTTGAGAAATGGCTGTAGCTGAGAAGGAAGCTATTTGGAGGTTTGGGAATAGAAAATTTTGGTTTAAAGATGTTTAGTACAAAAGCTAAGGGTGGTAAGAGAAAGGGGAGCCATTTGCCCTCTGGTGATAGTAAGTGTTGCTGTAGACAGGGTAGATTTGAAAAGTTTCTGGTAATTTAGTTTTTGCTGGGTTTCTTTGTGGCATAGAACTCTTGGGGGTTTTGTCTGTTCTGGAAGACTCGATTAGCTCTTGTGAGCCGTGCCCCAAGAGAGTCGGGAGCTGAGGGGATGGAGCTCCCTTAGAAGAGTTCCCGTAACAGCGAAGTCTGACTGAACGTGGCCTTCAGCCACAGCTCTGCCGTCGGGCCCTCGTTTCTTGGTCTTCCTCTTGCTAACACTTTTGTTTTGACTCTTTTCCCCCATTTTCTGTAAGGTAATGGGATGTGAACATAGTCCTGGAAGAAAGACGCCTAATTACAATGTAAGGCTCAGCAATCTATCCATTCCTTATCAATTCCTCCAGCCATCGGATTGGGGCAGAACCTGTTAAATGTTGGTAGCCCCGTCTGTGCACGTTCCCTGGCAGATGCTTTTCCATGGTGTGTGGGGCACTGCCCCCATCCCGATGAGCAGGAGGTGGGATGCACTTGTGTCCTCTGAAGGAGGTGGAGATGGAGCTTTGGGAAGGGGTAGATGCCAACCACCGCTGGTGGCTCTGGTGCTGCACAACGTGCAGGGCTCCTGCTTGGCTTTCAGGAGTTTTGTCGCCTCCATGCAAATTCATTTCTCTAAATTACAGAGATGTTGTTGAATTGTAATCTTCCTCTTTGATAAACACATCACTGAAGTTGAGATTTATCACATTTATTGTTTGCCTTTATTCAGTAGACAAGTTACCTGTCAGGGAAGGAAATTAGACTGGTTTGATATTATTCATATTAAGGCTCAGTTGATTGTTTCTTGTCCCTAATTCTTCTCTAGCTGCTTGCAATTTGATTGTTAATGTTTTCTTCAAGTATTTTTATGAGATACCAAAATGTTGCAGTGATTTATAATTCCCTGAGCCTGTATCTTCTCATCCATCCTTCTTTTAAAAGGTTGGCTCTGTCCCTCTGTCCTGTTTTCAGGGCCTGCCCTGCATTTGTGAGTTCATCAAAGACAGTTGCTCGTGGACCAAAGATTGCTGTGATTAATTTTTGAAATATCCTAGGGATATATTTTGTCAATAGATCCTGACACGGTCAGAATTTATATATATATATTTTTATATATTTAATACAGAATATTTATGTATTCTTCACATATTTCTGACTATATTTTGGTTTATGTTCCCACACCTCACAGTGCTGATTTTACTGATGTTAAACATCTGGTCAAGCTCCAGTTACCATCTCCCTTTCTCTGTCTATGTATTTGTATAGCTTAAAGCAGGAAAGCATAGACCTCTCTTACACAGCCATCTTTCTCTTTTATTTGTGTTTTTACGAGGAGTAGTTATCTAAATTACACCTGATTGCAAATAGCATCTGTTTGATGTCGAAGCTCCGTATTCTTTCTTCAGTCTTGAAATTTTCTCTTATTACGACTAATTTGGAGTTAGGAGTCTGGAGAGGAAGAGGAGGGGGAAATCTTGCCACTGATTTCCTATAATGAAGCAGTCTATTAACATTCTCCAAAAATTATCATTAATTAAAAAAAAAAAAAGCTCATCTAACATTAAGAACAGGAATATTTTTGTGCCATCAAGAAAGCACCGAGTGGGAAATATCATTATAATTCCACTTTAGGAAGTCTGTCTCCTCTGGCAGGCTCTACCGCGCACAGAAGTGAGGGAGCGAGCGAGCCCTGCCTTTGGGTTGGGGATTAATAGTTGAAGTTCATTGGCGTGGAAATAAAGCAGATTTCACTGTGACGAGAATCTGTCATTAAAAAGCCATCATGGGAAGGGACCGGCATGATTCCTGCTCTTTCATTGCTAATGACAAAACAATCTGTTCTTTAAAAAAAACCAAAACCAACAACAACCCTATATTTTCTTTCAGAGAAGGGTGCAGGAGACTTATCAGAACAGAAGCTGGGTGAAGAGAGGCAGCTTGAAAGATTTATTGATCAATAAACCAGACAATTACAGCTTGTTTATAAAAGGGGGAAAAAAAAAACCCAAAAAACCAACCAACCAAACCTGGGGCCTGCGAGCAACATGGAGACTCTAATAATGATAACTCCGGCATCCAGCTTGAAACGATAAAAGTCAATAGGAAGATATAGGATTTCAATAAAATTATGACACTAGATAAACTTTACCCCAGGAACAAATTTTCCCTGGGTATGTGACTGACTTCAGTTAGATTTGTAACTTTAATTTCTTTCTTATTGATTTTTTTCTTTTCTTCAACCAATTAGAAAGTCCGTGGAGAATTGTGCGTGTAGATGTTTGAGGAGGGGCTAACGAGCAGCAGCAGGAGCAGAGCCTGGGTTTAGATGTACATATATACATGTCTGATGGCTTTTTCAATTCTTTTGGCTATATATATTTACTCTTCAGTTGCTTCCAATGCACGGCTGGGAGTCATTTTCATGGGATTAGCTCTGGTTTGTGGTTTTCCTTTTAGCTACTTATGCGACAGCAGGAGGCATATTCTTTTGGCGCGTTGGCTGGTGCTGGCAGAAGGAAGGGAAACCATTCATCCTTTGAAGGAAAAATAACTATCCTTCCTCTTTTTAAACTTGCATCTGCTCAAACACCGGAGTTTGCTGTGGGGCATTAATTTCCTAGGCTTATAATGAGCATCAAAACCAAATAATCTGTTTTTTGGGCATGTTTAGAGTAAGCCCGTTTCTCTTCTGGTGCTGATTTGAAGCTGGTCAAGGTACAGAGCACCTGGAAGTGGGGGTGTAAGGTCCCCGGTGAGTTTGCAGAGGTTCCCTGTGCTGGGAAAATGTTGGAAATTCCCAGAGAGATCGTTTTTAGTAATTCTGATGATTTCTCTCCTGATAGAAAGCAGGAAAGCAGAGGTGTTGGAAGAAGGTTGCAGAGGGCACATGAAAATCGCTGGGGAGGTTTTTGATGGGGTTTGGGGAATATCCTGTTGTGTGGGATGAGGAGATATTGCAGAAATTACTAAATTAGTATTACATTTTAGAGAATCTTTTTAGACGGAGGACTTCTTGACGAGAACTTCTGTTTCCTGCCAAACTAACAAGATCTTTAGGAGGGGAGGGAAAAGCTTTCAGTAAGTGCTCTTGATGGGGAGGAATTTGAAAAAATGGAACTGGGGACCACTTGTTGGAAGCTGAGATTTGATTTCACGACAGTATTAATATTTAGAAATAATTAAAGAGGAGAACTAAACTCCAGGATCAAGTACTTAATTGTACCACCCTTTCTTTCAGCTTTTCAGCACCATTTTTTCCCCCCCAATACAGCTTGTGTTGTATTTACAGCCTTTTTTTTTTTTTTCCTTGAGAAGTTTACTCTTCCTTTAAGAGAAGGGCTTTGAAGGACAAGGTCTGTAGTTGATTTTAAGGGAGAGACAGCCCGTGGGGATGTCCTGCTCCCATGCACTTTTCTCATCCTAACCTGAAAGCCGAAGCTTGTCCTTCTCGCAGCCCAACAGCTCAGGGAACTGCTGGGATCTTGCCAGGGACGATTCAAGTGACCTAATATTCAGCAGTTAATTGGAAGCCAAGTGTGATGGGAATTGCCGGGGGTCCTGTTTGCTGTTGGAAAAAACGCTGAGGATTTTGGGACTGCCCTGCCGTAACGGAGAGAACGTTGCAGTGGGAAATGATCGCATCGATGAAAGATGCTTAGTAGAAGATGAGGATAGCGGAGCAGTTAGGAGGACAGAGGAAGAGGATGCTGTAATTGCAGGTCTAATTGCAACAACACGTGAGGATGAAACCAATCCCTTTGCTAAAAGTTCTCTTCTGTGCTCTGGATGATGATTCTTCAATAAATGGGGAATGAGAGTCGTTCCCTGAGCAAAGGCAGCCCTGCCTTACGGAGGGTGCACTGGGTAGATGGGTGATGTCTATGCTGAGGGGGAGGATGATGATGGAGCGACCCTGTACTGCTGCTGTTCTGCTAAACCAGTTCATTATGAGGCCGGTGTGGTGTCACTGGGTCTGGGTTTTCTCCTTCTGCAGTAACATGGAAGTATTTCTTTTCATATACCTGTCAAGTGAAAAATTCTTTCTAAATTATGACAAAACTGTTCTTTCCTTGGAAAAGTATTTCTCTTCACCCAGACCCGAGCAAGGAGCTAGTAATACCTTCTAGTACCTGGTTTTTCTTTATTATTTTATTATCTCTGTTCCTTCAGCCTCAGGCTGTGCTTTGGTCTGGAGGTCCTTTACCTGCTGAGCAAGCCCACCCTCTTGGCTGACCTTTCAATCCAAGCCATGCTCTGCTCACACACGGCTCCTCTGGCAGTGCCCCTCGTCGTCTTCTCACACCTTGAATGTTCCTTCCCTTCTCCACACACAGGCTCGCTGTCCATGCTCACTCTTTGACCTTTAGATTTTGAAGGAGGAGATAACCTTTGTAACAGGCTCGAGCGGTTACCGTCACCCTCGCTATCTGAAATACGACGCGTTTTGTCGGGACGTGAGGGAAAAGGATGGTTTTTTCTTTCCCTGGCAATTCCTGATTTCCCCAAGCAGGGTCCCAGCGAAGCGTTTGAGCGTGGCCAGGCTGGCTTTGTGCAGAGCTCCCAGGTTGGTGGTGGCAGTGGTCTGGTCGGGGTGTCAGCTGCACAGCTATAAACCTGAGCCATCTCCTCATCATATTTTGGATTTTCGCGGGGGCAGAATTCACAGGAGAGAACTGGAGCAGTTCTGTGAGAGGGCGAGGTAGCAAACTCCAGCAATAAAGAGGCAGCACCGTAAGGTTTCCGCGGAGTTTTTCCTCTCTGGATTTACACCAGGGGCCTTGGCCGCTTTGACCCCCTTCCATAGCCTCAAAAACATCAAGGCTCTTCCACGTAGCCAAAAGATAAAACACTTCATCAGCTGCCTAATCCCTGGATGCATATTGCGCTGCAAACGGTAATCTCCTTAAAACACACCTGACTTCTTGGAATGTTCAGCCTTTTGTCCCCGTTCTTCCTCTCCATCGGCGCCTTGGAGGGAGGCGATAGGCGCTGTCTGAAGTTGGGGACGCGGCAGGAAATACTTCAACCAGGGGCCCCCCGAAAAGTTCTACCTTTAACTTTCAGGCCAGGCTTTGTACTTGGGAGCACGAACACTCTCAGGATCCTTCTTTTTGTCTTTCTCTGCAAATGCTTGGTTACAATTGCCAGCAAAGAGTGAAGGGAGCCAAACACATTGTCTGCGAGATATTAACCTCTGAAAAAATATTTATTATAAACACCAAATGTCGCAGCGTTTAACGAGTGATAAGTCACATACCATTTAGAGGGTATTTGCTCTCAGCCACTTTGTTCGTTGTCAAATCTGTTTCATCTCTGTTGTGACAATGCTGTTCCTTCATTGCTGGAACTCTTTGGCAGGAAAAATGTCAAGTACTACACTAAATATTTTGCTGAAGAAACCCATTTAGCCATGTTGAATGAGAATAACATCTCCAAAAAGAAGGCAGACTCTGTTTTCAGTTGCCATCTGCTTGTTAGAGTGTGTGCGTGTTGCTTTCCTGCGAGGGATGTGTGATTTTTATATACACAAGACAGTCCAATTTTTCAGTTTTTGGAGCAGCAAAATGTATTTTATTAGACCTGTGTGTTCACGTCTGTGGCGTGGTGCCGGTATGAAGACGATGAGTGTACATCCATCAGCGTTTCTTTGCCATAGAAAAGAACAATAGGTAAAGATGTCAAATGTTGTTCTGGGAAGCCTCTCCTCGGAGTGAGATCGGGAGCTTTATCCCTATAAGTGGTTTCTCTTTTTCCCGACAGGAGCGGGATGGGATGCGAGCCATTCTGGAGTCGTACGACAGCGAGCTGACCCCTTCGGAGCACTCGCCCCAGCTGAGCCGGCGCATGCGGGAGGCCGAGGAGATGGTGCAGAAGCTGCACGCTCATAACGCCGAGCTGGAGGTAATAAAGAAGCATCATCCTCTCGCCCCAGGGGCGAAGGAGTTGAGACTTTTCAGATTGAATTGCCTGGTGATGTGATCTGCTCTCACAGACAAGAGATTTGCAAAATTCAGACTTCAAAATTCTGGGATCAATAAGACCCACAAGTTATTATTCCTCGCCTGAAGCTGGCGGGAGCTGAGAATAATCATCTTTGGGGTGTGATGAGTCCACTTTATGTTAGGAACAGCTACATGGCAGGGTGACAACTGTCCCTGCGGGGCACAGGGTTGTGCAAAGGGATAACGGAATGGGGCAAGTGTGGTGTCTTCTTGGTGGTCCAGTCTTAAGTGATTCACTACATCGTGGGTGTAGCGAGGGTTTTCTGTGCACAGGGTGAGTGAGTGTGTGTTTGTAAGAGCTTTACGCCAAGGGTTGAAGAAGTTAAGTGTGTGTCTGCTGTTAATTCTTCCCTTGGCATTGGGTCTGAACCCCCCAGAATGCCGGTAACACTATTTTAACACTTTTTACTAGGTTTTGTCTAAGAAAAAAAAATCATTCTTTCAGAAGATAGAAGTATTTCTTGAAGGAGAATCCTTATTTAGGATTTTTGAATCCTATTATTCCTAAATCCTATTATTTTTAGTTCTCTTTTTGAAAACTTGTAATCAGAAATGTGACTGGGATGAGGTAAGTGTTAACGTGCGTTTGCCAAGTGGTTCCCTCTTTGCTGCTGTACTTTGTCATAGTGGAACGGGCTTTATGGTCATGAGTTGAAATATTTGGAATATGTCTGTGATCTTAAAGCCTGGCGGTTTTATTGCATAGGCTTTACAATAATCCTAAATATGTGGGTTTTCCTTTCTTCCTGTCTAGTTCCGCCATCGTATAGATTTACAGATGCCATAATTCAAATGGAGTAAAGCTTTTAGAAATGGATGCTGCTTGGTTCATGTTCAAGCCGTAGAGTGGATCGTCCCACTGTGCACAAACCTCATTGTTGCTTCTGGCATCCTTAAAAATGCTCTTTTCTTGCACTGGTGGCAACTTCAGTCAGGCACCACTGGCTCCAGTGACCCTCGAAGCCTCAGAGAGCAGAGTGGCGTAGTGTGGTGTAGATCCCTCTCATGGCATAGATCCCCTTCATCCCTGTTTCTCAGGAAAGGAATTCGGTGAAGTATTGGGCGAGTTGATAGAGAAGTTGGCTGGGAATAGATGAAATGGAAATTTGTCTGAAATTGTCTGGCTCAGAATGTTTCTCTGTGTTGTCCTTTGATCACCATATTACTTACCGCCAGAGGTGGGATTAGAGGATGCTGACATAAAGTGATAGGTGGATATTTTACCCTATTTTCTTTGTTGTTTCCAACAGTGGCTCTGGGTTGTTGGAGGGAGATTTCCGGAATTGTTTCACGAAATAGGTCAAATGTGCATGCCTTTGGGCAATAGCAAATTACCTTTTCTTCTTCAGGTGGAAGCATGGAAGAGGGTGGGAACTGATTGCTGCATCCCTTTATTTATAGAAAAACAAATAAGAAGTTTGTTGTCATGGATATGGATTAAGGGCTACATGGAAAATTTCAGAGAGGAGCTGTGTTCTCTGGAGGTTTGTTTTGTGTGATGTCAACCTTTAAGCCTTTCAAAGACTTTGCTGGAAGCAGGATTCAAAGACCTGATATTCCCCTTGTAAAGTAAAATTTTACGCTTCGCTTGTTTGTGTTTGCCTTTCTGACTGCAGCGTCGGCTGCTGGATCCCATCTATTTTGGAATCTGGGGGGAAAGTTTTTTGTTCTAGTAAAAACCTGAAAACTGGAGAGGGAAATTGAGGTGGAGGCAGGACTCCTGGTGTCTCGTCATCGGGAGCAGCAGCTGTAATCAACTGCCTGTAGATCAAAGAACTGGTCGATAGCAGCTATTAATAACTCCTAACATAATGCTCTGCACCCTCCCAGCTCCGCTGAGCCTCGGTACAAATTTTCGAGATGTTGACACCTGCATGACTCATCTCACAAACAGGAGACGGCAGGGATGAGGCACCTTGGAGCCTCGGTTCTTCCTGAGATGTGGGAGAAACGCTCTCCAATGTTGGGAGGGTGAGGAGGGAAGGGAAAAAAAGAACTTCAACACATTTAAGTCTCAGCGTGGCAGAAGGGTTGGGGCAGCTCCTGGTGTGGATGGGTCGTAGAGTAGGACAGAAGAGTGAGAAGAGCCTGTCTGAGAGCATCAGGGACGTGGCCAGCTTTTCTACTGAGAGCCTGGTGAGGTCTGGGGGGGGCTGCAGAGAGGGAGGGTGATGGAGCCCAGCTGGAGAGGCCAGGCTGACAGTATTCCTTTTTGCTAGGCTGAGTTGGTTAAAGTGTGGAAAACAATTAAGATCAGCAGCTAACTGAGGATACCCCACCGCAGGTAACCACGGCGGTGCCCACAGAGCAGCTCAGTGTGCGCTGGGAGCGCCGTGGGGCTGGTACAGGAGCAGCCCTCGTACTGTCCCCGAGCATCCCTGCATCTGTGCTGGGAGATGCGGGTATCGCTCTGCTCCACCAGCATCTTGGGCTTGAAAAAGCCCTTAGAGCCTCTAAGGCAAACGCATCCTCTTGCATTACATTTTGTACCTTCTCCCTTTCAACTTTTTTCATAAACCTCAAAATTCACACCATTTCTCTCCTCCCTCACTTGTTTTATCACAGGTTTTTTTCTTCCTTATGCTACCGAATACTTAATTTACCAAAATCTCTTTCTGTGCTCCCTAGTAGAGAGCTCTTTGATATTTTTCTTTTCCCTCCTGGCTGCCCTGATCTATTACTAGCAGCCCAACCTCTGAACAAGCCATAGAGGGGAAAAAGTGATGTTCTTAACAGGGGTTTTCCTGTACTATAAAACTGGAGATTTTCCCATCCCTTCCAGCAGCAGCGCTGTGAGAGGCAGGAAGCGATAGGGATAACGCAGTGGGAAAGAGGAGGAAGCTGCACGGGACTGGGGAGATTTTGGGCTGAGGCAACAGCTTTTAAGTCATTTGGGAGATGAGGTGTCTGATAAGTCCTTTGCTTGATGTATAAATGGAGGTGGGAAGCTGTTTAAAAGGACACGGGGAATGAGAGAGGAGTGTGTAACCCCTGGAGGGTTGCGTGTGAGTGGTTTGTTAATGGATGCCAGGAGGATGGATTTACATGGTACATGGAGTCGTGCTCAGCTCCCTTCTTCCCAGCCCTCGCTGCTGCCTCTGCATCGCAGCCTGGGTCACAGGCACTGTTCCAGGATCTGAGATACAGAAAGATGGTTTCTTTCATCCTGGATCACTTCAGACACGCCGTGTCGCTGTGTTAAGAACTGGTCCCATCAGAGCCTCATGGGACAGAGGACTTGGAAGGCAAAGAAAGGCTGATGGGGGAACTTTTTAAATCCCCTTTACCGATGACTGTTGAGAAAAGCTGGATCTCTAATGCGTGGACATGAAACAGGCAGTCTCTTCTGGGACTGAAAATGATGGCTCTGTCCTCCCCAGCTCTCCTTGTCCCGGCCCGAGCCCCTGCTCCACGACGTCCATCTGGCCGGAGAGGTTCAAAAAAAGGACTTTACGGAGTGTTGGCTGTAAAGCAGGGGGGAGATGCAGAGAGGAAGGCCATCTGAACTGGTGGCTGGCAGAGCACGCCGGCTGGGGCAGCCTATTCCAGGCGGTTAATGAAGTGTCACTCGCCATCTTCTTAAAAGTGTGTTTTGGAACCAGAGAGAGAATGCGTTTATCCCTGGCCAGCCTGCTATAAATACTTAAACATTTATTTTTATTTTATATCAGGGCATGAATTTTTCTTTTGATAGTGGTGGTATTAACAGTTTTCTTGCCAATCTTGGTTAACTTTCACTGCCTTACTGCCCGTTACTTCTAATTTCAGGGTAAATACGACAAAACAAGAAGCTTCTGCGCATGCAGCAGCTACCGCGAGGAAAGCTCTGATGTGGAGTTTAGTTTTGAAAAGTTAAATCCAGCTGCACAAAAGAGAAATCATCATAAATATAACTCCATTAATAGTGATTTTATTACAACACACTTGGCTCCATATGAAACTTTAATGAAGAGGGATTTGCAAGGAAGACTCACGCTGACACCTTCAATGGTCTCCAGCATTTTTTACATTGAGAGATTTACGCTGTCTGTGAGCACCATATGTACCCTAATCAGTTAATTATGAGCCTGACGGTTTCAGCACATGATATACCATATGTTCTGTGTTTTTGTTCCACCACGGGCATAACTGGTGACCTCAAAACTCAGTGACCAAATATTGTCACCTTCTCTGCACCTGATAACCGCGGCGCATCTGCTGGCGGTGAGAATTGGGCATTGCTGATTGCTGTGATGTCGGTCACAAACCTGCTCCTTGCAAAGGCAGTTACTTCACAGTCACCCCGGTGTTTTAAAGCGCTTAAAATTTACGTGCGGCTGCAGTAAAATGTTTATTTGAGCAGTTAACAGTTCCTCCTTGTCTCTCACCCAGCTTCCCCCGTCAGTGCTTTTCTGCTTTTGTACCTGCTGTATTTTTCTCGCTTTGATCCACGCTTTATATTTATCTCGCTTTATCCCTCCTCTGCCGAATTTCCTCTCCCCCTCAAAGGTAAATTGCTTCTTTACAGAGCAGAAGGGGTTTCTCTGATGGTGGGAACTTTACAGAGAAATTTCCTCCCATCTGTGTGAGGTACAGAAGAGTTTAGTTTAGTTTTTGGATTCCTGCCGCCTGCTTTCTCTGCCTCTCTGCTGCCGTCCCACCTTTGTGCACTTTTATTTTTTTTTTTTTCCCTCAGTGACAACTGTAAGAAGCAGTGAGAAGATTACTCTGCTCGCTTGGCATGTCCATGAGGAGCAAATCTGAGTCACTAGAGCTTTCCTGCCACTCCAGGATGGCGTATGTTTCACTCGCCCGGACTTCTGCTGTCATTGTAGCATCTTATCTGTGACTCAGGCGGGAGAAAACAGGCTCTCTCCGGGGATGATGCTAATGTGCTCCATGCATCAGCTACCACCGATTGCTGAAGCAGTCACAGGGCTGGACATCATCTTCTGACAAAACAAACACCTTGTCCAAATAGCATTTTGAACCTGAAGGCTTTGGCACCTCTTGGCAGACTCGAGAACCGCTGCGGTCCTCGGCGTTTCTTCTCTTTGCTGAAGGAGAGTAGGTCGGGCTGCGTGTCCTCGGGCCATCCTGCAAAATGGATTATCTTGGGTTCTTTCTTCTTGCGCGCTTTTCATCTTCCTTCAGACCCCAGTGACCTTCTCGAGTCAGGGAGCCGTTAGTTTCCTCCCATCCCTTTTTTCCACCCGCCGGTGGCTGTGTTTGGGGACAGCACCTTGCAAATAACCCTCATATAAATGAGGAACTCGAGTCACGGAGGGGCTTAATGATCTGCTAAAGGCGACAGTCCCTGCTCTGTGGAAGAGGAGTGCCTCTTAAAACTGGGTGTTGCTGCAGCAGAGCCTGTCTCTGCGTGTCTGAGACTTTTTGTTTGGTCAAACTAGATTTTAAAACTCAATTACTGTAAATTTTTTTTAAGAGATTTCCCCCTTTTTGGATCTGTCCTGAAAGTTAGGGATTGATCAAGTGAAGCAGTCCATGGCACTGCCTTAGACTGGAGATGTTGTGCACAATCCAGCGTTGTTGTCACTACAGGTAGATTTTTACAGCTATTTTTAGCGCGTGGATGCTCTGACAGTTTAAGAATGGCTTTAACTCAGCAGTTCCTGGGGACTGCGAGCCTCCATCATTCTTAAGAAGTGAGAATGTCTGGGCACCAACTTGCATAGAGTAAATTAAATCATTAACTAAGACAGTACCTGTACCTTTAGCCTATGATAAACTGCTTTATAGACAAGCCAGCAGAAAAATGACCTGTTGCAGAACAGCGAGCAGCCGTGGGGACCCTCCTGCCGCGCTTGGCTGCATATTGAAGAGCGTGGGACAGAAGAGCATTTTCTGTGCTTCGAGCGCAGAAAGAACAAGGGGAGACGTTGTCATTTCTGTCACCTTTTGCTGAAAGTCGTGCTCGTGATGCAGACGTAGTCTGTGACACTCTGCCCCCAGTTCTCTGATTAGATCGTGTCTTGACTCTCTCTAAACTTAAAAATCTCTAGTAATGATAAACACAAATGATGACCTGTGTTAGCGATGCAGGGGGTTCAGGATGGACTCCTGCAGCCTCCGCTGTTGGGTTTCCCTCCGTGGGAACCATACCCAGCATCACTGAGGCTGTGGGAATATCATCAACCTGCTCCAGGGGTGATGCTGGGGGACGTGGGAACGTGCCTGTTCTCGGCCTCTGAAGGATCTCCCTTCAGCCCCGAGGAGATTCATGGATGCCAGAAACAAATGGATTGCCACGACGCTCCCCTGCAGCCTGTGCTCCCCTAAAAAATGCTCTTTTATGAACACATCCTCCTGTAGCCCCGTCCAGTGATGCTCTGAATAACCCACCACAAATGGGGTTTGACCCAGGGAATTTGGGTTGGCTTCAAATGTGCCTGGCCACAGGGGATGGGAGAAACAGGCGAACTGGGTCTGAAGTCCTACAGAAGACTGAAAATTGTGTTGTTTCTTAGTGATGTTTTGGAAAGAGAAGATAACTGATGTGTAGTTATGAGTCATATTTACCACAATAGAGCGGGAGAGAGCGTTCTGTACAGTGTTGAGAGCTTTAAAATGCTTCACGCTGGAGAGAGTGCCTGCCTGTGCCTGGAGATACAGGCTTGGCAATTAGATGTCTTTAGGTGGAGGAGGAGGCAAGAATAGGTTTGGAGCGGGAGCAGTGGCCCCGTCCCTGGCAAATGGCAGCAGGCAAAGAGGTCGCAGCCAAGAGCTGCGTTTGTGCCGTCCGGTGTCACCTCCTGCTGTGAGTGTGCGGCCGCGAGAGCAGGGGCTGAGATTGGGATGCGGGTATCGCAGCGATAACGTGGCTCTTCCCTCACAGGAGGAAGGCAGAAGGAAAAAGGCAAATTAAGCATCTCTGGGGAAGGGGTTAGGAACAGGTAGCTGCTGGCTCTTCAATGGGAAGGCTTTGAAAAGGTAGAAATATGTTCTTACATCTTCTGTCGGTCTCCATCATTTGCCGTTGCGAGCCAGGCAGTGGGGAGGGAAGGGCTTGGAATCAGCAGGGCAGGTTCCTCCAGTGCTTCCACCACCGCCCAGTGCCCCTTTACACAGCTACGGATTTGCTTTTCTTTGCAATAAGTAAGGCGAACTGCATTCTGCGTTTAATTCAGAGATGTAACCTCTTTGAATCTTTTTCCAAGCTGGAAAGCATGGTGATTTTACCTCCCATTGGTCTCATCCATGAGTTGATCCTGTTCATTAGGTCTTGGGAAGAAATTCTTTGCTGTGAGGGTGGTGAGAGCCTGGCCCAGGTTGCCCAGAGAAGCTGTGGCTGCCCCATCCCTGGAGGGGTTCAAGGCCAGGTTGGAGGGGGCTTGGAGCAACCTGGTCTGGTGGGAGGTGTCCCTGCCCAGGGCAGGGGGTGGCACTGGGTGGTCTTTAAGGTCCCTTCCGACCCAAACCATTCTGTGAGTCTATGAAATATCTTGTGAAAAAAGTAAAACATAAGATTGTACATCGGGATAATGTTATATATAGAAAAAACCACAGAAATCTTAGCTATTCCCTAACTCTGCGTTGTATTAATGGCATTAAACAGTGCTTGTCGGGGTGTATTAAGAGATGTTCTCGACTTGTTGAGATTTGTTGATTTTTATAATGATTGGATTTGAATTCTGTGATTTGTAGTGCTTCATTTCAGAATAATTACATAGTCTCTGCATAATTCAAGATTTAAAGTATGTATTTGTAAGTGTTTTCGTGTCATCTTTTAATTCATGACGATGGTCTCCTGTAAGAAAGAGGGATTAATATTTTTAATGATTATTTTCTATTTAAAACCACGCTGTAAAGATTCCAAAGATTTCCTGCAGGGCCTCCGCGCAGGCTTGTTACACGGTTCAACTCCTTTCTGCTCGCTGCGCTTCTGTGGGCTCCAGCTACAGAGCTTTATTGAAATCTTGTTACCAAATGGTTATAGTATATAAACATAAAAAGTGCTTGGAGAAAACAACATCGACAGAAGCTTGTTCCCACGCTCCTGTGGATCCTGGACTTTGCAGTTTGCAAGAATTGTAAGATCCACTTTAATACACTTAATACTTTGGTTATTGTGGCAATTTAGAACAACAGCAGTCGCTGTCTTCGTTTTCTTTTTGAAGCCCATTGATTCTTTTTTATTTTGGCCTTAATTACCAATAGTAGAAGAGCTGTTTCTTCAGGGAGCTAATTAGTCTAAAAGCCTGGTTCAGCCTAGCGCTTGAGCACGGTTAGTCGGATGGTGCCTAAATGATTGTAATTGTTTTATTTCAGAACATACGTAAATGTTCACCCTTGATACTTGTCCATAGTTCTGTGTTGCCTTCGCTCTCACGTCCCCCCAGTCTCCCCTTAAGGGCTGGTTTGTCCACAGGCTGCAGCTTCTCCATTTCCCCGCTTTGGTTCTGTATTAAGCTCATGAATTAAGAGTACGGCACCGTTGCAAGTCATAACTTGAACAGAATTTAAAGGAAGGTGACTGGAGTTCTCTCTCTGTTTTTCTCTTTTTTACTTAAATGTGACCAGCCTACTAATATTTCGGGAAAAAGCCGGGAAGAGAATAAGTGAAAAAACCAGCTGATAGCGATTTTCACCAAGCTGTGAAGAAAAACTAAGCTGTTGATATAGATCTCCTCTGCTCAGGGGTGGTCCAGGTAAATTGTAAGGGATGACTCTGTTTCCTCAGAGGCTTTGCAATTTATCTATTTGCTTTAATCAGCGTTAATGCCAAACGGGCTTTGGTTGTGCTAAAAGCTTTTCAGCAAAACAAACTGGAAGTCCTCAGTTTGGGAGAAAGCCACAGTCTTCCTGTAATGCAAGTGGTAAGATTTTTCTCTTGCATGTAATTGATGCTGTTTAATAAAGCAGGCGGTGCCGCTGTACAGCACACGTGCCATGAATCCAGCGGGGGTGACAGTAATAGAGATAGGAAACGTGTGGGACATCGATTTGACGTATTGAACTGATTTATGTTTTCAATTTGTTTAAATGGCTATAATGGCTATGGTGAGCTTAGCTTTGACAGATGCACACTCACATTTCGGGTCTATTCAAGACCACGTTAAAAACGGGACTGATTTCTGGTTCCGAGCGTTGATTTGTATCTTTTCTGTGTTCTTTTCCCTGCGTTCCACACGTCAGACCCGCCAACACGAGTTCTTGTAACATCAGCTTCACTTCTTTTTGGAAAACTGTAAAAACAGCTCATTTTTCTTCGGAAACCTGGCTTCCTTGGAAGAGTTGCTAAACCTAAATATTTTTAATTTTTAAAGGAAGTCAAGAAGAAGCTTGAGAGATGGTATGTTACACTGTATTATTAATGTAAAACCCCCAATGGTATATCCAGTAGCTGTGAACGTTAACAGAGTAATTAGTTTGTAGAGATTATTTTAAGTAGAATATATTGCATAATGGGAGAGATTTTTGAGGCTTCTTTGTGTAAAGACTGTCACTGTACATTATTTATGTACACAGAGAAATGGTGGATGTCTGTATTGGTATTAATTCATGGGACTGTCTCTTGAGAGCCCACAAATGATGAATTTTTTTTCAAGTCGGGGTTGTACAACGCAGTTGGGAACTGGCCTAATGGTAAAGAGACTGCAAATCAATGGTCTTTACTGTGTGTGGCACGTATTGTTGCTAAGCTGGTTGTTACCAGCCCTACTTTTGGCAATTATATTCTGACTACTCTAATTTTATTGAGAGTTCACACAGATGCGGTGTTCTTCGCTTCCTAATCATCTGGTTTATTCCCTTTTTATAAGAGGTCATTGCATAAGTGGAAAACGCAGCTCTAGGATATATCAGCTCCCTGACCTGCTTTCTCAAATATTCAGATAAAACGTGTTCTCCTTTGACCCGTGTGGATCTCGTCACACCTCGCAAAAGCGCGTTGCTGGTTTCTGAAGCGTTCTGGGACCTTTCCTATGAAGAAAGGTCTCGGGGACAGCTCGGGGTGGTGTCTGCGCCACGGTGGGGACAAACCCGTCTCTCTCGAGGTGGGAACATTCAAGCAGTGGCTAAACCATGTCCCCTGGTTGTTTCTCTGCCGTGGGTGTGGGTATGAAGGGACCAGACCCGGGCTCTGCCGCTGCCGTTCTCACGGTGGGGGGGGGGGGGGGGAATCGCTCTGCCGCCACCGTTTGCTCGAGGATCATCCGAGTGTGCTTAATTGTGTCCCAGCTGCAGCCCGGCAGCACGCAGAGCTGTTGGAAAGAGAGATGTAGTTAGCATTATGGATGGTATGTATTTAAAGTCACGTTGCTCATTGCGCCGGGCAGAGGGTGAGGGCAGAGCATCCCAGGCAGGTGTGTGTCATTCCTCTGGGTCTTTATAACACTACAAAAAACATGATTGGTCTAAAATTCTTTCAACATACGTGATACCAAATATATCCAAGCTTGAAAGTGTCAATGAGGGTTTTTTATTTATTGTTACTACCAAAAATCAAGGTGAGGCCGAGGGACTTGGGTCTTTTTAGTCTGGAGAAGAGAAGGCTGAGGGGGGATCTGATCAACGCCTATAAATACTTAAAAGATGGGTGTCAAGAGGAAGGGGCCGGTCTTTCTTCAGTGGTGCCAAGGGACAGGACAAGAGGTAACGGGCACAAACTTGAATATAAGAAGTTCCACCTAAACTTCTTTCCTGTGAGGGTGGCAGAGCCCTGGAAGAGGCTGCCCAGGGAGGTGGTGGAGTCTGCTTCTCTGGAAACATTCAAAAAAAGCGTGGACAAGTTCCTGTGGGACCTGCTCTGGGTGGACCTGCTTTGGCAGGGGGTTTGGACTAGGTGATCTCCAGAGGTCCCTTCCAACCCCATGTGATTCTGTGTATATACATGTGTGTATGCACATGCATGTTCCTAGTGGATGTTCAGGAGAACGTATCTCTAGAACTCCAGGTGACTGCCTTTATGCTCATAAAACAACGTACCATCCCTGGCTCGTTCTACAGGATGTTTTTGCTTTGCTGTTTACGTACGTTTATGAAGACAGTAGGTGAGACTGTCATGGCTATATAGAGAAATGACATTTATCTTCACGGTGCAGCATGACCTTATTGTTCAGAAGTGGCATTTCCTCTCAGGATAAAGAGCACCTTTTTATTTAGGTCAGTTCATCGTATCTGATTTCTACAGCCCATCAACGCTTTGCACATTACTGTAATTATTGCGGATATTAGTTTCTGTTGTATTCCACGTGCTCTTTGGGTAAAGCTCTTGTTTCTGAACAGCAAAGGGGATTGAGAGAGGGAGAAGGTCGCGCTCACGTCTTCATGAGCATCTGGGAGCTCCTGTCTGTGATGCTCCGTGTTGCCTTACCCTGGCTCTGCTGCTGGATTTAATTTTGCCTGCAGCATTCGACGTGTGTGTGTGACCCCATCCCATGTGGGGCCCATGGTGACACCTCTGCAGACACCTCTGAAACAGATCTCCCAGCCCCAGAGCATCCATCCCAGGCTATGCCAGGGAGGAGCAGTTCAATACATCTCCTGCCTTTGTGGCGGGAGCTAATCACCGAGATTATCTTGGCATATGTTCCCACTTCTTGCCTTTCCTTGCCAAAGGGACATCTTTTGTGTTTCTACAGCACGGCTTTGCTAGATGGGTTTTCAGGTGGGAGAAAACTCAAAAGTTTCTAATGGGACCATCAGGCTGTTTCACCCTTCTGCCTCGTCAGCCCCAGTGTTGAGTGATTGTGAGCTCCTGGATCGCTTTCCAAAATCACTGCTGTTTGGTTCACTCGGAGCAGATAAACACTTGCATCTCAAAAATACCATCCCATCTGGCGTCTTTGTTGGCAGACCCAGCAGAAGGGCCAAGGAAAAGGAACGAACCGACCATGCTGAAGAGAAAATTGCGGCGCTCCCTCTGGAGTTCATCCTTTCAGCCCCAAATTGAGAAGCGCTGCTGAGGCAACATAAGGAAACACACGCTTCTGTTCCTTCTGCTCTTCTATTTTGTGGATAAACAAAGGACTCCGGGCCCAGATTGATTAATCCAGCACTTTACCCTCACAGTAGCTCTTCTGCAAGTTTTACAGTGAAAATTAAACTGGCGAACACAGCATACATATCAGGCATGTGCTGTGCAAGAATGGTTTGTTTACTTCTGTTCCTGTTGCTGCCATTGGGTTTTTTTGGCCCTTGCATACCCTTTCCAAACCTTTTTTTTAAGTAAGGGAAGATAATAACTGATGGAGTTTGAAAGTTTGGATTACAGGCTATTTTGATAGCCTTTTCCTCCACTCTACAAGGGGAAATGATTTAACTTTGAGAAAGCTGTAAATCCGTGCCGAATTGGCATGGGATAAGCTTCCGTCCCCCCAGAGGAGAAGGCTCTGAGAAGGTCCTGGGCGGGTTGCTGGCAAATTCCGTGGGCTTGGGACAAGATCTACCACGAGGTTGCACGGAAGGACTTTACAGGAGTAGTGAAGGACCTTAAAATTAATGGAACTCCTTGGGAAGAGAAACCAGAAGGTTTTCTGCTCCTTGGATTCTGAGAGAGCCTCCTTCAGACATGAGAGAAGGAACAGAGGATTCAGAAGAGTAATTAAAAAGGATAATTAAATTGGCTGCTTTGATGAAGGCCAGGAAGCTGGAGACCAGAGATGTTGTGGGCAGTCAGACCAGCTGTGGGAGAGAGGAGGAGAGTGAGCAGACAGGTTTCAACAAGACCTATGAAATAAAAATTCCAGTTACTTTGAGAAATGGTCATTCAACATTACAAAATGGAATTTATTCGAAATTTTCCTGCAAATGCTTTCCAGAAACTAGATCCTCTCTGGGAATGACTCAGATTCCCCCAGCTCTGGTGCTCATTGACATGAATATTTTCACTTCTCTTATGATGTGGATGGCTGCTTAACTTCAGTAGTTTTGAGTCCACTCCTATTTTGAATGACTCTCACCACAAGACGCCTGCGCGAACCCTTCCTAGTGCTTTACTTCAGTGACTGCACTTAATAGTATGTTGAATCTGGTACGTAGGAAAGACTAGAAATTAGTCCAAGATGGCCTACAGGGGCTTGAGTTTTCAGATAAGACTTACATGATAACATAAAAGCCTTCTTCAGGTTGTAGGTGTGTGGGGTTCTTCAGGGCATTCTCACTGTTAAGTCACAAGCGTGTTTTCCTGGTGTCTTCACAGCTGAGATACCCGCTTCGGTTACTCACTGAAGCTCTGAGATGTCTGTGTGTTCTCCCGACACTCCTCCTTCAATCCTCTGGAAAACTAGAGGCAAAAATTTGTGTACGTAGAATCATAGAACCACAGAATAGTTTGGGTTGGAAGGGACCTTATAGACCATCCAGTCCTACCCTCTGCCCTGGGCAGGGACACCTCCCACCAGACCAGGTTGCTCCAAGCCCCGACCAACCTGGCCTTGAACCCCTCCAGGGATGGGGCAGCCACAGCTTCTCTGGGCAACCTGGGCCAGGGTCTCACCACCCTCACAACGAAGAAGTTCTTCCTC
Source organism: Numenius arquata (assembly GCF_964106895.1). Classification (NCBI taxonomy): domain Eukaryota; kingdom Metazoa; phylum Chordata; class Aves; order Charadriiformes; family Scolopacidae; genus Numenius; species Numenius arquata. The sequence continues at coordinate 2,741,376 of NC_133589.1, read as the reverse complement.
ATATCTCATCTAAATCTCCCTCTTTCAGTTTAAAACCATTCCCCCTCGTCCTATGGCTCCCCTTCCTCATAAAGAGTCCCTCCCCATCTACTTCATACATTTGAATATCTTCATGTCTCTTTATCCCTCCTTCCCACACCCCATCATTTTCTGTTTCTTTCCATTTTTACCACGTTTCCTCTACCTCGTTAGCCATTTCCTTCCCAACAAATGAGTAAGCAATAACAAGAGAAAAGAGAAAAAGATACCTTGCTGTTTCCTTCAAGTGCTTGCTTTACATTTGTTGCCTATTTATAGATTATTCGTCGAAGCTACGGTGGCAGTCAATTAGAAATGTGGTGAATCCTTCTTTCAGGAGTGTGCCAAGAGAGGATCTTTTTAGTTTGTTTGCTTTTTTATGATTTTTTTTTGCTGGAGCCTCTGTAGCTTGCTTAGATGCCATTGGGATTTGTTTATTTTGAATAAATTCTCAAATAGAAGTAGAAGAGTTTTGCTTCTCTTCAAGGAAGATAGAGGAGCATGACTGTGGTGCGCAGGAGTGTGTGATTTTGTTTGAGGGTGGCAAAAATCTGTTTTACACAATTTTTTTGCTTCCACTTGTTATCTTGGAGGATTTTTCACCTTTTGAATTTAAGAACTGTCTTTGGACAGAGGTACTGTTAACCCCCCCTTTTTTTTCCCCCTACAACTTAAGGCAAATTCTGGCTCTAAATCCTATTCTGTTTGGAGTAGAAAACTCCAAAGAGAGGATGAGGTGTAATATTTTAATTGGAAATTGCAGCTGCCTCTGGCGTTGCAAAGGACAGGCAATCTCTGTGCTTCGGTTTCTCCTTTTGCGGAGCAGGGTCGATGCTGATCCTCTCCAGCGTCTCACAGGGCGTTGAGGAGGAGCAGGAACTTTACTCGGGCACATCCCAAAGGGTGAGGCGGGAGCTGGGGAGGGGGGGGACACACACGGACGGACCCACAAGTGCATCACAGGTGAGATGTTGCATGAGACCTACACTAATAGACTCAGCTGGACTTCTGCTGGCTCTGTGGGATGTGCTGAGTTGTGGAATGTTGCCAGGGCTTTGGAAGTGAAGCTTGTCTGCAGGGAGGCTGGAAACCACTGATTTATGCAATCCCTGGAATTGTGAGCACCAGCGTTCTCCTCCTCTCTGAAGAGTAGGAGCTCTTTGTTGTGGGTAGGTGTGTGTTGGGAAAAGATACTTTGCAATTATTATTTTTTTTAATGCCACATATTAGTAAGGACTAAGGTTGTTTTGGCTTTTCCAAAACAGATTTTGAAAGCAAATACTGTTTTAAACTGGATTTCTGCGTTTGCCAGAGCCTCTGAAAAATGGCTTTAGCAGCGAGTAGCTGTACACGTTTGGGTTTTTTTTCCCCTTTTTTGTTCCCCCCCTGCCCCCTTACTGCTTTTGGAGTAATAGTACTGCTCTTCCCCTCTCACTGCCCTGGCACCCCGCAGGATAGGCAGGATGAGGCAGAGTCACCTGCGGCTGACCCAGAGACGAGGGATGACATTCCTGCCTTGGCCTCAGCTGTGGATATATCCTCTGCGTGGAAGAGGGGAGTCTCTCTGCTAAACTTGCCTTGTTCACGGTGCTGTACAGATAATACCAGAAAATGAAGGTGCAGGATGAAGGAGGACAGTTATCCCGCTTGTTTTCTCATCTCACCTCCCATGACAGGACTCGGTTCCTTGCTCTGGGCTCTCCGTGGTCACTCGTGTTTCGAGCAGCCGTCGGGGCACATCCGCTGTGCCGAGCACACCGTGACCTTTGGGAATCCCTGTCTGGAAGGGGAATTGAGCAATGAGCTGCTTCTAATTATAACAGCTATGTTTAAAAAGTAACGTTTGCCTTATTGAGCAAAATCCAACTCCACACCCAGACTGGAGACTGGAATCGCTGTGGCAGCGGAGGAGACCTCAGGAAACGCGTTCCCGGGGTGGAAGCAAGGGCAATACAAGCATTGCATTGTCAGAGCAAACATTGCACAATCTTGTCCGGGAGGTGAATGTTGTTACCTAGCAACTTCCGAGAGTGTTTGAAATTTGTTGGAAACCCTCTGAGGCTTAGGCACTTTACCCGCTGTTCTGCTGGATGCCGAAAATACGCTGGCTGTAATTTTGCAAGCCAAGGGTAGCGCTGGCTTAAACCCCTCTGTGACCTTTATTTGAGCTAGCACAACCTGTGCAGCCGTACAGAGAACCAGGACAAGAAACCAAACTAGATGAAAATTAACCCAGAAGGGGAAAAAAAGCTTGATTTAAACATGGATCTTGGATCCGATGGCGTTTGCTGGCTGGCTCGCACCACTTGCCCAGGGAGTTGTGCTGAGGCACCGGAGGGCTCCTGTTGGGAGTGTGTGTGTGGGGACAGCGGTGACATACAATGAGGGACAGGGCTCACGGCACACTCATCGGTAAAGGCATCTTTTCTGAAGTATCACCGCACATCACCAGGTGCCAAACAGCCTTGGGCAGCGTAGAGGAAGGGTCTGCCATTGAGTACTCAGGGGGGCTAAGGTCAGTGTGAGTTGTTCAGTCGCCTTGTTTTAATAGTTGGAAAGGTTCATCAAAGCAACTGTGATATTTAGGAGAATTTTATAAAAAGAAAACTACAGCTGTGATGCTGTAGCTTCCACTGTCCTTGGTTTCATCCAGCTACAGATCTTCTGGCTGGGATCTAATCCATGCACAAACCCCTCTTCCCCACCATTGCCTCACTTGGGGCAGAGGTTTTCCATCCATCCTGCTTTTGTTTGAATTTGTATTCAGATTCTTACTCCCCAGAAAAGCTGCTTTTAACTCATAACCAAGTATTGGTTCTGAGTATTCCAAGTATTCTGAATGTTCCAAGTATTGATCTCTCCAAAGATCCTGGCCATCCACTCGTGCCTTCAGAAGCATTCCCACCCTCAGGGGTGTGGAGACCAAACCACAACAAGACCTCTTCTTCTTGCCAAGCAAGAATATTTTCCAGGTATTCAGCTGTCAGCCTGCTGAAAAGAAAATGATGCTTTATGGTTGGTAGCCTGACGATAGCTCTTTATACCTTTAAATTAAAAGTGACACACTCACATAAATCATTATAAGAGTACTGTATGCAAACACAGTGCCTGGCTCCGGAGCGGGTATGAGATGACAGTGAATTGGGGTGAATACCCTTATTCTTGACTTCGAGAAGCGCAATGACAATGAATCATTCTTAGTGATGAGATGCAGCAGTGCTGACTCATCGGGCTGAAATTAGAAGGGCTTTTTTAGGTAGAGATGTAATTCCACCATTTCTTTTTTTTCTGATGAATGGATAAGAGTGAACATTTTTGTTGGCTAATTCACAGACTTCATCAACTAAATACCATTTCTTTCCCTCAAGCTATCAAACCTACTCGGAGGCGATTGCCGGGGGAGAACCTAGATTCAGGGAGGTGGTACTAGAAAAAATGTGAAAATAAGATGGGAAGGAGTGGCAGAAAAGTCCACATTTTGGTAGAGTTGCTGGGCGTCACGTTGCCACCTCTTTTAGTTTTTGAGATTCCCTTTCTCTGGGTTTGGTGAGTGCTAATGTTTGATTTCATCAAGACAGGGGTTTTGGAGCCTGAGCTCATTCTGCTGATAATCTAAAGGAGACAAAAAAAAAAATCTAAAAAATTGCTAGAGTTAAAATTTTGCCAGAAAATTAATCAAATGCACAAACATTTGCTCCTCTCCTTCCCCAACCAACTTTGTTGTTACATCTGATAGCGAGGGATTCTGTTCCTGTTACCTACTGTGGCTTCTGCTTGTACCACTGCTTCCCAGTTCAAGAGGGGTTAATACAACCTGAAGAAAACATTGTGCTCATGGGATCCCGGAATCACTTATAGAACCAGATTTCAGATCACTTAAATAGCAATCAATAACCCGATTCCCAGAGGTGCTACATTCATGTCTGAGTCTGGTGCTGGTATCCCTTAGTTTTGGCTTTAGAGGTTTGATGACAGCACAATAACATGAATTCTCTTCACCGTGAGAGAATCTCTCCAAATGATTTGTATTCCTTTCCCTTTTTGCGTAATGAGCTGATGCTCTCCTAAGGTTTTTTTTAGTTGCACTAATATTTTAATAGTCTGTTTTACTCCTGGCGAGAGATTGGTGGTCATCCCTCAACAGACAGATTTTATGCCAGGTTATTTGGGTTAAAATTTTGCCGGGGGAGCAGCAAAAGAGAAGGAACTCCCCGCTACGACCTCACCCTCTGCTGCTTTTCTGAGGTAGGGATATTTCTGAGCCCACAAAGAGAATGTTAGTGGCAGAGGCTTCTCTGATGGTTGTTCCAGGGGTGGGGAATGACTCCTTTGGAGAGTCCATCAGCATCCGGCAGTGCGTAACCCTCGCAGCGCTGGGCTTGGCAGAGTTTCATCCTCGGGCTGCCCTTTGCTTTTAAGGAAGCAGCTGCAAACTCACTTTTTTTGTTTTGTGGTTGTTGTTTGGCAAATGTATTCTCTCCCCAGGGGCTGCAGCACCATTTGATTAGGATGGAGGGAAGGAGACCTATGGCAAAAGCGGATTATTCCCAGCGGAGCTGTGCTAATCTTTTGGTCTCTGTGCTCTGTCTCAGCAAGGTGTTGAACGAAAACATCAAGGGAAAACAGGAGGAGAGCGGAGTCACTCAGCTGTGGCCCCTCGATCTTGCCTCAGCCTCGGCTGCAGCTCCAACAGTAAAACAACAAATGCTTGCTCTTGTTTTGAGATCTTTTCTTGCAAATCTGATGCTTTTTTTTTCATGTGCAAAATCCGGTAACACCTGAGCCCCTTACTTTCTTGCCTACCTGCTTTCTCTGTCGGTGTTTCAGCCTGGCACAGGGCTGTCCTGTCTTTTCCTGAATGAAATGCTCTGCATTTTTCCATCTCCCGATTTGCTTTGGTACCGTGTTCCTTCCCTGACAGCATCTGCCTGGGAGATTACGCCAACAGTCTTGATGGAGTAGATTTTGAGAAGTTCAGAATCTTTCTCCCAAGCTGTACATTTGATTGCTATCGTGAAGGTCACCTCTGCTGTGAGGAGCAGGGAATTCAGTTGCTGCCACCTCTGAACGTGGAGGTGCTCAAGTTCTGCACTTAATGTCGTGCTTAATCCTTTTACCCCCCGAGTGGCGTGGCCCATCCGGTGTCTTTTGTGTCCATAGTGGCACCTTGTGCTCAGAGATTACCTTTGGTCAAAGATTTTTGGATGGTTTTACAGAGTGAGTGTTATCTTTGCATAAGGGAGGGGGGTAAAAAGGAGTTTCAGAGTTCAGGACTTTGCCTCATTACGCAGAATGGGAACAAAAGCCGAGGCTGCTGCAGAACTGGGCAGCTTGTTCTAAGGTAGGTCAAGTGATTGGCCAGGAATAAAGACATGGGAAATTTCTGCTTGAATTCCATTCTTCCTTGCATCAGTTGTTCCACAGTGACTGCTTACACCCCTTCCTCACAGCATAACCAGGGAGAATTTGGGGTGATTTCATTATAAGAAGCTTACTGTCGAGATTTCTTGACGTTACTAAGTGATTGTGTCTCTTAAAAGAGAAGAGAGAGATTGGTCCGTCCTTGAGACTTAAGAGCAAGAGAAAGGTTTGGTTATTATCTCTTTGTCCAGTAAATCTTGATAGTGTGTTGACAGATCTTGTGTCTTGCAGGTGTTTTCCCTGTATCTTCAGTAATTATAACTATGACTTCAGCAATTTTTCAATTTGCAGTAGCACCCAAGAGCCTTTGCTTTATTCATCCCCCGTTTTGGTAACCTGCTGCTGCGTGTCTCTCACTTGGGGGCGGCATTCCCCTGCTGCACATCCCGGCCAGGAGAAAACTGGTTCTCGAAGAAGAAGCATCGGCAGCTCTTCCTTTTTCTTGATGAAAAACCCCCTCTGCTTCTCTGCATGGAACAGAGGCCTCTGTCCCCAGGAGCTGCGCGTTGCTGTGATGCCCAGGAGTCCCCCTGGAGGCGCGGGGACATGGTGCTTACAGGCATCCTGGTTTCCCGTCTTGTGTGTCCTTGCTTGGGGTAAAATTAAAAAGGGACAGAATTACATGGAAAAACCACATAAGCTGTGGCCTGAGACACAGCTTTGTCAGGAGACACCGAGTCTATCCACAAAGTATTAATTCTGTCAGTAAGTAACGGTCTCCGTTTTGCCTATTGCCGCTTTTCTGCGAGTCGGAGTCGGTGTCTCTTCTCTGTATATAAATTTCTGAAATAAAGTCAGAAGTTGTTGGGGAATTTTCCCCTTCACCTTTGCATCAGCCCAAGCCCTGCCCCGGCACCTCCAGTCCAGCTCCTGGTTGTGGAGGCGATTTTGATGCTTTTCAGACAACACCAGAGTTTATTTGTGGCTTTTATTTCCCCCTCTATAAAGGATGTGTATTTGATTTTTATAACCAGAAGAGCTTTCTTGAGAACAGCAAAATTGAATCTGTAAAGCAGCAAGGAAATTATTTAGCAATGTCTGATACCAAACTCTCTTCTTGGTTATGATCTCAACTGATGCAATTTTGTGGAAGATCAGTAATTTCATCTACAAAGCATGAAAATATTTGAAATTAGAAATGACCATTTAACCCAGTGTAATTTTGTAGTGCACTTCAGAGATGCTGAAACTCTACCGAGCTGCTCCCCATCCGCGGTGACGGCACGCTGATGGATTGAAGGCGGGAGGTATTGGCTAAAATGGATATATAACTTTAAAGGATAAACAGGCAAACACATGCATTAACTGTGGGAAGTTGAATCCCACGGGTGAGATTTCAGATTGAACACTAATGAAAATTTCATTTCAGCTCTCACAATATTTTAACATGCAGGATCACAGTATGCAAATAAACCCCAGTCTGACTGCGAGGGGCTGAGTTGCTCCCGACTCGGTCTCTGCCATCCCCGTAAGCGAGCTCTCGCTGGCACCTGTGAAATCAAAGTTTTTCTCCTGTTTTAACTACAAGCCGGAATCTTAGAACAACATCTTTGTGAGAGAATTAGGGACTGCAACCTTCCTTTCAAAGCATTCTCTTGATTATTTGTCTATTGTTCCATGTAACTCATCAGCGTGGTGCATAGAGCTATATGTTTTTAAATTTATGATTGAATTGTAAGTGTTATTCCTTATCGGAATTGTCCTGGGAGCGCAGCCATGTTTTGGGGTTTCCTTTTCTATTTCAGCTGCAGCTTTGATGCACTGTATTTTCCTTCTATCTCATGGATCTGATAAAAAGAGGCGATGTTGTGCCTTTTTTTTTCTCCTCCTTCCCCAGCTTATGGCATCAGATAAGATACGTTGCCTTGGACTGTGTTGTAGGTCACATCACACTTAAGCAACACGCTAAGGCCATCTAGCTTGAGCCGAGGAGCTTCATCTTATATCTTCTTTTGTAAGTGATTGGATAAATAAGTTACTGGGAAGTGACCTGGGGACTGGGGGGCAGCCAGAAAAAGGAAACTGAAATGCTTTGGCATGTTGGAACATATCAGATTGCATGTTTCTGTGATTGGAAGCCAATATATCCTTGTAAATTTAAATTGTGTTAACTTTCTCGAAGAAGAGAGGCAAGAATTTATCTTAGAAGTTAATTAGTTTGAGATAGCTATTAATTAACATTATACCTAAAGTTGCCAATCATCACACTTGACTTGAATTTGCATACAACTGTTGCATCTGAAATACTGCTGAGGGTATCTTGGGCTTCATTCACTGCAGAAATGCTGTGTTTTGCTGCTGTGTTTCCCTCTGCCTCCTCCTCTTCCTCCTCTCACCGGGTGCTGCCCGTCCAACAAGGGACCTTCTGGGGACCCCCCGTGGGGGTTATGGCCGGGACAGCACCACCCTGCAATAGGGTATGTTCCCATACCCCTGTGTATATTCCCAGCTGTTTCACCCTGATGTGGAAGAATAAAAACGACGCTTTTTAATTTGAGGTAGTGAATGTGCTGCTTGTTTCTCTCCCTTGTAAAGTACCTACGTTGTATTAATGTGACTGTTAAGATAATCATGTTTTTTGATGAAAGCATAAGACTGAAATGATGTTTCCAAATGAAGGTTATTTTGATTTATTCCCGGTATGCAGCACGCATAATTTTGCTTCCCTAACTCTTTGAAGCAAGCTGTAATTTTATGGCTCTGGCTGTTGCTTCTGCTGTGCTGTGCCGTACCTACGAGCTATTTAATGTGCAACGTCAAGGAGTAAATTAATGCAGGTCCACAAAGAGAGCGCTTCGATTTGCTAATTGCTTGTAGAGCGAAGGGTATTGTTGTGTAGAGAAAGACTGTTCATTAGAGATCGAGTAGCTAATTTTTTCCTACAAGCAAGTCTCACATTTGAGCCCTTTGCCCATCGGTCAGGGCCGTCGGCTCTCGTTCAGCCCCAGGAAAAGAGCGTGAGGCTGGGGATGCTGTTGGTGTTAACACCTGCATTGCAACCACCAGATTGCTGGGGTTTCCTTCCTTAAACCCTCCCTGACGACCTCCTCCAGCATCGCCAGTGAAGGCTGACTTTTGGAAGGTATAGGAGACAGATTATTGACGCAGGGAAGCGAGCTAAACAATTCAGAGATGTCTCCTTAGGAGCCGAATCGGCTCTTCTCCTTGGAAACCGTTCCTGCTCCTCTTTTAGCCCTGAGCTGCTGTATCGCGGCGAGGCCGGAGCATGGGTTATCTCCGCTCTCCTGCCACTCGCTTTGAGGATGACAGGAGCATTGACGGTAGATTAGACTGTGTTGTCGTGTAAGATGAATGTTTTGAATTGACAAACCCTTTTTTCAGAGGCTTAAAGTAATTGACTGAATACTTGAGAAGATTTTTTTTTTTTTTTTCCTGCTTTGCTACTTGATTTTCTTTTACCCGGTTGTGCTGCCTTCGGTGGGCAAATTGGACTTTACATGTGTTTGTATATCTGATTCTTAATGTCTGTTTGCTTATCACATTTCTTAATGCTCGAGCTCAGTGATCCGTGGGAATTTAACATGTGTATTAAGTAATGAGAATTTCCTTGGAGCTTTAAGTTAACTTTTATGCGTAGTCTGGAAATTCAACACGTGAATCTATGCTATTGAGAGATTCCTGAGATACCGAGGTGAATGTGAGCAATCGGCCCGAAAAACAAAGCTGAGCTACGTACAGGTAGGACGTAGGTAGGTGGAGAGGGACTCTTGATCAGGGAGTGGAGTGATGGGACGAGGGGTAATGGTTTTAGACTGAAAGAGGGGAGATTTAGATTAGATACTAGGAAGAAATTCTTTGCTGTGAGGGTGGTGAGATCCTGGCCCAGGCAGCCCAGAGAAGCTGTGGCTGCCCCATCCCTGGAGGGGTTCAAGGCCAGGTTGGAGGGGGCTTGGAGCAACCTGGTCTGGTGGGAGGTGTCCCTGCCCAGGGCAGAGGGTGGCACTGGATGGTTTTAAGGTCCCTTCCAATGCAAACCATACTATGATTCTAGAATATTGCTTTTCCCAGTGAAAACTCTGAGGTGGGACTGGCAACTGCTCCAACATTTGCTGCAGAGAGCCCTCCCGTGTCCGCAGGGACCAAGGCCTGGGGCACACCATCTCCTTCCCAGCCACTAAAATGGCTCAGGGTCACGCTCATCCTTTTGTTGGCTGCACGTAGCCAGAGCTGACATTCCAGAGGAGGCAAATTCCAAGAAACGACACTCTTTCTGCCAGGTCTTCCCTGATTTATGCCCGATGTGGGGCTGGTGCATGTCCTCAGCGCCGGCCCCGGGCCCTCGGCAGCTCCGTCCTTCCATGGCTGTGGTGGCAGCTCCTCCCGAGCACTCTGATTAAGTGAGGTGTGGGGACAAGTTCAGAGCCTAATTTCTTCTTCATAATTAAAAATGTGTGCATCTGTCATGCTGCTGGTGATTAGGTTGTATTTTCTTGTGGCCTAGGAGGAATATGGCAGTGAATCACTTTGCAAGCAGCTGTCCTCTAACAGCTGAGCTAGGTTCAATATTTGATTTAAGCTAATAAAAAGTCTGGGGTAGGGCTAATGTTTACAAACTGGATGTGATAAAGCATTTGGATCACCTGTTTCACAGCCAGGCAAGAACAGGCGGGGGGGGACCCCGGGGAAGGTTTGGGCTCTGTCTGGGGCCCTCCTGCAGCCATGGGGCCAGGAGGGTCCAGGCTCCGGGTGGGAATCACTTTGGACAGGATCAGCCAGGCTGGAAAAGCCTCCTTGTTTCCAGCTGTATCACAGTAATGGCTCTGAATGCATTAAATATGTCCCTTTTGCTCTTCTGTGAGAGTTTGTAGTCAAACCATACGTTTAAAAATCTTTTAATCTTCATAAATCATTTCTTCCAGCAGTCTAGTAAGTTTAGTTGCTGTTCTCTGATTTCCCACTTGTTAGCTACTCTGTCCCTTTGAGATGAACTGCCTAGAAATAAATGCAATGAAGAAAACCTACTTTGTGATTTAATTCTTATCTGATTGCTTCTCCAAATTGTATTGATCTGCCGTTATCACGCTGCGGTGTTGGACTTGCTGCCCAGGTTTGCCTCTAGGTCCCTGCTGCCATAGCGGCTTGAGAGGTTTGGATTTGGTTATTTTCCCCAAGACAGCTTATATATAAGGTAAATTACGGAATAACTCCCGCTTGTATTTCTGATTTCTCCCATCCCTTTCTATTACTTTTCTCCTGTCTAAATGTTTTTGCAGCTTCTTCCTAAAGTAAGATATGCCTTTTCCACCCTCTTTTTTTTTTTTTTTTTCTGAATTTTATCAAGGTCTTGTACTTTAAAATGCTTTTATACTATCTAATGCAACAAGTTCCTTAAGTGGTGTTGTCTCGATACTATAAAGGAAAATATTTCCACTGTGAAGGTGGGCGAAGCTTGGCACAGGTTGCTCAGAGAGGTTTTGGAGTTCACCTCCTTGGAGATTGTCCAGACCCAGCAGACCAAGAGCTCTGAGCATCCTGATGTCGCTGACCCTGCTCTGAGCAGGGACTGAGCTGGCCTCTTCCAGTCGGAATTACTCCGTGGTTCTGTACAAGTCTGTACTAACAGGAGGCTGAACAGAGAAATGACCCTCAAATTCAGGAGTGGTGGCTACTGTAAGCCAATATGTAGTTCTTAATGGCTGTATATATCTAGTTTAGAGTAGGCAATAATTTCTCATCCAAACATCATATACATCTTCATATAGATGAAGGCTATTAAATATACGGAAAAGTTGGGGGGAGGGATCAAAAATTTTCAGTCTTGGGGTGTTTTTCAAAGGCTTTGCTGGCATCTCTCATAAATAAAGTCTCTGAGGGGGATGTTTTCTAATTCTTCTCTGTGGGACTCTTTTCCGGCTCCAGCCTGCGGGTGTAATTCTACCTGATTCAATAGTAGTGGGGAAAAAAAGTCTTTCCCAGATGTCTGCAATTTATAGTTTCCTGATGCTTCAGCATCAAACTTGGTGATAATTTCATTTTTTCTTCTCACTTGCTTATACATGCACTCCGGGTTTGGTGGGGACTGGCATCTCCCGCGGTGTTTAATGAACGTGTTTCATTTCCCTGTGCCAGGTCCCAGGCTTGTATTAAAACCCTTTTCATCTTATTTGAGTGTCTGTTCCTTAAATAATGTCACATCATCCCAGGCCCCGCACAGCAAGAATCTGTAACTTTTTCGCTTTCCGCTGAGCTCTGGGGCCAGGGAAGTCTTGAACTGTTTGGTTGTTTGTCTGCAAAATGGAACTTCTGCTGTGCTGAACCCTAAGACTGTAATTTCTTTATTTGCATTTCAGTGCTGTTACCCTTCAAAGCTTAATGTTTTCCTTTTCGTTGTAATAAAGTGCTTGCTATTTGTCTCTGGGTTGGACATAGTACTCAAAAGACCCATTTCATGTGTGGTGAGAGATTGTTAGAGGGACTCCAGAGGGTTTTAATGAATATCTGCTTGAAATTACAGGAATTGGTTTGTAGGAAAGTTGGGGTTGTTTGGTGTTTTTTTTTCTTAGTGCTTGTCTTGTTTGTTTACATTGTTTAAATTAGCTTCTCTGTCATCAGTTGTGACTATTTTTTGGGTTTTCTGCTAACCAAGGAAAGGCTGATTGCAGGCTAGCAAAGTGTTGGGAAATAAAAGATGTGGGAAGTAATAGCACTCAAGTAGTGTGTGGCTTCTCTTTTCTCCAAAATACCCATTTCATTTAACATTTTTTTTCATAAACAAAACTGTGAAAGATCCTCCTCAGAGTCAGATTCCCATTTCTCCCCAAATTACACAGCGATAACAAGGTATTTCCACTCTGGCTTGAGGTTCTTTAAATTTCAAATTTCCTCTTTAAAAAGAAAAAACCTTGCATTTGGGACCTTTTCTCACAGAAATTCAGTAAGGTAATGTTCCAGAGAGGATTTGCTCTGGATTCTACCACAACAGTTTTGAAGGCTTCCAAAACTAACCCTGTACCCCAGAAGGTTTTCCGTGAAGTTTTCTTCACCCCCAAACGCCCCTTACAGGAGCAGTGGAGCAAACTTCTTTCTCTAAAGTTAAGCATGGCAGAGTTGGGTGGGTTTTAGACCCCTCTTTATGCAGCTTCCAAAGAAATGGAGAGGTCTGTGACTGGACCATGGGACTGAAATTTGGGATAGCAAATCCAGGGGATTTCCTCTCTGCAATAAACCTGTTCTTTCTCGTGTGTGTAGGCTCCTTGGGACAGCCTTGTCTCCTGGAATATGGTGCTGATAGGACACAGCAAGACCAAATGCTCATAATTCCTTTGCAACGCCGTGAAAATCATCTTGCCCTTGGTGGCTTTGTTGGTTGGGAGGGAGGAACATATTATTAAACCTTAACAAATACATCCTAGACTTCATTCTCTCTTTTTTTTTTTTTTCTTTTTTTTTTTTTTGTCTTGAAGGCTCAGCTGGCTCAAGTTCTGGAAGAAGTGGGAAATCATAAGCAAAGAGCAGAGATGGTAAGTGTTCAGCTTTTGGGGCGTTTTAATTGTTTTACAGAGCAGTAGCATATGCAAAGCTTAGCTCATTTAAACAGTGGATCAGTTCCAAATATTCAGAAATGAATAGAAAATAAGCGCTGTAAAAGTTTGTATCTCTGCTGCTCGTCTTGGCACCCTCTGTCTCCGTACTCACCTGGAACAAGCGTTGGATGAGATCGAGTGGTCTTTCTTCCCTTTTTTTTTTTTTTGGCAATTTGCTTTCTCTTTGTTAGCAGTTCTAGAGCAGAAGCAAGCACTTAATTTCATACTGAATTAACTCCTTTCTTTGGGGGCCTTTGATTCAGTCTCGAGCGTGCCGAGGACAAGCAGATGAGATGCGACAGAATTAACACAAACTAGTTTTTTATAATATCTGTTAATTTTCTGCTGGGTTTGTCTGCTTCATTGGCAGTGCCCTCAAGAACCAAGAATAATAGAGGCCACAAAACCAGGCAGGAGGGAGGTTTATGTGCAGTTTATGACTATTGTGTACAATTCTTCCTACTCGGGAATAAATGAGGTGTCAGCATTAAGCTGTTTCGTGAACTAGTGTCTTTGCTAATGGGCGAGTTGTGGGATTCCCGAAACCTTTTCTAGTCCCGAGAAAAACCTGAGCAGCACCCCAGATGTCAACACTCATTCTGTAAATGTGTTTTACACTGGATTAATTTTATTCCTAATGAAAAGACGGGCACGCATCACTGGCTAGTAAGTAGGTGCTAAACAGACCTCTGCTCTGAAACCCAAACCATAAACCACGGTGCCAACACCGGTCGTCTTGGACGTCTGCTGCTTCAGGGCACTGAAGGGCAGAGCTGGCGAGGCCTTGTTCTACCATCATTAGGTTGCCACACATCTGCTAGTTTCTTTTCTCTTTTAAATCTGTGCTCCTTGCTGTTTCAGCAGCAGATCTTCTATAATGAGAGTGTTAATTGATTCCAGTTCTGGGGTGGTCTTACATTGTGGGCAAACATTTTTGTATGCTCAGCCGCTTTCTCTGGTGACAGAGGCCAGAACTGATATTTCCAAAGAAAACTGAATTAATCCTATTTACCATCTGATCTTATTACACGCTGCCTTGTTATAGTTTTCAGTTCTATACAATCAATTTTGCATTGTGCTCACTGGATGTATTGGAGGATAAATTTGCTGTTATGTTTTAAATGTTCTGATGCGTGGGGTTTTTAAACATTTCAAAGTTGTTCTTTTTGGCTCGTTAAGCCTGGGTTTTGAGTTATTTGTTTGCCTTCAGAAGTTTGCCATACTAAAACAGGGTAGCAAAGAGCTGGAGAAACTGGAACTTCCAGTGTTGAAGCATTAATTGGTGCTGTGCATCATCCATCAGCAGAGGATAAAGCAGCAGTCGGTGCTCAGTGCCTATTCCCAAGGGTTACTCGGTGGAAAATTGCATGTCTTGTGATGTTCCAGTAAATCCTACATCAATCTCAGACGAATAGGCTGTATCCTGGAGTGCTTCAGACGGTGGATTGCAGATTGTGGGGTGTGGGCTTTATTCAGCATTTTTAATTTTGTTCAGCAAATACAAGAAAATTGCTTCAAACAGAGGAGGAGAGCTTGTTTTCCCTCTGTTTTCTTTTTGAGAAGAAACTTGACAGTATAATTCCTTTTTTTCACTGGTGGTGGATGGTTCTTCTGCATCCCCAGGTGAAATCTCCCTGGTAGGAAAAGACGCATCACTTCTTGTCTTCTCCAGTGCTTGGGGTGGCAGCGATCTGTCCCCTTTGGATGGGGCTCCCAAGGGCTCCAGCACTTGTACCATCAGCCCCACTCTCCTCCCTGCATCCAACAAAATCTTTATGTGCTTTTTTTCTCCCCCCTCCCCAGATCAGCGTCTCACCTGGATGGCCTTATTTTCAGACTCCTTTAAAACTGACGCTTTAGCAGTTGTTTGCTGGGTTGGATTCCTGGCATCTCGCCTTCCTTTTCATCCCTCTCCCCCTTTTTTTCCACCCGTGATCCAATGCTCGTTAGTTTGATGTTCACGCCCCACAGCTGGGGGGGCCTGCAGAAGGACTTGTCCTGCTCCAGGTGCTGACAGATGTGGATATTGCTTTTCATCAGCCGTTCTGCAAACTGGTTTATGACCCTGAGTGAGATGGAATAAACACCTGCCAGGTGCTATCGTACCATCTGATGGGTCTTTGGGCTGCTTCTGGGATAAACCTCTGTAGAGGTGACATCTCTGCTGCCACCCTGAAGGGTGCTAATGGCTTTACCACCTTCTGCAGAGCTCTGGGAACGAAGCCGTGTGCTCTGGGGCTGGTGAACTCGCTGATTGGATCTCACTGATGAGTGTGATGAGGTTTCTTACACACGATGGGGAGCATCTTAGATGCCCTGGTAAATAATTCATTCTTTACAGAGCAATATTTAAAAGTAAAATACTTGGGGGATAACTCTGATAGGATCGTGGCCTCGATAAGGCAGGATCTGCACGTTCTGTGTCCTTGGGAGGAGGACGATTCCCTTGGTTCGGGGAATTGTGTTCACGGGGACAAGAGGAGATGCAGGGTGGTGCTGGCTGTAGGGGACACGGTTCTGGGCCAGGGCACAAGGTCTTGCTGCACAAGTGCATTGAGTACCCCAGCGCACGGTTTCATTGCTCGTCAGCTAAAGTGAGTTTACTACTGGAAGAACACAACAAAAAAAATAGAAAAGAAATTTAAACATCTTCAGCTAATTGCAGTTGACAAGACAAAGGCAGTTTGACTTTCCAGTATTAATTAGCAAACCCATACTAATTAGCTTGTATAAGCACAATTCATGCTTCTCTCCCTAAATGCAATTAATATTGCAACTGAAGACGTCTCTGGGCTGTGCCGCTGTATCATTAACATACTTTGCCCTAATTAGACACGGCCAGTAGTGGCTGGAGAAATGAGTTTGTGATTACAACCATAAAAAATCCTCTAATATTTTATATCCTTCAGGGAACTTGAACCTAGAATTTATTTTCTGATTTAAGAAAAATTACCCTTATCACTGTGCTGTGTAATTATAACAATGAAACTTTGATTTTTCTCTCCCTCTAACGCTTCACTTATTTATTTTTCTTTATTCACCGTTTGATGGTGTTCCCGTTGTAAGGCACCAGGGCTTGCCTGGGCTTCTGAGAGCCGGTACACAACAGAGTCGCCAGCCTGATAGGGCTCTGATGACTTAATTGTCCCACAGATCTGTGGGGTTTGTGTTTCTTTTATTTGCTGAAAGAATGTTTTTTGATGTGAATTTTTTTTTTTTTTGGTGCCTAAGCACACTTCTTTCCTGCAATTTTTGTGTTTGTACGTGTGTTTTTCTGACAATTTTATCAGCACTGGAAGTTTTCTTTATTGAGACTAGTGCTCCAATATCCTTATCCCCAGGATGTGCCAGGAGATTGCTTGGAGAGTTCACACGTGTTTCCCTGTTCTGTGGTCCCAACATCTTATTTCTTATGGCTCTATGCTCTACATAGGGCTGAGAACTGGCTTCACTCACGCCAAAATATTATTTGTAGTAAATGCTTTCCTGTTTGTTATATTTTTTTTCTTTCTCTCCATGAGGGAGGGAAGCAGAAGACGTGTTAGTTTTTCTAATTTTCATTTGCCTTTTTCATCTCTGTTTGTAGACAGGAGGGAATTGTTTGGCTCCAGCTCGCCATCTGACAACGGCTGTGATCCCTGATCTTACAACTTTCTTTCAGTCCGGTTCCGTAGCAGGGGGCATTCGTGTCAAGGTGTTTTTTTTCTCCATCATTAGTCCCTGAGGGAAGTCAGCTTGGTATTAAGAAACCATCACCTGTATTTTCATTGCCCTGAGGTGCTCTGGGTATCCTTTGGCTTTCATCTTCAAAAGACAGCTTGGCCCATGTGGGCTCTGAAATCTATAGACTGCTCATTGGAACAAATTATATTTCAACCTCCAGCAGATTAAAAAGGCCGGATATAAGAATCAGAAGAATTGCGTAGCAGGGTGGGAGGTAAAGAAGATTTGAAGTCCAAGAATGTAGCAGTCACAAAATGAATGGCATAAATTGAGTGTTCTTACAGAAAAAATAAAGTCACCTTAAAATGAAAATAATGAATTCCCTCTGCCTTGAGTAAAAGTGGTGGTTAACCCTTGGCAAAGAACAGGAGACCTTTATTTAAGGGCAGCAGGTCAGGAATAGTTAAGGAGCCAAATCATGTGTTCAGTCTGATGAAACCATAATGTTTAGGATTAACATAAATGTCAGTGACTGCCTACACTGATGGTTATCAGGAGAAGTGATGAAGACAGAAAGGAGAATACATGAAAGAAATCAACGCAGAGAACACCGTGTGTGCTGTAGTTGGGAACGAGCTGTTAACTCAGAGGCAACATGGAAAAATCACAAAAAGTCTGGGAAAATTGCAACAGGTATCAATACTTAAACAACAAGAGACCCACAGAATTCATAAACCATTTGCATTATTACTGAAAGACTTTCCTTTCTAGTGGTTACATCAGACCTCCAGACTTTTAAGAACTGTAACTTTGGATACTTAAGAGAAATAGTTGGCAAGGATAAAAATTCTGTTACATTTTACTTTATAAAAATATGATAATATGAAAGAATTGTATTTACTGTATACATAAGATATTATACATACATATTTATATTTACTTTATACATATGACAATATGAAAGAAGTGAATTTTAGTATAGAAAGACCTGCCCTGGATAACTTGACAATATAGCTTGTTTAATTTTTATTTAAGAGTAATTAAACATAAGGCCAGGTTGGACGGGGCTTTGAGCAACCCGGTGTAGTGGGAGGTGTCCCTGCCCAGGGCAGGGGGGTGGAACTGGATGGTCTTTAAGGTCCCTTCCAACTCTAACCATTCTGTAATAAAGCAAGAAATACAACGGCTCAGGCGTAAGTGGTGTTCGTTAGTGGAAATATAAATTCTCTGTATTATCTACAATGGGATGGCAATTAAATGTGGGATTAGAGTACTGAAGCACATAGTTATAAATAAAAATGAAGCTTTGCTGGAAGATATATAGAACCAAGAGGTTGGGAGGGGAATGGAGACAACCGACCGGTGCAGGAAGTCTCCATCCATCAAAAGTGTGTTTTATCATTTCTGAGCTGATTTAGCAAGACGACAGCAAACCTCCTCACCACTTGACAGATTTTATCCTAACGCCTTATGTGAGATGAGCAAACCCAAGACGGATGAGGATGAGCAGCGCAACGTTCAGCTGAGCAGCAGCATGAACACAGCAATAGTTTTAGTAAGGCAATTTTAGGGAAATATCCAGTTCTCAAATCAGATTGAAAAACATGAATCTGGTTATAAAAAGACAGCAAAAAAGCTGATCCAAAATGAAATGATGTAGTAACAGAAGACTGGAAGAGGACTTTTAGATCATAAAGTCCAGTCCTTTGGTAACTGAGGCAATTGCAGCATATACCTTAGTTCATAAATTTATCAACCTTGTCTTGAAACTGCTTGGCTTGTTTGTCCCATTAGTGTCATTGAAAGACTGCTCCGAGAGCTGAAACCTTCCCAGTTCCAACTGAAAATATATGTGCAGTTAATATCCATTTTTTCTTGTGCTAATGTTCTCCTTAAACTACAGTGACTGTTCTTCCTCCCTCATATTTATGCTGTGACATATTTATAGAGAACAATTGTTCTCTCCCAGTATTTCATTTGTCTAGGTTAAACAAATCAAGCTCTTTCAGTCTTCTCTTAAAACAGGCTCTTCAGTCTCCTCATGAATCCTGCAGCTTTCTTTAAATCTCTTCCCA
The DNA here is from genome assembly GCF_964106895.1 of Numenius arquata. NCBI lineage: Eukaryota > Metazoa > Chordata > Aves > Charadriiformes > Scolopacidae > Numenius > Numenius arquata. Next base: position 2,722,655 of record NC_133589.1, on the reverse strand, counting down.
TATTTCCCTGTCTCCTTTGAAGATGAGTGACCAGAGTGGTCACATCATTCCATCTGATGTTTCAGCAGTGCCTTCTGCAGAAAGTATCTCTACAGATGGGTTCTCTCTGTCCTGGAAATGGCTCAGCTCTTCCATTTCAGACTCACGTTCCCCATTTCCGCTGAGCACGGCCCTGATGTTCATTCTGGGGTCGATTCATCTGCCCAGTTCTTTGTCCTCCTCTCTAGTTCCTGACTGATGGAGACTCTGCTTGTAGCAGAGGTTCTAGCTGTTGAGTGTCTTGCACTATTCCATTGCATTTCTGCTGCTGTTCCCTCAGCTTCCAGCGAGCTTCTGTCTCATCTATTTATGTTCCTCTATGATAGAGCCTCCCTGCTTTGTGCTATCAGTAATTGTGTTTGTGCGTTTATATTTTTTGACCCAGGATCTTCAGTGAATTTTGTTTGTTTAAAATATGTTTTGATGATCAATGTCTGAGACATCTTTTTTTCTCTATCAGGTAGTTCTATTTCAGCAGAGCCTTTTCTTGCTTGTTTGTTCTGTGTATACTTCACAGTGTTTGTATTATTCTTTACTTTATCATGTTAATTTAGAAATGTGATTTGTTGGAATGAGGGGGGCGAGTGTGCAGGAGTCACCCATGATGCCCAGCTTCAACTTTTCTCCCTGTATTTTTTCTGTAGAGCTTTGGTTCCCTGGGCAGAGTAATCCCTGGAACAGAGGGATGGGAGTACTCAGAGTTCCTTTTCTCTTCTTTTCCTAGCAGAGAGTACTCTCTCAATGCTTGTTGTAAGCACATACATTAAAATTAGTCCTTGCTGTTCCCCACAGTGTAGGAATAGAGTGAGCTCCAGGGACCAGAGACAGGATTTTGGTTTTTGGGTTAGTTTTTTTTTTTTCTCTCTCAGCATAGGGAATGATGAACAGGTTCAGCTGGTTGTGTTGCATCTGCTGCACCTTCCCTCTTGGAAAATTCACGTTTAACACACAAAACTCTGGTAACAGCAGAGGCATCTCCTGCATGTGACCATGGGCGAAGCAGAGCATGGTGGAAGCTCTGGGATCTTGGTAGATGACAAACTGCCTGTAGACCAGAGAGGCCATCAGTCCATGACACTTCTGCACGTTTGTATCTCAGTGCTATTTTAATTGGGTTAGAAGAAGCAACTTAGTGAGTTAATTCTTGGGTTTATCTACATTTTAAAAATCTACCCAGGCACATGGGATCAAATAGTACATTCCCTTCAAATTAAAAAGAAATAAACGGTCTGTTTAAAAGTCCCATTACACAAATGAACCTGCTGTTGGATCCATTAACGTGAAAGTTTTATGGAACTCTGCAGCACTGTTTGGTTTCAGCAGGACTGGTTTCATTTTCTCATCGAAGGCACCAACAGTTGACATGGGGTTAGGACTCACAAACGTAGTGGCCGAAAGTGCAGAGCTGCCTTTGGGCTCCCTGTGGGACAGGTACTGCCAGATTGTGGGGAAAATCATAGAATGGTTTAGGTTGGAAGGGACCTTAAAGATCATCTAGTTCCAGCCCCCTGCCCTGGACACCTCCCACTAGACCAGGTTTCTCAAAGCCACATCCAACCTGGTCTTGACATTTCCAACGATGGGGCCTGGAATAGTCTAGGGTTCAGTAATTTCTGCTCCTTTTTCCTGCCTTGCCTAAAAGGCAGCTTGGAGAAGCTGTAGAAGGAACATGTGCTTCCAGAGAGGGAGAGGAAGACTTGGTTAGGAGTCATGTTAGGATGGGACAAAGTAATTGTTAATCTGCAACTTGCTTGTAACATGGATGGAGACCAGTTTCCTCGTGGTTTCACAGTCCTGGGAAGTTTTACCTGCATCAGAAGAGGACCATCCTGAGAGATCTGACTCGAGAAATGCAATCCTGGAGGCACGGTTTATCCTAAGCATGAGGAAGGATGTACAGAGGGATCTAGGGGGGCATTGAGGGCACGTTCAGTGGACGTGCCTGCAGATCAAAGGTTGCTGGATAATTTTCTTCTTGCCCAGGGCTGGTTTTGTGTGTACAAAAAGGGAGATAAAGGCTTAAAAACCATGCAGTTTTGAGACTTAGTCCTTGCACTGACAGCCTAATCAGCTTGCTACATTATTTGTTATTTGTTTTGTGTCTCGGTGCCCTTAGAAGAGCTTGTTCCCAGTGTTTTTTGCCGTGGGCTGTTAGATGCTGGGGGTAAGCAGTAGTGGTGGCAGGCTGGGGTCTCCATGAGCTGCTCTGTCAGGGCAGCAGAGTCCTCCAGCAGGAGCTGTAAAACCGAATTTATCCACAGAGACAAGGAGATCATAGAGCAGAATTTTTCCTGTGACCTCTTCCTAAATAATGAATGGCAGTGCCCTGCCTCCTTGGAATCGCTTAATTGAGGCTGACAACTCTTTGTTGTATTACAGGGTCTAGCTTGTCAGGAGAATTTTAACTTATTTATGAATATTTCATTAACCTCTAAAGACTGGCTGTAGAAAATCGAGCTCCTGCCAGGCCCTGTCCTGTTGATGCTATATTCAGTGCTAATGTCATCCACCGCACATTTATTACACCTTCCCTCTCCTCTGAGCTGAACTGCAGACTTCATTGTTGGTGGCAGCAAGAACATGTTCGCCAAAGGTTAAAATGCCAGGTTTCTGCTTTGGCACCAGAACTGAACACACGGTATTTGAGAGGGAATTGCTGTTTTTTTCTGTGATTGCTTGCTGGCAGCTGGAGGGGACCACAGGAATAATCCCGAGAGGCTGCCATGCGCAGAGCAGCCCTGGCAGGGCCCTGTAACCTTTGCTTTTTGGCACAAAGCGAGAGATTTCCCACTTCTTACACCTTAAAAGCCCACTGCTTGTTGTCACAGGAGGGCCTCAGGGTGGGTCATTTAGCTAGAAAACCCTCAATCTGCTCTTTCTACCCCATTTTTTTGGGAAGGGGGGTTTGGGGAACAAAACTCCTTCAAGCATCTCCCACTGTCTTGAAGGCAGCGGGGGGGCTGTCGAGAGCTGCTGCTTTCCCGTAGCTGGATCACCTGCCCCATCCTCCTGTTTCCCATCTCTGGGAGCTCAGAAAGCACCTTGAACATGAAGCTCTGCTGGCCCCCGCTCACCCTCCCTCCTTCCCTCTGCCGAGACGTGCCAGAAAACAGTGCTCCCAGCTGTAACGAACTGCAAAATTGGGCTGGAGATGCAGCGGGAGCGAGAGAGCTCTTCTTAAAAGCATGTTGAAGTACAGGCTGTGGGGTTGTTCCATGTGAGTCGGAGCAAGAGGATTAAGTTCAATTTTCAAGTCTAGCACTCAGTGAAGGCTCCTTTGCTCTCTTACAGTATTAAGCAGAGATTGATTCCGCTGTATTTATGTTAGGAGATGAAGGAACAAAAATGGATGTTAGATTCCTCTTTCCTTTCCCCTTTGATCTTCTTCCTGGGTGGTCGGTGAAATGCATAGATTCTTCTCTGACTGTTTATTATGTGACGATTTTTTCCATAAGGAAACTGATGGGGGTGCGAGAGGTGGGATTACAAGCTACCATTTAATGAGAATTTGTTGACTGAATGCTCCAGAAACTCCTCGAGGGTATATTTTCAGGAAACAAACTGTATTCAAACTTTACACGGGGGAAGGTATGACATCTTTGCAGATTTATTTGCTGCTTTGCCTCTGAATTACAGCTGCCGGAAGACTTGCTTCTAGCAAAAGTGCCTGCTCCTGTGGGAAAGAAGTGACTGTGCGATGCTCTTCTCGAGAGCAGCCAACTCCATTGCACCAGTGTCATGGCCACGCTGACCTGGGTTGTGGCACGTTCACTCCGACACCTTGACAGGTCCCTAAAGAGACTGTTGTTCTGTGTTTTGCTGTTCTAACCGAGAGAAATGGGTAGGAGGTGTCAGCCATTTAAAGCTAATTACTCCGGAGTTTCCTTCTCTCGGTGGACACCAGCTGTTTTGCTCTCCCTGGTGGGAGGAGCTTTCAGTAGTAATTAAAGGCAACAGTCATCTACACGCTGGTGAAAGTGGTGGAGCGAGGCTGATAACAGCAGAGAGGCTCTGAGCTGAGTGAACATGGAAATTAGGTGATCCTTCTTCAGAACGAGCTGTTAGAGCAGAGGGAGGGGTTTTGGATGTGGAGCAGTCCCTCATCTGCTCCTTCCTCTGGAAGCGAGAGTTGAAATATGTAATTATACTCTAATAAACTCATGGGTTTAAATCAACATCCCCAGTTCCCTTGCTCGGTGGGTCTCTTGCACAGAATATTTGTTCCTTTTCCCCTCGAACTTTCCAGTTTTGTTCATATTGAGCTCTGAGCCAGCTTCCATCCTGCTGAAATGCCCAGTAGGGCTTATTTCCAAACTGTCACATCTTTCACCCATCCCAGAGTACCAGCAAGAAATAAATACAGCCTAAAGTGGGGAACAAAGCTCAAGAAGGTAAAACAGTCAAAACCCTCCTGAACTGGTACCCGCATGATGACCGGGACCACGTTACTTGCTGTTGACATAGGGTCTGTGCTGGTGACCAGGGCAGTTGCCTTCAGACATGCTGGAGGATCAGCAGAGCATGTGTCCTTCAAACAGAAGGATGGGCTCCTTCCAGATCCCCTGTATGGTTTTGTATGTACCACTTGTGGGTAAAAAGGGTGAAATGGGTCAGCTGGAGCATTCAGGCTGTTCAAAGCTGCGGGGTTTTGCCCACACTTCTATACCCCCCGTTGAGATACCAAGTCTTGGTCCTTGGTGTGTTGTTGCAAATAGCAATATCAGAACTGTCACTTTATCCCCTGTTCAGGGAACAGCCCTATTTGCCATAGATCAAAAAGCAAGAGAGAAAATAAATATTTTCCTGACTTTTTTTTTTTTTCCTCTTAAGTATTCCAGACAGGAGTATTTGAAATGCATCATCTGAATACGGGTTAAACACTTCCAATTAGACGGTGTTGCTCATCAACACTAATCTGCCACCATGTGGAGCACGGGTGGGCATGGGGGGACAGGGTGCTGGGGCAGGACAGGGACATGAACAGAGGTGGGTGACAAAGAGGGTCAGAGTCTGGAAGCTTGGGGGGGGGCGTGAAGAGCCCGAAGCAGGGGCCGGGGCTGAGCCCTGGGGCCAAGGGGTAGGTGTTTGGGGAAGAAGGTGGGGGGTGAGTGTCTGAACTGTTGGATGGGGCTGTGCAGGAGGAGGCTGGGGTTTGGAGGGAGTGATGTGATGCTGTTTCCTTCTTCACATCCTCGCAGCCGGGCACGCAGCTCGGGCTGATGCTGCTCATATGGCAGCGTGGTAATTTTGGGACCCCTGTGGCATCGGCCTTACTTTGCAGAACAGAAACCGTTTCCTGTAATACCCTATACCCTTGGGATTACAGAGGGAAACCTTAGGATAACTGATGTTAAATAGGGTGTCTGTGCATCGGTCCCCTTCGGCGGCGGCGGCAGAGCTGTGTTCCTTTGCAGCAGGGCTGGATTTGGCTGGCTGAGCCCGTCTGGAGTTTCACCAAGTTGCGCTTGTGCAGCACAATGTGGAGGGGAGGTGTTGGAAGAAAAGCCGCCTGCAGATTGGGAATCAGAGGGGAGAGAGGTGAAAGCTCGTTAGGGCTCCCTTGGGGTAGATGAATTAGTTAATGACTATGCTGTGCTTTGAAAAATGCAAATGCTGTGTCAGAGCTAAGTCTGATTATAATAATCAATCTTCCTTTTGAGAGGGTGCTGGAGGTGGGGAGGGGGGGGAGAGGGATGAGGCTGGGGCTGAATATTTAGATGGCAGATCTGAGTTTCTCGGCTGTCATTAAGGAAACCTGACGTGGCCCGAGAGGTCAGAGGGGCTGGGGGGAGGCAGGAGGTGAATTTGGGAGGAATGATCCTTGCAAGCACCGGTGGCTCCTTGACAGGCTGAAGTTAATTTTGTGATTTTGTTCCTTACGATTGTCCTGCCTGGAAAGGGAGGGCTCGGCGTCTGCTCCAGTGTGTGAGCACCCCCTGCTAATAGGGGAGATAGAAACTGCCTCATAAGCAGGATCCTCCGGGGATGGGGGGGAGAGGAGGGGTGGCTGCTGCAGACGTCCGGCAGTGACAGCTCCTTCTCCCTTGGCACTTTATTCGTTTGTAGCAAGCGTTCCTAGTAATTACGCCTCTTAATTTAGGAGAGCGAGTGGGAGAAAGGAATATAAATTTGTATATTAACTTTAGAGATTGGAAATAGGGCAAGCGAACCTTCTCTCTGGGAGATTATATTTGGAAATGAAATAGAATGACATTCGGTATAAACTTGAAAAATTGCTCTCTTTTTACTGCAACAGGAGGAGAAAAGCCACAATCCAGACTGTATTGGAGAGAAGCAGAAGTCAGCATATGTCCATTTCCCAGTTTGTGTGTATCTGCAATAATATATATGCATGAGTATGTTTTTAGGAAACTGTTTGCTGGGAGGTTGCTTCTAGCCCTGTCTTCTCAGTGATAAAAGCACTCCAGGTTTGGTGCAGATTGGATAAGCCATAGAGACCGGCAACTCTGACCCTTGTGTTTAAACAGGAGAGAAAAAAAAAAAATAATTATTTTTTTTTTTTTTCTTCAGCCAAGTGGGAAATAGGTAGCTCTAAACCACTTTTTATTGAATATCTGATTTTCTTTGGGTTTATTGCCTTTGTTTCACAAGAGCATCAAGGATTACTTTTCCCAGGAAAATGTACCAACTAATCCCGGGCTGTTCAGCCTGTTTCTAAATGGCAAGTAATATTTTCTTTTGCAAGTATTGTCCTATTTCTTTGATGAAGAGTGAAGTTCACTAAGAAATCTGGTGAGGTTTCATTCTCCCCATCTGTGCCTCTCTGCAGATGCTTTAGAGGAAGAGCCCTTCAGCACATCGTTTTGTTGGGGGTATGGAAGAGGTGATGTTGCTTTTGCTGAGCAGAATGATCTGTGGAAGAGCTCAGCCTCATGTCTTACTACCTTGTGAAATTGCTGGGCACCCAAATTAAACTCACTGGCCATAGACTCATAGAATCCCAGGTTGGAAGGGACCTCAAGGATCTTCTGGTCCAATCTTTCTTAGCAAAAGCTCAGTCTAGACAAGATGGCCCAGCACCCTGTCCATCTGAATCTCAAAAGTGCCCAGCGATGGGGAATCCACCACTTCCCTGAGGAGATTATTCCAATGGCTGAGTGTTCACATTGTGAAAAATTCTCCTCTTGTGTCCAACTGGAATTTCCCCAGGAGTAACTTGTACCCATTAACCCTTGTCTTTTCCATGTGACTCCTTGTAAAAAGGGAGTCTCCATCTTCTTTGTAGCCACCCTCTAAATTCTGGAACACGGTGATAAGGTCTCCCTAAGCCTTCTTTTCTCAAGGTTAAACAAACCCGGGTCTCTCAGCCTTTCATCAGACGCCAGGCTTCCCAGTCCTTTGGTCATCTTTGTGGCCCTTCTCTGGACCCTCTCCAGCCTGTCCATCTTTTCTGTAAAGCAGGGACCAAAACTGAACACTGTATTCCAGGTGTGGCCTGACAAGCATTGAGTAGAGTGGGATAATGACTTGTTTATCTCTGCTGGTGATGCCCTTGTTGATGCAGCCCAGCACCTTGTTGGCTTTCCTTGCCTCAGCAGCACAATGTTCACCACACCGTTCACTCATCTTGAGCTTGTTGTCCACCAGGACCCACAGGTCCCTTTTCAGAGCTGCTCCCCAGCTGGGTAGATCCTGGATTATGTTGCACTCCTGGATTATGTTTTCCCAGGTGCAAGACCCTACACTTGTTCTTGTTGAACTTCATAATGTTCTTGTTAGCCCACTCTTCCAGCCTACCCAGGTCGTCCTTCTGAAGTGTCCACTTCCCCACAGTTTGGTGTCATCATCAAACTTCATCAGTTCACATTAGGTCCCATCATCCAGATCACTTATGGAGATGTTAAACAATTGGGCCCAGTATCGATCCCTGGTGACACCCCACTGGTGCTCATGTAGGTTTGATTTCTGTCCTGATGCCTGATTTCTAAGCTTGCAGACAGCAGGAGGTCACTAGGCTTGTCGTGCTGCTCTGTGGGAAGAAAGACAAATGAGATCCTTAGTCACTGCTGCATCCTTTGGAGAGAAGCACAAATAGCATCACTACAATAACGGGTGTATGAAGCTCCTGGGGAAGCGTAGTTTGCCTGTTTTCAAACCTCAGCGTATGGGTCTTACTCAGGGTCTCATTTCTCTGTTCCTGTCTATTTTAGTGTACGCTATTCCTTTCCAAACCTGCTTGGTTTTCATATATTTAAATATTTATGTATTTAAATACCTTCTTGAATTGTGTTGAGATTTGTAGTCAAACACAACCTCTCGGTTCACCTTTCCATGCTGGCTCCATGCAATTCAGTTCCTATTTATCTCTGCCTTTTAAAATCAGCTCTTTTGCTGAGGAAGGCCTTTCAAAGGATGTTGCATCAGCCCATTGTTAAATAAACCTTTAGACATTTATAATGGATTCAGCATTTCCTGCTTTTTTACAGATCCAAGAATGCTGAATGACGTGCAGGCACACTTCATCAGGATAAGATTGCTGTATCAGCCCCTCACTAAAATTCACTCATTATTCAAATAATAACTGTATGTCTCCAGCATGTGTTCTGTGAAATATGTGTACATGATGTGGGCGAATAAACCAACCCCTTTTCTTCAACATGCAAATCCCAACTTTAGCAGAGAGTTGAAATCCTTTAGATTTTGAGTCCTTTATGTCCCAAAATGAGGCACCTGAACAGAGATTGGGTCGTTATTTTGGTCTGTGGGTTAAAATATTCAGAAGTTCACAAACATGGTTTTCAAGGGCGACTTATTAGATTGATTTAGAAGCTTGAGTCTCGTGGTAAGTCTCCTTTTGGAGTTGGGGGGTGGACAGTAGGCCAGTGGGATGCTCTGCAAAGGTTTGTCTTCAGGAGCTCTCGAAGCTGCTGGAATCAAGTGGGAGGAACAGCAGGTCCGTGGGGTTGCGGAGGCTCAGATACTTCTTTTGGAGGGGACAAAAATATGGGTCAGACATGACAAATAGCAGAAATATACCATGAAAATCAGCTCTCTAAAGTAAGGGTTTGTTTCTTCTAGCTGTCAGGAGATGGATGTATAATTTTATGTTTCTCCTGTCATCTCATGTATCTTTAAATAATTCCTGCAGAAGAGAGAACCAGCAAGGAACACGTTTTTTACACTGCTGTGGGTGTTTGCTATGTCATTAACACTTGGAGGAGAACCACCACCTTGAAATCCTGTCCGGGCAGGTTTAAAAGTAAGGCTGAAAGAAAAATGACATTTCATTTAATTAAACACTAGACAAAAATCCATCCATGTTCTTCCTTCCTCTCTTTCTCGGTTTTGACTAGTTATTTTGGAAAAATATCTGCATTTCATCTCTTGGGGTATTTTTGGAAGTGGTCATTCTATATCCTGGATGTGTCCTGATCACTTTGTTTCGAGAGCAATAAAGCTGGACTGAAATTCATGGTTTTGCAGTGAAAGAGAGTAGAAAAGGTTCGGGATAAACGGGATCCTTTCAGTTTGAGAGCAAGAGGCTCCAGTGTCTTCTGAGAAGAGAACATCACATCCTCAAAATGTTAACTACCTGTTTAAGTGTTTTACTCGCGAGTCACGGGCTCTGACATTACTCATTATTCTGTCTTTTCTAGTGTCATAAAAACCTTGGGTAACTTTAAAAAAAAAAAGAAAAATAATAGCTTGGTTTCCTTTCAAGATGCTAACGTGTTGTGTACTCAGGGGACATCACTGGGGGTCTGACCCTGGGCAATATTAACCCTGAAGCTCCTGCAGGAGTTGTAGGTACTCGGGTCACTCTCGTGGAGTTGTCAGGGTAAAAGAGATACAACGCTGTATTTGGGGACAATGTTCTCTCTCTGCTCTCGGTGCTGGTTAAGAGCCAGATCAACATAAAAGAGAGCTGAAGGATCCAAGCCTGACCTGGGTCATTCGGGAGTGAATGGGGGAATACAGCGAGGAGCTGCAATTTGAACAGCCCTTTTCCCCTCTCTGCTGGGTAATGGCTTCTGATACTTTAATGTATTCAAAGTAATGAAAGTTGAACTCAGCCAGTTATATAAAATTATTGATAAAAATTGAAAGAGTTTAGACAGTAATATTGAGTTAGTCCAAAACGTAGAAAGTGCCTGCTGAAAGTGGCATCTGGTGAACAAAAGAGACCAGAACTGGGAATTAATTGAGGAAAGGGGAATTGTTGGGAATTAGGCAGAGAAAACAGCAAGAGGAGATTGGCTCTTCCTCGTGCCACTGGTTTAAGAGGACAAGTGGACAGGGAGGGACAAACGGCCACCACGGGGAGTCATTTCATGCATCTCACCTGGTCCCTGGTGCTACTCTGAGGGGATATGGTCTTGGTGACCTCCCCACCTCTTAGGCTTGTGCAAAGTGCTGAAAGTTATGTAGGATATGGGTTTGTATTTCTCCTCCTGCTGCCTTCCTCTTGCTTATTTTCTCCATTCAGTTCTGCTGCGTTTCTCCCTCTTTTCTCTGCTTTTTCCCCTTCCCAGACCACGGGCAGGATGGCCGCGGATCCAGCTCGTGTCTGACACCGCATTACACTGGTACCAGTGTGCCAGGTCTCACCAGAGCCTGGCAACAGCACCTTCTGCTTGGATTATCCAGCCGGCAGAACTGCAAGTCAGAGGAAGCTTTTAATCAATGGATTCCTGATTTTTTTGCTCTTTTTTGCTGTTCTCTTCACTCTTGTTTCTCAAGGACCTATTTGCCTGCACTGTGCTGCCTTTGGAGAAGCAGAATTGGATCGCAACAATAAGGCACTCCATCTTATCTCAGCTAACTTTCTTTTTGCCTTGGAAAAGACATAAATAACATTTTTAATATCTTCTGTGAGATTGGCAGGCAGGGATATTTTCCTCAGCAAACCCAAATAATTAAAGGAAACAAGCTGCAAATTTTGAATGAAATACTCAATACCTTATCTGGTTTACTTTCTTTTCTGAAATAAACAATTAATGAGGTTTTAATGACAATAATTTGCTGTGGCACAAAGTTGTGCCTTGGCTTGAACTTGAAACTCTCCATCGGTTTTAATCCCAGTGAGGGAAGCAGGTCTGTGTCAGCATTGAACTGCTCGAGCCCGTTTCATCTCTCAAGATATCACCGTGCCCCCCTCTCCCTTCCCACTGCAGGCACATTGGATTTTCAGTCCAGGTAGTTTCAGTGCTTGAAAACTGAGAGAACACAGAAATGACAGTCCCTCCTCATTCTCCTTCAACGATGTACTCTTAGAAACCCAGCAGAATCTCATCACCCTGCTGCTGAGCGTACCTGCCACTAATTTGTCACCGCTGTGTATCAGGCGAGCTCTGCACTGATGCTTTCCCATAGCAGCAGTCACTTCAGTGTGTGTTTGTTCACTCTCCCATCCCCTTTGCCCATTACACACTCCATTTTTTCCCTCTTTAAGCAGCCAACACAAGAGACCCCACATCACGACAGCAAATAACTCGCCCACCCCCTCCATCCCCCCGTCTCCCCCGAGAAGGTGGCCGTGATTTATCTGCTCCTGTGGGTGAGCAGGTGGCAGTTGGAGTCAAGGCTGAGCCCGCTTAGCCTGTGATAAATAACATATTTACCAGCCCTTCCATCTTCAAATGCTGTCCACACGCGGTCCAGAAAGCAGCACAAAACTTAAATAGCAAACACATCCAGGCTTCAGCAGACGCGGGAAACGGGAGATATAATGAGTGTTTTCCTGCTAGAAGTAGGTTGGAATTGAAGCCCGCTCCTCGTCCCGGTACCTTTTATTCACATTCCTGGAATTATCTGGCGCGCTTGCTTTATCCCCAGCCATCTGTGATGGGCTGAGCTGGGAGAGATAAGCTCAGTAATCAGAAAATTGAGGGAAGCATTTCTGGCTGTGATAATCTTATCAGGCAGCTAATATACATTAACATTTGTACAGCCTGATGGTGCAGGTGGGCCTTTGCTCATTTTTTCTTCCCGGATGCCTTTTGACAGGCAGGGGGAGAATGCAGGGCTTCGGGGTGCCAGGGGGAAAATTGGGCTAAAATCTCCACCTTCTCCTGCTCTTCCCTGTAGAGAAAGGGGAGGGAGAATAATCCAACCATCCCTTTTCTGCCCTTTCCTGCTAACGGCCCTGCCATGCTCTGTCCGTCTTCTCTGCTAAGGACGGAAGGGCAAAGAGGCAATATGTCAAAATTTCAGTTCTGGCTGAGCAATATGATGGTGCGTGTCAATATGTTCCTCTCCCTTGTAAAAAATAGGGAGTTTCTGCCAGCTTGAAGTTTGCCGTTGCAATAGGTTTTTTTTGTTCTACGAGTGTAATTGGTGCTGTTGAAGGCAATGGAGTATTAATGGATTATTTCCCTGATGCTGAGCACTGAGCTCTCTGTGGTCATAAGTTTTGCATCTATAATTAGGATTGGATTGCTTATTGTTTACCTCCCGAGTGAAAAATATAGTTTCTGTCAATAGATTTATTAGGGGAATTAGTTGCCAGGTGCTAAAAGACAGATGACAAAAGGAAATCCAAAATCTGAAGGATGAGTGCGAAGGAGGTCTAAGCTGGGAGATGGTGCTGGAACAGAAGTTGGAGTATCCTCCAGGTAGTTTGTCTCTGCTTACACTCCATAATAAATCATTTTCTGAGGGGTTTAGAAACAAGTAACATCTGTCGTTTATCAATCTGTGTGTTTTCTTGGTAGCTGAATTAGGGATACAGATTCCCATGTCAGAGAGCCTGGGAATGGTAGAGCCTGAGTCAGAAGTTTTCATGTCTGTAGAGTTTTGAGGTATTTTCTGGTGAGTTCCTTCTCAAACAAGGCCAGAGGCAGAAAGTATTCTTAATTGTTTGTTTGTTCCACCAGACCTACCTGAGCAGCTTGAGCTAGAAGCATATATTGGAAAGGGCTGGAAATATTCCCCAGCCTTTTGGATTCAATGTGTGTGTCTCAGAGTTGCCCCAGACGAGAAAGCATAATCCTGTGGTTCGTTTCTTCTGGGGGGGAATTGGAGCTAAATGAGGTTGAACTGTCAGTACCGAATCTCGGGTACCAGTGAGCTCCTAATACCACACAGATAATTCTCTGCATCGCGATATCAGTGGGAGGCGGGTTGGGGAAATACCTGGAAGCTTAGAAACAATTGACTTTCTGTGTTGAAACCTTGGAGAAAATGTTGGGGAAGGCAAAAGGGATTGCAAAGGGAAGCAGGGTTAACCGTGTCTTGTTAATTCAACTCATGAAGAGTTGCGCTTGATGTCCATATCCTGAGAAAGGTCTGAGCTGTGCAAAACATCATGATTTCCTCCTCCTCCCTGTGCTGTTTACGTGTCCCCCTTATCAGTGCTGGAGGAGCTAATGCCTTTTCTCTTCTGCAGCTGGAGGTGGAGATGAAGGTCCTGAAGTCTCAAGAGTGCACAGCCGAACAAAGTACCGCCATCACCAAGGAGGAGGTTGACACGCTCAGGTAGGCAAAGCGAGGGGAATGCCGAGAAGATTCCGCTTTTTTCAGTGGAAATCAGAAGGGAAATGCCCGGGGCAGTTTCACTGCCTGCTCTGGTTAATGCCATCTCCAGGTATGGGACCTCACCACGCTCCAATGCAAAGCACATGCTATAGACTGTCTATGTATGTGGGCCGTCTGCTGTTGAGGGAACAGCATCAGAACGTGTTTTCCTTGTTTTTTCTGAGGCAGGATGTTCTTTTCCCAAGCACACTTTTAAAATTCTCTCCAGCTTTTATGGATACGAGAAATCCATGAAGCATTAACGGAAAGCCTCAGCCCCTGATCTTTCCTGCATTTAGATACTTTATAAGCTGGTCTGACTTCTGGGAGGCTGCAGGCTCTTTTCTTTAATGTTTGGGGTCTCTTGCTCTCAGATAATTCATAACACTGGCTCCCGTGTCACTATTCCCCCTGTTGAATTTCCCATGGAAACAGCATTGCTGTTCGTTTCATATTTTGACCAAATCTCGACCGTAAATACAGGATCTGTTGGTGCGTGCGTGAAGAGGTTTAGAGTCCAGCTTTTGTGATACTGATGTGATAAAAGCGGGCTGTTTCCCCTCGTGCATTGCTGCAGATGGCAGGGGGGGACCTGTTGTGATGCACTGAAAAAGGAGTTACAAAACAGCATTTTTGCAGAGAATACATGAGCATTTACAAAAGCTACAGTGAAGGGAGACAATCTCTCCGTGTATTTATTAAAGCATCTACAGCTTCCATTCCAAAGCAGGCGACACAATAAATAGTGAGCACAGAAAAGTTCATCTGTTTCTGAATGTTTAATAAAGTTCCTTTTATTTAAGCTGAGCAAATCAGATCTTGACAGGCTGAGTTTTTTATTCTCGGCGATGTAAGACTTTGGCTGGAGTTTCATTTCTTAATTCTTTTATATTTTCAGCTCCATCACTATAAAGCGTTAGTGCCTCTTAGGACTGAAAGGAAGGCTTTGCAGCAAGCAGAATCTTGCAGAAAGTAGAAATTACTGGCCTGTACGTTATGACTTTGCTCCTGTGCTTTGCCTCTGGAGCTTGTTTTATGGCTTTGAAAGCCCAGTGCCATAGCAGAGGGGAGGTGTTTGGAAATAACACATGTTCAGCTGAGCTATTCCAATATGTTCTAGGGCTGTACACCTAATCGTGGGGACTCGCTCCTATAGTTCCCTTAAGGTGGTGTAATAGTTCTGAGGACCCAAGGCATACATCTTCCTTTTTCACTCTCTCATATGGTAGTTCTGGTAGAGGATAACACGCTATGGCTTCCCTTTTTCAGGGGGATAAACCTGTCTCCATCTGCTTTTGCGTATCATGGGCGTTTGAACTGAGCTCATTCATGTTTTTCCTTTGCGAAGGCACATGAGACCCTCTGAAATGTGATTTTTTCGCTGCTGCAGGAGTATTCACCACCGCCTCAGCAACATTAAACCCGTCGCTCCTGATTAATATTATGCCTCTCTATCAGCAGAGCCAGCATCCTGTTTGCTGTCTTCTGGGAGCTGAGGGTTTTCAGAGTATTTCTGCAGAGCCTGGGCTGGGCTGGACGGCAGCACCCTTTCATGCAGGAGACGTTCGCTCTCTTTATTTTCACCTCCAAAACTCATTATTTGGTGTTTATCTTCACCGAGCAGCGTTTGCCATCTATTTACTAAGCAGCTTCAGGAGCAGCGTGTGGAGGGAGAAACAGCTGGATTGCACGTGGTCCAGGACCACTTCCTATCACGGAAGGCTTCTGGCAGTGGTGGATGGAGATGTCCAGCTTTGCCCTGAATTAAAACCTATTTCCTAGGCAGGGACAAGCAGAGCTCCCAGGTACCTTGTTACGGGATCGTGGCATTAGGTTCTGCTCAAAGGTAGCCCTAAAACCCTCTAGATAATGTTTTATTCTCTCTTTTTTTTGTTTTTAAAGGATTTCTTTGACTACTAATCTCATCTCTCTCCTCCTTTCATGAAATTGTGTCAGAGCCTCCGCACAAAGTATGGCACAAACACAGCCCTGTTCCCAGTAAAGCCGCTGCTGGTGCGGAGCTATTCTCCAGTGAGGAGCCGCGCGCTGAAAGCTGTTTCAGCAGAGAGACTAAGCTTCTGTAGTTGTTTCATGGTGATATTTCTGTCTTTTCTTCTCTTCCCCATTTCAGTACTGCGTGCTCCCGAGGCTGTGGATGCACAGAGGCCACAGCCCCAGGATCTAATTCCAGGCTGGTTTTTCTGTTGCTTTTTACTGAATCGCTTTTTGTTGTTAGGGCTGATTTAAATACTTGTCCCAGGCCCTGATGCTAGTCACTTAGCTACAAAGCTGTTCCAAAAAAACATGGATTTGTTGGGTTTTAATCACCCTTTTCACTGCTCAGCTCGAACAGTAAATGCCTTGCTGCAGTGTTCTCTTTCTGCTGGAGCTCTCTTTGCTGGAGAACTGGTAAGCCGGTCCCTGCTCCTTTTTCTGTACTGGTGGCTACTTTTGCTGCTTCAGGTGTCTTCTCAGACTCTCCAGGATCCCATTCAGCATTGGAGGAGAATCTGCTCCATAAAGATTTTTTTATCCTTCTAGACTTAAGCAGTCAAAGGACATGGTTGGGCCTCATTTTGTGTTTTCTGGAACTTTCTGTGCACTGGACAAGAAACTGGACTAACTTCTTTCTTCACAGAAGAGGCTCCTTCTCAAAGGAGCACAAGATAAATCACTGTCTTCCCCCAGGCTTTTGGGGTTCAGGCATAACGTGCTGTGGTCCATGTCAGGACACTGCTCCTGCCTCGCTGGATGTGTCCTCCCCACGCAGCAGAGGCAAATTGGGTAGCTGTGATTTAAGAACAGAAGAGGTTTGGAGGAGAACAGAGATGAGGATGGGGAGGGATTAGGTCTGCTGTGCTCATCCTCCTCCTGTGTCCTCGTGGGCCCCAACAGGACCAGTTTACTCAGTTTAACGTAGCTGCTAAGGAGGAGTGAGCAACGCAAGCTCCACTGTTACTCCTTCCTTCTACTATTCTTCTTCTACCACTCCTTCCTTCCTATTCAGAAGTTCATTCTGGCAGAAACCAGGGGGAAGAATGCAAATTTTCAAATTGGAAAGTGGGGGAAGAAATGCCACAGCCTATGAGGGAGTTATTTCCATTTCTGTAGTTTATTGTGGTCTTTGAAATCCCATTAGCCTACACTACGATGCGGCTGCTCTTCTGGCCGGAGCCCAGCCTCTCCAGTTAGCTGCTGTCATGGAGGAATGTGAAAAATAGAAGAAAACCAGCAGAAACCAGCAAGGGGAGCCTGCAGAGCAGGAACGGACCGTGAGCCTCCGGGCGTTTCCATATACACCCTGTGGTTAGAAACTAACTCCTGAAAACAAAAGCAGGAGAGGCATAAAGGAGGCAAAAAAAAAAAAAAATCTATATTGATCATTTGAATCTGTATTCACCTCCTGTGAGTGAATGAGAGCTTTTAAAAACATAGCTTTTGTTGCATTTTTCTTTAGTATGGAAAGTAAATTTTCAGTGAGAAACTTGAAAGACTTTATCAGTTTTTGCTCCTTCTCTTGAGAACAAAGTGCTCTTTCGTCAGACCTTTTATGACTTTAAATGTGAAACTCTCTCCCAGCATCATCGTTTCTGAAGAGACAATAAAAGCCGGTGCTAATGCTGTCATTTCTCACACTTCTTGCTGCTCCCTCTGAAATCGTATTTGTTTATATTCTGCGGATCATCTGAAAAGAAAAAGTGGTCAAACTGTTGAGTTCATGTGCTGTGGGGTACGGCAGAGCAGGGGGCGTTTGGGCATTAGCACCTTTAAGAGGGAAGGTGATAACTGTGCAGAAACTGGTATTTCAGAACCTATAAATAAAAGTAATATATTTAAAAAGAACTTCACTTAAGACTTAAGTGGCAACAGCTGAAGGACCTTTTCAGCTGGAACAAATCTGAACTTTTCCTTGCTGCTGTCAGACTGCAACCCCAGTAAATCCTAAATGTTTTCTGTGGATTTAGTGACTGGGTAGAGTTACAGTAATTCAAAAGAAATTCATGTCCTTGCCAATGCCTATTAGTCACACTTGCTGGAATTCTGTCTGCTCTGCTCCTAACACCATCTCAATGCCATCTGGATCCCTTAATAGCGTCTTCCCAATGCATACATTTTCTGCTCCGTTCAATAGTTTCCTGTTCGACAATAGCTTTTCCACATGGCCATGTCCTCTTCGCAGATGGGGCCTCCGTGAGACATGGCCTCACCGGTGATATCCACGCTGCTCTACAGGCCAGCGCATAACGCGCCTGAGAACATTAAAAATGAATCAAAGAATGATGAAGAGGTGATGGTCGTCAGTTGTGGCTGGTTGATTCCACTGAAAAGCTCTGGAGACTTTTGGAAGTGCCTTGATGCTGGTGAAAATCAACCAGATTCCCCCCTTCTGCCTTTTAAAAATAGGAGCAGACCGGCCTTTCTCACTAGAATCATCCTTCGCCATTGAAGCACTTTTTAGAGAGACTGAATGCACAGGGTGGCATGTCTCCTGATTCTCACAAATGTCATTTTGGGAGACCTGAAGCTGCAGGTTTGGGTTTTTTTCTTGTTCCCTCTTCTGGGAACAGAAGTTCCTTCACAGTACTCCCTCACAGTACTCCCCATCTGGAGCACTGTGTCCAGTTCTGGGCTCCCCAGTTCAAGAAGGACAGGGAACTGCTGGAGAGGGTACAGGAAAGGGCTACAAAGATGCTGAGGGGACTAGAACATCTCTCTTATGAGGAAAGGCTGAGGGACTTGGGTCTTTTTAGTCTGGAGAAGAGAAGCCTGAGGGGGGATCTGATCAATGCCTATAAATACTTAAAGGGTGGGTGTCAGGAGGATGGGGCCGGTCGTTTTTCAGTGGTGCCCAGGGATAGGACAAGAGGTAACGGGCACAAACTTGAACATAAGAAGTTCCATCTAAACATGAGGAGGAACTTCTTTCCTGTGAGGGTGGCAGAGCCCTGGAACAGGCTGCCCAGAGAGGTGGTGGAGTCTCCGTCTCTGGAGACATTCAAAACCTGCCTGGACACGTTCCTGTGCAACCTGCTCTGGGTGGACCTGCTTTGGCGGGGGGTTTGGACTAGATGATCTCCAGAGGTTCCTTCCAACCCCATGTCATTCTGTGATTCTGTGATTCTAATTTGGGGCAGTGAAAAACGCAGTGGGGGCAATATAAAGCTCAGTTCTCGAAAGTGGGAAAATCCACAAACCTGAGCACATACCAATGAATCTGTGTTCTCGCGCTACATTTGATCTTATGAAAGGCTGTGGAGAGGGCTTGAATTTACCTTGTGCTTGTGGAGCCTTCGACTCTGGGTTCAGCTGTCTGTGTCTGATGCAGGAAGTCTTCCAGGAATACAAAGAGATCTTTGCCACAGTTTAAATATTTTCATGTTTTCAAACCCCTGTATGAAGAAGTTGGTATATTTTTGAGAAATGAATCGGAATGATTTTTCCCTGTGTCACAAAACTTGAGAATGGTGTCAGTATTTCAGAAAGTAACTGATGTTTCTTCCTTCCTCGTGCCACGGGGCTGCTGTTAAAATGGCCAGACATTAAGCTGATAGATGGTTGTGCTGGACCCGGATGTTCCTGTGCTCTGCTCTTTGTGGTTCTCTCAGGAATTTGTCTTGGATTGTTCCCCCTACCTGAGTAAATCCCATATGTACCGAGTCGAGGCATGCAAATTGGTGATAAAATAACATCACCTTCCTCATCCAGATGTCCCTGGACAGAGAGAGCACAGGTACATGGGGACCGAGGCTGTCTGTGTGGATGCTGGTGCATCCCAAAGCCGTCCACAGTTGGCCCTGTACCTGAATTTACGTAAATGAAAAGATTCAAGTGCCAAGCAAGTAAATATTTTTCAATATTTGACTGTTGTATCTTAACCACCAGCTGCAAATGCTTTGCTGTGTTTATATATAGATAGGATTTCCCTTGCTTCTCTCTCTCTTTGCCATTGGAAAGAGTTCCCCAGGGCTGGAAAGCAAAGCTAGAATAGCACAAACTGTTTGCTAATGGTTCTTAATGCTTTCCCACTGGAGATCCAGGACACTTAACAGCGTTAAAAATAGGTTAGAAGAGGGATAAGTAGTGAAAGCACTAGTCAGTCCTAAAAACCTCTCTGGTGCAAAGAGGTTACAGAAACGTTCCCTGTCTTCAGCACAGAGGAAGCAGCAAGGGCTGTCTCTGACGGGTGCTGGGAAGGAGGATACTCCAGTGATACCCCAGCTGTGGGTGTTGGGAAGGAGGATACCCCAGTGATACCCCAACAGCAGATGTTGAGAAGGAGGATACCCCAGTGATACCCCAACTGCGGCTATTGGGAAGGAGAATACTCAGTGATACCCCAGTCATGGATGTTGGGAAGGAGGATACCCTGGTGATACCCCAACTGTGGGAAGGAGCAGGTGCCTGTGGGATGAGCCCAAGGGCGTGCTCCTGGGGAAGAAGCCGTGAATTTCAAGCATCCCCCTGGCACTGCCGCTCACAAAATCCATGGTCTGGGTACGTCTGCTGCACAACTGCTAGCACCCACGCTGCAAATCACTGCCCTTTCCTCACCGAGGCACAAAGGGAACAAAAAAATTATTAAATCTTAAAATTGCAGCATTAAAATATAGTGACTTAAACCTACCCTTGTTACGTCTCGCTTTGTCTCACATCTTTGTGAAATGGTTTCTGGTGATTGCTCTGAATGATTTTTAAAGGGCATCAAAGAGGCCTGAGCTTAAACCTCCACCTGGAGAGAAGTTCTGCAGGCAGATAACAGCAACATCACAGCTTATTTGGGAGGCTGGATGGAGAGAGAAATGTGTTCTAAATTAAAATTCAGCATGTCAAGTACAGAGAAAGTACTGATGAGAGTCCTGTGTCTGGCTCTGACCTTTCAGTAGCTGCTGTGCTGTTGTTCCTCAGAGAAAAACGTTGCTCTTCTTGTGGCCTGTTCTGCAATCCATTTAGAAACACGCCGGTAAAAGCATTAATTCAAATTTGAATTTCCATTTTTTCCGACCTTTTCAGTCTCCTGCTTCTTCGGCATCTTCTGTCCCTGCTAGCTTTGTGTCTCTTCTGGAAATTATTGATGATCTCTTTTAATGGCCTGGACAATGGTAAAAGCTACTCCTCGGCATTTTAGAAGCTTGTAAGAGTGGAAAAAAGATGATCCTTTATAATATCTGAAAATTTCCAGCAGGGGTCGGGCTTACAAATAATTTAAGCAATTCAAGCTGCATATTTATAAAGGAGGCATTTCTGTGCTGTGCATGTTGTAGATCAACCGGCTTCTCTGGAAAAGTTTGTCACTTCTACCCTGTGAATAGGAGAGACGACTTCTTAGTTGTACCTGCAATTTCTGTTGCATAATTGTGGGATATTGGCAGATGGGTGCATTGTTTACTGTCACGGTGCAAGGATTTTCAGCTTAATTTAGGTCATTTAAAAGTGAGTATTATCAAGCAAGATAATTAATTTTATTTTTTTTTAAATATTCTGGGAAAGGATCCTGAGAAAATTAAATGCAAAGACCAATGTTAATATGCATTAGTTGCACGGTTAATCCCAGGAAGTTAACATGCAAAAGGTGAGGTTCTTCAAGCAGCATTAAGGTTTTTGTGCTCTGTACTTAAATGCAAGCAAAAATGTTATATCAAATGTTTTATAATAATATCCCCTGCCCAACAAGCTTGATAGAGTTCTCTGAAGGATTCAGCAATCATTTGGCTAAGGCTGATGTGGTTGATATATTATATTTGGCCTTTCAGAAAGCTTTGAGCCAAAGGTCACAGAGAAACTTTACTCTAATGGAATAAGAAAGAAGGTTCTTTGTTGGATTTATAAGAATCCCAGACAGGACCCCATGCCCTGTCTGCAGAGGTGGCCGGTGGTGGATCTCCATGCGAGTAGGGCAGAGCTGTTGGGCTACTTGGCTTCTAGTGCCTTGGCTCCAGGGTTTCCTGAGCTAGAGATAATAGAATGTCTTTTTTTCTTCCATTTTTGTCCATTCTGCATTTTTCTTCCATTAATTTGCTTATGCAATATAAAGTTAAAGGATGGTAAAACAAAGAACACGATACCGAGGGTTTTCCTTTAGGTCCTAGAATGGTTTTTATTGGGAATTTGTTGTCCAACTGTAAGAGGAGTTTGTGAACAGTGAGGTGACAGAATTTGAGATAACATGGAATTATTCAGCTTATCAGACTGTTCAGAGTTTCAGAAGAACCTTATGAAGTTGCTTGAGATGGGAAATGAAATTGTACATCAATAATTGCACATAAGGAAAAGCACCTTTACTTTTACTCCCCCGATAGTGGGCTCTAAATGAGCTGTTATCACTCGAGAAAGAGATCTTATATTATTGTGAACAGTTTTCTAAAAATATCAGGTAAGTGCTCCGTAGTTAAAAAGACAAATAGAATAGTAGGAATTATGAGAAAAGAAGTTGAGAACAAAACCAGAAAGTCTCATTATACCCCTGAATCTGTCCGAGTGGAACTACTGTTTGTAGTTTTAGTTTTTCTCATAGCAAAAAGTGTATATAAAACTTGCAGAAGAACAAGGAAGGGCAATAAAAATGAGTAGAAATATGGAAAATCCTTGATGTGAGGAAAGACTAAATTGAGATTCTTCAGGAAATAATAGAGGAGGCCTGTAAAGTGGTGTGGAGAGGGGAGTATGGTACAATTATTCACAACTTTTCATAGCAGAACTAACAGGCACTCAGTGAAATAATCACATGTGAAGTATAAAACAAAATGAACTAATTTTTCATACAGCACATAATTAAATTTTGGAACTTACTGCCAAGGAGCGTTGTGAAGGCCAAAAGCATAAATCAGATCAAAAAGAGATTTGACGCACTCATGGAGGTTTTAGCTGTTGGTGGTTATTAAACATGATGGTTTCACTCAGTCTGTGGTTCAGGAAGTATCTAAGCTGGATTTGCTTTACATTCAAGTTGTATATTTTTAATATACTTTTACAAATTATATTTTCATCATACAAACTTGTATCTTTTAGTCGTGTGTTTTAACTGCCTCAGCAGTGTAACTTTGTGGTATAAAGGAATAATCTGCTACAGCTTGTGATTTCGTGGTTTACTTGATTATTTGTGGTGGGGCCGTGCATGGGGACAGCATGCATTAACCTTCCCTTCTTCTCCAGGCTGAAAATCGAGGAGCTGGAAGCTGAACGCAGCAAACTGGAAGAGGAGAACAGAGCTTTGGAGATGAAACTGGAGAAGCTGACCCTGCAGGTAGGAGATGTGGAGGTGTGGAGTGGCTGGGGAGCCTGCCGTGCCTCGTTGGCCATCGCTGTCCCACCAGATGGACCCGAACACTCGCAGCATGGAGCTTCGCTTCCCTCAGTCTGGGCAGCAAGGCATTTTCCAGCAGCCTTTGCCAACTGCACCAGCACACCCGTGTCTCTGACCGTGTTATTGATGTCTTTTGATGTCAAATGCAATCACACATTTCCTGTGCCTTTGCCTGGAACCTCTGCTTTTTCTTCTTGGAGACTCAAAACCAGTTCCATTTTAAGTAACTCCGCTACCATAAGTTGTCTCTCTCCAAATTGATTCGCGCCAAAGCCAGGGTGTAGACAGGGGTTAACAGCACGGAGCCAATATGAAAATTTGAGCTCTGTTCGTACTGAAGCCTGCACTGCTACTATCAGCGATGGAGACAGAGGCCACCGGTTTGTGGCCTCCTTGGGTAGTATTTTTCCAAGAGAGTGCCATTGAGAAGATGACACGGCAGCATCTCCAGATCACTGACACCGAGACTAGAAAGTGTGGGGTCAGAAGGGTGAAAGGGTGTGATTCTTTTGCTGTGCTGCTGTGGATGTTTTACCTTTTCCCAAGGTAGTGCTGTCCTACATGGCAGAAAGTCTTTGGCTTTTCACTCTGGGTAGATCAGTGAAGTCTCACCCTCCGTGAAGGAGGGCAGGGGCACCCTGGTGGAGTGGTCTCTTCCTCCAGCTCTCCTGGGAGCAGCTTTCCTCTGCAGAGGAGGGGCATGGGAGTTGCTTCAAGCTTTTATAGTGTTTTCTGTTTGAAAGGTGCTGGAGCAAACAAGAACCTGAGCCTGTTTGTTTAATCAAAGCCCATCCTGCTATGAACAGTGTTATCTCTCCTTTCTGTTCTCTCTGATATGCTGAACAATTTGCCATTGTAGCATTTCATTCTCTTAATTTTTCTTTCTTTCTCTCTTCCCCCCCCCCCCATTTTTGTGTAAATTGCTTCGTGGTAGAAAACCTGCAGGTTTGAAATTACTCAGTTTTCAGACAGACCATTGATTTTATCTTGACACCTATTAGAGGCGAATCAAATCTTTTTTTTTTTATTACCAATTCCTAGAGACAGGGGAAGTGACAGCTTTGATAAAGCAGGGAGCTAAGAGCTGCTGAGCATCTCTGCTGAGCCATGTTTAGTGTGAAACCTGTCACCCGGCTCTCCTTTAATTGGGTTTCAGTCATCAGAAGGAGATGAAAGCTTTGGGCTGGTGTTTGGATGCTTCGGTCTCCAACAAACACAACAGCAGCCTTGGTTTCGGAGCAGATTACAACTCACTCAGGTCACGTTTAATCTGCCAACGTTTGTCTTACAATGCTTGCTGCCTTTCCAAGGAGGCCTGACCAGAGGAATCCCCTGTTTAATTTCTGGTGTCTGGAGATGCTCTGCTTTGTTTCCTCATCACTGCTCTTGAGATGCCAAAACACCAAGCTGTTTAAATTCCATGTTCAAAGAGGAAAGGTCTGAAGTCTTCAGTGTAGTCTTGCTGAGGCTCTGCCTTCTGATCCTCGGCAGAGAAGACCAGCAGCAGCTACTGTTGGATCGTTGAGCTTTCACGGTGTAGAAAAGCAATGGGGTGATGGGAACAAGGTGGGAAAATTATATGGGGAGGACGAGATAACATGTAAGTGCAGAAAAAGAGAAGGGAGGTGGTCATCTGGCTTAGCAGGTCTAGGAAAGAGGAATCTGCCAGTCCCCCAAAGGCTAGTTAGTGCACTGAATTAAGGTAATCATGCTCTTACGTCTGCTTGGGCAAGACTGAGGACATGGCTTTAATTCTCTATTTAACAGGAGGGAGTTCCCCCCTTCCTTACTTGCTCCTCCCCCCCTCACTTTACTTGTGTCTTAGAGGAAAGCATAAATATCGGAACATGTAAGCTGAATGCTAAAATGTCAGTATTGATCAGTGCCCACCTGAATGGTCAAGATTTCAGAACTCCTCAGAGAGGAAAACATCAGCCTTCCCATTTTTTATTCACCTTGAGAATCAAATATCTTGACAGGCCAAGCTTAGAATGACTATTTTTTGATAAACACGTTGGAAGAAGGTTCCTTACAGTGGGAGCCCACTAAGTTAAGGATAAGCTTAGAAATTCACCTCTTCTATCAGTGCTGAGCAAATACGCTGAAAATATTATTATACACTCAGATAAGGTCACTGAAATGTTGCTGGCTTGACATGTTATTTATTCCCATCTCTGAAAGAAATCACTGGGAAACGATGGGTTAAAATAACGTCCCTTTATCACAAAAGGTAAAAAAGGCGAAACAAACTTTATATACAGAAATCACAAGAAAATTTTATGGAACAGAAGGATGATTGAAATGACAAACATGGGAGAAGCATGGCATCAAATCAAATAAAGGTGTAAGAGAAAGTAGGGGTGACATTAAACATGGTAGGATGAGGGTGATTTCTGACAAATCTTTATCTGCAGTTCCTTCTTTTCTAAAATGAAACCTCTGACTTTCTGGAATTGTATCCACTAAATGAAAGATGCATAAAAGGGGTGTATTAAAATAGTGAATTTGGAAAAGGCAGGATTAAGGCTTTGACTGCTTCACACTGCACCGAAGTCCGTTGAGTTCATAAAGCTGCGTGTGTTAATGAAAGCTAGGGAGATACAGCTAATATTTGGTAATTAAAAATGTCAGTGTTTGACTGTATTGATGTGTGGAAAGGAGTAAAGTTTCAAAAATGTCTGCCTCCTCTCACATCTGAGTGTTGGCACGTGAATTTTGCTCATTTCTGCTTCAGCTGCTGGTACCAATAGCCCATTTTGGGAACTACAGGACCCCGATGGACTGGCCAAAGGGCAAGAGAGCTCATGGAAAGGTGGTTTTGTGTTCGGTGCGTGATTCACGCTCCCTGAGCTCAGTATTAGCAAATAAAGAAAGTGAGATACTGATAGCTATCCTCAGCAGTGTATATAACGTCTGACTGACATCTCTTTGTATTCTCTGCTTGTGTGGGGACAGCTTGAATTACGGCTGAAGGCGCTTTCCACCTCCACACACCTCTTCTTCCAAAACCCCTTGGCTCTTGACACCTAGCTGCAGGCTGCATTGATTTTCCTTCACCAGTATAAAGACTTTAGCATGGATATTACTCACTGGTCAGGTCTTTACTGCTAATAAAAACCTCAGATTACAAAAACACAAGAAATGGTGGAACTGTAGAGAAATGACACCCTGCTGAGGGTGCCTCCCTATCGCCCGGGACATTATCTTAAGGAAAACATTTGAACTGTGGCTCAGGAGAGGGATTCAAATAATATATGAAAATAATGGGTTTAACCAGACAATTTTATCTCCTCTCCCCTACCCTTCTTTCTTTCGATGAAGCAAAAAAGGCTTCCAGGAAGCCTTTTCGCTATGAGGGTGGTGAGACCCTGGCCCAGGTTGCCCAGAGAAGCTGTGGCTGCTCCATCCCTGGAGGGGTTCAAGGCCAGGTTGGAGGGGGCTTGGAGCAACCTGGTCTGGTGGGAGGTGTCCCTGCCCAGGGCAGGGGGTGGGACTGGATGATCTCTAAGGTCCCTTCCAACCCAAACCATTCTATGATTCTGTGAAAGAAGATGCACCTGTTACTGCATGGCCTATGGTGGGCACATCTGCTGAAGTTTCAGTGAAAGGTTTGGGTTGTTTAGTTACCTGAAACACTTTGGACCATCTTCCTGAGCTGCTGGTGGAAAAGTGCAGCTCGATGCCAGGAACAAAAGAGACTGATCAAATCAGTGCTTTTTGGATAAAGTGGGAGGAAAGACTCGTGAGGAGTGTTAAATTAGCATTTCTTACTGCTCGGAGCCTTGTGTTTGCAGGCAACCAAGCGGATGTGAAGTGTTCCTTATGCAAATACATCTCTCCTGCTTTTCCTGCTCTCCTCTACTCTTCGAGCTGAAGGAGAAGAGATTCTTCAAGTTTGGCTGCTTCAAGGAAGATTGATTAAAATCAGCTGCAGTTTGACTTAATTGGATCCATATGCTTGGAGGGGGAGCAGGACTAGTTAGAAGTCCTTGTAATTAGTTCACAGCTGGTTGGTGAGGAAAAGTGAAACTCCAGTTAGAGCTCAGATAAGTGGGTCTGTACGGATAAAAGGCAGGGAGATGTTTTTTACACTGACGTGTAAAAATCACCTCTAGTCCCTTAGCCAAGGTAGAAGCCTAATCCCTTTGAGCATGTGCATTTATGAGGCTGAATGGATGGAGTCTTTATTTTCTTGATCGTTTCTGAATAAAAGGAATCACCTGTGGATGCTGGCAGCCAAGGGAACCTCAACAGGCTCATGGAAAGCTGGGAGAGGATCTCAGGGACAAGGTGAGACCCTACAAGAGTAGTTTAACTCTTCGAAAGGTTCATGGTTTGGCACAAACTCTGAACTGATCAACTTTCAGTGCGATGCCCTTGGTCACAGTAATAACTAGCTGTGTTTAGCCTTTCTGCTGGTCAGTAATGTAACAGCAACACTCTTAAAAATGCAATGTTATTTTTACATATTGAAATAATTTATTTTTCTCCATTGTTTCAAAGAGCTTGGGAAGAGTTGACTACCTACGTGGTATGGGGACAGTCATCAGAAGACTTTCCCCAGCCAGAAGCTGGTATTTATGCTAAATTTTGCGGTTGGAATAGAAGGGACTGAATTCCCTATTACAGAGTCCACGAAGGAGCTGCCTGAGAAAAACACACTAAACATACTAACGCGGTCATGCCGACATGACTTTATTAATGTGTTTTGAGGTGTTCATTAATGCATGTGCAATCGTTCCTTTCTAAATGTCTAACTTTGCTATCGTTATCAACTATTTGACAATTTAAGATATTAATCTGGTTAAATTAAATCTTGCTTTCCTCCACCTTTTAAATTGATTATTTTTGCGCAAATTAAAGCGTAAACCACTTGTCCGCTTCGGTGGTAGATGTCTTGTAGCTGTAACGATTTGAAGATAAGAAATAAGCAAGTTATTGAAGCAGAAATATTATCATTTTTTTTAGTAAGAGGAGCTGATATAATTGGTAAAGTTAGAGACAAATAGAGTGAGTGTCTGAAGATTTTTCCTATTTGTCTGCTTTAGGTCATTTTAATTGGCCTGCCTAAGCTGGCATGGACTTGTGGTGGCTGGTCCCACCAAAGCAGGAAGCTCTGCAGGGAGGGTGGGTGGCTGCCCTCTGCTGTATTAAGTTCTCTAGGAGTCAAATGTCCATCCATGGTGGGTCCATCCACCACGATGAAGGTGCTGGGACATCCAGAGTGTGCTCATGTTTCTTTCTCCCCGTATCTCTGCAACCTTTGTGGTTGAACTGGTCTCCTTCTTATCCTAACACTATGTTTTGAGGGACTAACAAAAGATCTGGGAGCTCTACCTCAGGTGCAGATTCCTGTGAGTGGTTGACCTGGAGCGTTTCTCCTCTTTAAGCATTAGTGACTCATTTTGTAGTTAGGACTTTGGCAGCCAGGCGGTAACTGGCTTGAAGTTAAGAGCTCAAGGCAAAGTTGAGGTCATTTAACAGTCTAACTGTTCATTATGTGACCAGTGAAGAATGATGAATGAATCATTTACAGTTATAAAACTTAAAGGGACATTGTCAACCTTTCAAGGTTCCCTAATTGACCTCTCAAATGCTTATGAGTCGTCTTCCTGGATTCTGTGGATGCTTTCCCTTTCACAAACCTCCTGTCCTTTTCCCCTCATCTCTGCATGATGTGGTCCACATTAGTGCAGCTGATCCTCAATAAAAAGTCCAGGTGGTCAAGTTCAGCCATTTTTTTTTATTTTTTTTTACAAAAAAAGGCTTCTTTAAATGGGTTTGGGCAAACTATTTGGCATCTCTTCAGTCAGGTACAGCTTTTGGCAAGGTGTAGGAGCAGATCCGTGCGTTTCAGAGGGATTTAATTACAAGATAGAATAGCTGAGAACAAGAGACACAGTAAAACAAAGGTGAACTAAACAGAGAAGTGCAGGTCCAGGTCTGTATAAGGTCATATCATGCTGTCCCGCTCATCTAGTGTGTTGAATTTCCACAGACTCCTGGATTTTATCAACAATAAGCTCATTTTTTTAGAGGCCAAGATTATTTTCTAAATTTCACAGGCTGCAGCAAGTCTTCTGTGATGTAAGGAAGCGTGTATCTGCTCATGTGTATTGGCAGAGACCGCTCTGGGGGTCACTCCATAGTTTTGCTCAAAACACCAATGAAAAACACATGTGGTAAAAATCTGTGTTGCCTTGGTTAAATTCATACCATTTCTATTAATTATTGACCCAATAGCTCAGGTGTAGCACAGGCGTTTTGCTCAGGGATTGGCATTCCTAACTCTTACCTTCATTGCAAAGGTATTTTCGGGTGTTTGCAGCAACCTTTGCACTTCCAGGAGTCTCCCCACGACCGAAATAACTCTACTGCTCACTGTAAGCATATATTAGAATTTATTAGAATTAAGAGGAATTAGAAACATTCCATGGGAGCAGAGGGGAGAAGTATAAGCATGTCATTCAGTTGTAGATCTGTCACTGGGTGGTTGAAGGAGGAGCTGTTTCTTGGCCTTGGTGGCCCTGATAAATGTGATGTGCAAAGTGGAAGTCGAATAAAACAAGGACATGCACGGTACAGACTTGTTAATGTTTGTTAACATCAGGGACCAGGAGCACGTAGATTCACATTTGTGCAGGGAAATTTTACCAACATGCCCTTTAAAAAAATTTTTTTTTCCAAGGAATTTGCACATTGAATATTAAACACCTGAAGGTCTATAAATTTTACTGCCGGAGCGAACGCTGTATTGTTTATTTCATGCAGCACCTTTCGCAAAGTTCTGCAGAAGCTGATTAACATTTGCATAATACATTTAACACAAAAAAATCCATAATAAATTCATTAATGTGCTTCTGCCACTATCCCTGAAAATATCAGCAGTGGGTTGACATCACACAGCTCATTAGATGAGCAGAAGGGGATGACGGGTGAGCTCTGGTTTCCCTGAACAGCTCTGAGCCGGGGAAAGGTCACCGCGCTGAGTGTCGGTACCTGAGCAGCGGCACGGAGAGCTCGGAGCAAGCGGGGAGAGAGCTGGGGCAGGGGAAATGTCCCCTGGAAAAGGTTGCTGTACCAGTAGACACGAAGCACAAACTTTTAAGGGGTGCCGTCCGTGCTAGAGTAGAAAAATCAGCGACGAGCACAAAATGCAGATGAGGATGCTGCTGTGCCGAGGAGGAGTTTGCTCCTGGAGTTCATGTATTCTTCTGTTGAAGTCCTGCGGTGGTCAAAAACAGCTTGAAACAAGCCTTTCTTTTCTGAACAGGTATTACAGAACAAATGGTGAGGCTTTAAAGTCGTGCAAGACTTGGTTGTGTGGCAGGAGGTCACTAAATCGGGGGTATTTTGTGTGTGTGTTTGTACAGAGCACTGGAAGCACAGGCTGCCCAGAGAGGTGGTGGAGTCTCCTTCTCTGGAGACATTCAAACCCGCCTGGACACGTTCCTGTGCGACCTGCTCTGGGTGGGACCTGATTTGGCAGGAAGATTGGACTGGATGGTCTCCAGGGGTCCCTTCCAACCCCATATCATTCTGTGATTCTGTACCCCTTCCATGAATGGAAAGTATGGTGACAGACACCCCCCTGTTAGTGTTCCTCTATGGTAAAAAGAGCAAAGATGTAAGAAAATGAGTAATTTCAGCTATAATTACATGCTCGGACACATAGTTGTGTTTATAAAATGTCCCCCCCAACACACAACGCTCGCTGATAAAGTAGTCCTAAGTAACAACTGCAGAAGGCTCTGCTCAAGAAGAGGGTTTCGCCGATTCCCCACGATCATCCTGCAGGTGAAAGCCGAGGCTGAGGAGACAGACACAACCATTTTAAAAAGAGGCTTCACTTTTAAACTCCTCTAATCTTATTTATCACACAGCAAAGGAAAAACAAAGTTTCAGGAAAACGATAAGAGTGACTGTCCCTTTATAGTTTTCGGCTTTGTCTCTGTAGTCATTTGATGGCACAAATTAGTTTTCAATTGTTCTTTCTGCATTTTCTGTTCTGCTGCTGCTGCTTTGAATTCTGCTACGATGTCACAGCAACAAAACAAATATGTCGTTTAGACCCGTATAGGGAAAATAGCGCCTGGCAAGGTCTGTTTACCGAAGCTTTGTACTTTTTCTCAGATTGCTATGAATATCGCATCCATAAGTTACAGCTCTCTCCATGTTAGGCTTTTAGCTTTTCATTACTCGTTACCATTTCAGCCTTTGATGACCCAATTAGTTTTGAATTTTTGGTTAAAACAAAGTAATAGGTCACAGTTTCATGCTGCCCGTGTATTTGCCAGTTCTTCTGTTGTGGTCTGGCTTTTTGCCACTGGTCTAAACATTTTCAGT
Source organism: Numenius arquata (assembly GCF_964106895.1). Taxonomy (NCBI): domain Eukaryota; kingdom Metazoa; phylum Chordata; class Aves; order Charadriiformes; family Scolopacidae; genus Numenius; species Numenius arquata. The sequence goes on along the minus strand of NC_133589.1, from coordinate 2,691,493 downwards.
AATATTCTTCAGCAGTTTTATCCTTCTGATAAGGAGACTCTGGTTACGGTGCAGGGTTTTTCGTCTACTACTTGGTATGCGGACGACTTGACATGGTCTCTAAGAGACAGAAGACCAGGATGTGTTACCCAGATTAAGGAAAAGAAATGAAGTCAGTTTAGCCATATTTTTGTCTGTCTGCGTGATGGGGAGAAGAGGAAAATCTGCCTGTTTCAGGTCACAGAGAAGAGTGGGCAGCAGTCCTAATGATGTTAAATACATGTGAGAGAACGGGGAGGTAGTCTGAGCTGAGCCATTGATGGAGATGGCAGCGTGCTCCAGAGAAACACGTTTTCGTTATAGGATTCAAGCGTGTGAGATGTTGGTGTGTTATCTTACGTACCCCAGAACCCTCCCCTTTGATCACACTGACCTACCACCTATTTAACGCCCGGAGGCAGAGATCTACATAAAGAAAATGAAATTCTTTAGGGAAAACCCATCGAAGAGTCGAAGGGAAACTTGCTGTGCCTCTGTCACTCAAACGCTTGCCGTCAAGAACTTCAGTCTGTGGTCAAGGCTCACTGGGGATCAGAGCTCCTGGTGTCCCTGGGGAGAAGCGACACCCTGATGTCAGAGCATCTCTGCCAGCGCACCCTAAGTGCAGTTGCATCACGATACGATCACTTCCCAGTCTAAGTTTCCAAATTTGCCTCAATTTCCATTTGCTATTGTTTGATAAGACTCAAGAGAGACATAGATCCAGATGAGTCAGAAAAAAAGTAATTGTTTTTGACAGCTTTCCTACCTAGATATGAAAGATGGGTAACAGTAGCATGGAAGGCGATGCCTAATCGAGGTAGAAGGGCTGTTCTCTTTAAATGAGGATAAACAGTCAGGGTGTCAGGGTGAGTGAAATGCTGCGGAAGGAACATCTTCTTTGTATCTTGTTTTAAAAATCAGTACTGCCACATGAGACGGTGCAGTGTCTACAAAGGAGCCGTGGTGTCTGTAAAGCCCAGTTGTCTTAAATACCGATGGGAAGGTTCCCGGGAGATCCATCACATGTGTATTTAGCCAAGGATGGGGTTCAGCTCATCAGGAACGCTGCTGCTTCCCCCAGTCGACGTTTAATCCCCATATATCTTAAATAATACAGAAGCTGTGCCTGTTCTTTGCGTTTTTGGCAGGACATTTAGAATGAAATAAAAAGTCCCTGAAAACTATTGTGCGTGTTGGACACGACGTAAGATGTTCAGTCGAGATTGTGACCTTTCAGAACAAAGACGCTGCTTTTGAAAAGGGGGTTCATTGTGCTCCTGGCTCTAGTAAGATGAAAAACTTGAAAAACCGGTAACATGAAGGCTGCGCAGCAAAGATGAGCTCCACAGAGATCCTCTGGTGTATTTTTGGTTGTCTTCCAGTGGATACATCCTTTCTCTCTGTGCAATACTACCACAGTTGCAATCAGTAGTAATTACAGAAATTTTCTCATTTTTTCTGAGTAGGGGGATGTGAAAAGCTGTTGGCAGAGCAATCTCTGCACGGGAGCTCAGCTGCGGAGCTGCTTTCCCTCTAGATCCATCACAGCTAGAGCTGCTGACCTTAAGGTTATTTCGCTGGGAGTCAGGGATTGCTCATAGGTTGCTCTGTTCAGTGTGGAAGGAAAAGCATGATTAGATACGTGCGAGCTATTGTCATTAATATTATTATGGTGGAGCAGCCCGAACATTTAAATAGAACACCAGTGAATTTAATTTCATATATATATGTATATGTTTGCAGGCAATTGTTAGAATGCATGCAGTTGTATTTGTATGTAGACGTGACTTGATATATTTGGGTGTAAAATAGGAAATGTCACCCAGACTGTTTCAGCAGAATCCGACTGGAGTGTGGTCACAGGGACGGTGACGGTGGCCCAACGGAGAGGGAAATACCTGCTCGGGAGGGAGAATAGACGGAGGGTACGGGTTGGGAGCACTGCCCTGGACATGCTGCAGCCGTGGTACCTGTCAGACTGTTCACTTCAGGTTCACAGAAGTTGAGATGAAGAAGGTGACAATATGGTAGACATTCATTAGGGTCCTCTTCAGGTGGATGGTGGGAAGGAGCAGTAAGTGTATAACATGAACCGGTTTCGCTGGTGCTGTGGTGGCATCTGAACACTAACTTCTAGCTCCCAGTAATTTGGAGATTGAATGTACAATGTCTTTTGGCTTTTCTGCTTTCCCGGGGTCTCTGATACCTTCTGAGTAGGACACTGCTGTTGACACTAACCACTTAGAAGACACATCTACATAGAATCATAGAATGGTTAGAGTTGGAAGGGACCTTAAAGATCATCGAGTTCCAACCCCCCTGCCCTGGGCCGGGACACCTCCACTAGAGCAGGTTGCTCAAAGACCCATCCAGCCTGGCCTTGAACACTTCCAGGGATGGGTCATCCACAGCTTCTCTGGGCAACCTGTTCCAGTGCTTCACCACCCTCACAGGAAAGAATTTCCTCCTAATATCTAACCTAAATCTCCCCTCTTCCAATTTAAAACCATTACCCCTTGTCCTGTCACTACACTTCCTGACAAAGAGTCCCTCTCCGGCTCTCCTGTGGGCTCCCTTCAGATATTGGAAGGCTGCTACGACGTCTCCCCGGAGCCTCCTCTTCTCCAGCTGAACAGCCCCAGCTCTCTCAGCCTGTCTTCATAGGGGAGGTGCTCCAGCCCTCTGATCATTTTTGTGGCCCTCCCTCGTGGCATCTGCACTTGGAGGTTTTTGTGTGGTCCATTCTCTCAAGCATCCTAGAATAAAAAATACTGGCCATACTGTAAAACAGCTGTCGGTCAGCTCACCAGTGTATTCCTCCTGGGCCTTCCCTTTCATCCCCCCCATCTCAGCTCCTTGGCTGTTCTATACCCTTAATGCTCTTTACTGATGTTGCGTGATTCCAGGGGATCAAAAAGATAGTCAGAGTCCTTTAGAAATGCGTGAAAGTTAGAGATGATGCTCTTGTACCGGTTTACTCAATGGTAGCTGGAAAACTTGTTACTGGACAAGGCTGCTTCTGAAGTATTTATTTCTTTAGGCAGTCAGATCAAGATAATGTTGAATTTGCTGCTTGGAGCAGTTTACTCAAAGCCCTTCAGAATCCAGTAGGCTGCCCCATAGCCATTCCTCTTATTGTTTCAGTTTATCCATAAATCTCTCTTATTCTTGTAAATTCGAAATGAAGAGATGACTCTCCCCATCTGAAAAGATTTTGTTGCTGCTTGAAGTCTCCTTGTCCTGGCAGAAAAAAACACAATTGAGCTTTGAGCTTGAATTGAGAGACAGATAAGACCACCAGGAGATTTCCACAGCAAATGCAGAATATATTCTTCTCTAATGCATTCTTCGTGCTGTCTGGCAAGTAATTGAATTGCTTGGGTAGGAAGAGGGGACTGGGTTGCTTTTTTTGTTGGGGTTTTTTTTTTTTTAAGCTCCCAAATTTTGTGAGGGTCTGAAATGAAAGGTGGTGTCTCTCCGTGACCCAGGATGTCTGTCAGACATAGGGGAAGCTAATTAAAATGTCACTAAATGTACCCAAGGGTGATGAGGCAGAACGGACTGATCGCATCCTTGGTTCAAGGGACACGTCTGTGTCTTTGCTTCTGTCTCCTCCCTGGGAAATCTGCAAGTAATTCACGTTCGGGGGGTAGGAACGAGGCCTCTGGGTAAATCTGGCCTCTTTGTCTCTCTGGAGTAAAGCAGAAAATAAATTAAATCCATTCTTGCTCTGCTGCAATTACTGAGGCGGTCTCACCCCAGCTGGGCGATAGCGAGGATGCTGTTTCCTGCTGTCCCCTCGGAGTCGACGCTGCTCCTCCGCTCCGTGTCACTGGACCAGCTCTGGGAGAGGATGGCACTGGGGCATCTGTGGGGTTTCCACAGTGTGTGAGGGCACAGGAGCAAAGCAGTGCCCTCCTCTTTCCCATCCCTTTGTTTAAAAGTACGGAATATGTCCTGGTAAGCCAAGGGAATGACGGAGAGAGATAATAACCCACCCTTTGGTAGAGTCTTTGGAAAGACTCGGGTGGTGAAGAGGTGGTCCAAGCCACACAGCCTGCATCATTGAAAAACACTGAACAGCAGCAAAAGGGGAAAAAAAAAAAAAAAAAAGGATGATCATCAGGGAAATTGCTATAATGGTAAGATAATTAGAACGCGGAATGATTAACATTAGTGTGCTGCATTGGCAAGGACTATGCAAGTTGACATAATAGGCCTCTTCCATATCAAACGTGTGGGTTTTAAGCGTTCGGTTTAACACTTTCATGTGACTTTAATCGAGTTCACAGCTGAAACGGGCACTTAGTTCTTACGAAACATCGCACGGTACTTTTCCTCTCCTATGGCTGCTAGAAGGACCTTCTTGTTTTCCATTTCTGTGGCTACTGAAGGATAAAAGTCACTCTCACCGTGCAGTCGTCCTGCGTTGTTTGAACAATAGCCAGGTGTGATCTCCCGAGGCGCGTCCCCTAAAAAAAACCCATCTCAGGTCTTTCATAAAATGGTTGTCTTCTCAAGGAGAAAAGATGAGGATTCAGGAGACCTGATACTGACATTGTCTTCTAAAAAAAGACATCAAAGGTCCCTGCCTGTTTGTCATCCTTACCCTGATGCTTGGAGACCCCTCTGCCAGCCCTCCGGTGTGGACCTCTAGTAAGTCCCTTTAATTTGCCAAGACTAAACTGGTGTAAGAAGGTAGATTTATCACCGCGTTTAATCACTGTTTTTGTAGCCTGATTGAGTTTGGAGCAAAACTTTGAATGCCAAATGACTTCAGTGAAACCCTCGTGGTTCCCCATCTCTTCCAGCTGTTGCAGACCCGTGAACGTTTGTTCTCCTTGATACCAGCAAACCCACATGCTCAGGGACCAGGTCATTTGACATTTTGTCTCCCCCCATTTTCATTGGTTGCTTCTGACTAGGCTGGTGATGTTTCTCCAGCATCTGCGGTGGCTTTCCCCTTGCCGTGCTGGGACATTGGCTGGTGGCTGTTTGCTGGCTGTTGGGGCACTCACGATAGCCCAGGCTGGGCTTTTCCGCAGAGATGAGGCACATCCTTCCTTACAGCCGATAAAATCTGATGGTGCTTTGTGGTGGAAAATCCACTGACTTCAGTAGTGCTTTTTATAATAAGAACCATTTTCTCCTTAGAGTAGTAGAGCTCACAGCCCAAGTTCCCTCTCTCTGCTCCAGGCCCTCCGGTCGCTGTAAGAAAGGGCCATCGGAAGGGAATTGCAGTCACGCAGCCGTGCATTGAGTATGGAAAGAGTGTTTCCTGTGGTTTATATGTTGTGGATTGTTTTCTCTCTCCTCCTGACCCCACCTGAGATGAAATTCCTGTCCTCCATCCGTGGTTCTCGGTAAGGAGGCGATGGGCTGGCACACAAAGCAGTGGCGTTAGGACGGGGGGAGCCAGGACTAATGGGGAACAAGGCTGGTAACAGAAGACAGAGAAATATGGCAGAATAAGATTCACGAGGGATCAGATTCAATAACTGTAAAATGATGAGAAGTTTATGATCAAAGGCTTACTTCAAGCATTTTAATGACACAGTCGTTTAATCCGTTTAAAGCAGATAGATAAGGAGTTAAGTGAAATCTACAGCAGTCGTCTTTCCGAGCTGTTTATGAACCTGTTGGAGGCTGCGGATCGCAGAGAGAGGCACGGGGTGGATGCCTGCTCTGGTAATTGGGGAGTGTAAAATGGGCTACTGGTCTTTACAGGCTGATTTACATGTGAGGTCAGTAAAACTTAATGCAAAGACTTGTGGTTTGTCTTAGAGGCGTGTGCGGTTCCTTGGCTGTTTTTAACGTGCGTGTTGCTACCAAGAGTCCTGACGGAAGGAAAGGGTAGGATTGTTTTAAAACCTTTCTGTGCCAGGATGTATAATTCCCAGTGGGTGTCTCTCCTCTGGAAGTAGCAGGAGGACAGGCTGTTGTAGTGACAGGATTCAGACGGGCTCTGACACTTGAACCACCGTGTCATCTACCATAGCAATAAAAAAATACCAAAAAAAAATATAGCTGAAAAAAAACTGGTGGGGTCAAGAGGGGCACGGAAGTTGTTCCTCGTCTTTTCCTTCCACATTGGACTTGTGCCACCCTCCGTCCCTCTTGTGGTGACCCTCCTCTGTGAGTTAACTTCCTTCCCAGCTTTTCTCACCAAAGACTTCAGAACTCTGTTTGGACAGTTGGAGAGCGTGGTGGGGACACTCTCAATCCCATCTCCTCTCCAGCTTTTAGCCGTCTGGCCACTATGAATTGCTTGAAGCCAGTTACAGCCGGAGTGCTCTGTGTGTCGCCAGACTGCACCTTTCTCTATTTCTCAAATAGTTTTTCTCCCCTTCACAGCTCCTCTCCCAACACATCCCCAGGTCTATAAGGCAGCAAACGTCTCCTACACCCCACACACCCCTTCGCAAAGGAGCACTTTGATTAAACCCCCCCCCCGTCTCTGCACACACGCTTCCCACGGCCGCCGAGGAGCAAGCAGAGGGGGCTCTTTCTCTACTCACGGCTCCAGCCTTGTTGAGCTGCTGGAAGCAAAGTCCTCGCTGCCGCCGCCTCGTTGAAGGCCGTGTTACAGCCCCTGCGAGATGCAGGCACAGCGGCAGAGCTGGTATCAAGCTGGTCGGGAATAGGGAGAATTTCCAAGGGCTCCAGGCCATCTTGTTTTCTACTTGCACAGAATGTTGCTGTCCCGCAGTGGTATTGATTAGTTTTAAAATAGGGAAGTGATAAATGGAGATTTCAGGTGGTTCTGGGAGATGTGACTGCAGCGGATGGAGGTGTTTAAATCGAGCCTGGAATATCTCCCCCTACCTCATGCTGCTGTTCTTGTCCATCCCAGGAGGGATGTGCTGATGTCTAGCAACGGCGTGGTCCCACGGAGGGGCTCTCTCAGCTCTCTTCACTTGTGCTTTGCACAGGAACATTCTCCATCCTCTTATTCCAGCTTCTCTCCTCCATGGAACAGTTAGAGTTGGAAGGGATCTTGAAGATGATCCCTTTCTGCAGCAGTATTTGGGGTGCTCGAAGGGTCGGGCACGGTTGAGAGCCACAGCTGAGGCTGGGCATGGCAAATCCCGTGCAGCGTGTCACGGCCGCCGGGCGCTAGACCAGACTTTAAGCAGCCTTGGGCCAGCTGTCTGTCTGCACATTCCCTTTTCCCAAGAGAGAATTGGAAAATATTTCGCTTGTTTGGAAATAAGTAACATTTGTCTTTAAAATTTTAGCACTAGCAGCCGTATCTGTCATTACTCCGCTTCCCTGTTGTTCTTCACTGTCCCTGTGTTCCTTCAGCTACAGTTCTTTCCCAAGAGCTTAGAGACTGAGCACTTGAGAGCTCACTTGTAGGGAGTAATATATAAAAAGCAGGATTTTAATCCACCTTCTGCCTCCGGGTACCTTGTTCTTTGAGGGTGCCTGTTGCACACTATTTTCACCTGACTATTTGAGAGATGAGGGTGATCTGGATGAGCAGCAGCTCCTGGATGGGGGCTGGGAGTGCAGCACAGCAACCTGTGCACGATGAGAGTGGTTTCCCCCTTCCAGCCCTGTGTCAGGGATGCAGGAACCAGTTGGTAACCTCCTGAAAACAAAGCTTGGCTGGTTGCTGAGATGCTCGTTATGCTGTAACACCCCAGCAACCCCATCCCTGGCAGAAGCACGGATCAGCAATAAGGCTGCCATAAGCAAAAAAAAAACTTTTATTCACTTATTTATAAATATTTGGTTAAGTAAGCTTATTTATGAAAAAGTGACATCTCCCACGTAAATGTTCGTGGGGTGAGGCAGCTCAGCAGCAGAGAGAGGAAGATGGGGCTGGTAACACCAAAGGGGTTGGGGATGGGGCAGGTTTTATGGACTGTGCCTGGGTCTGGCAGGCAATGAGGAAGGAGATGATACAAATCCCAGCTCTGTTGTGGGTATGACAGGGCGTGAGTATGTGGCTTCTGTGGAATTTGTGGATAATTGCACTGAAGCCCGGTCCCTTGTGCTGCAAAGAGGATGTTCAGGGAGGTGGCAGCCCTTGTGGTTTGGAGAACACAGCAGGAGGGAAACAATTCAATTCTGAAAGAAAATGGTTTTGCAGTAACAATTTTCCTTTGATCACCACCTGTCTAAAATCCACCAGATTTAGTACATTGTCAGATTGGCTGGGCCTGAGCAGCTTTGGCCCCTCTTGGGCACAGCTGATGGATCTTCACAGCAGCGGAGGCATCCTCCCAAGGCAGTGGCATGGACTGCCTGACCGAGGAACCCACCATCTGCTGACCATCTCCCCCGCAGAGCAGGACTCCTCATTTCGCCCATCCTTCTCCTGGTACCTCGTCGTTTTGAATAGGAGACTATCTCGTTTAACAGCTTTTGAGAGAGGCAAACACATTTGTGTGTGGTTTAACTTAATATACAGGCGGCAGAGCTGAAGGGAAGGCACTGATCGGCTCCCACAGTCGAGATAGCATTCAGAAAACAAATTAGAGTTTGCGGTTGGTAAGGATCCAGGCAGAATTCATAAAATTGAATAGTATTCTCAAGTTCAACATGGAGGAGCTCATTACTGATCCAGAGAAAGCAGGTGTGTGTTGAGGAATTGGGGATGTTTGGGATTTTTTTTTTTTTTTTATATTTTTTTTCTATCGAGAGGCAGCCATGTTATGGTCTCTTGCAGGGCTTTTTTTAATGTGGATTAGAATTACCAGCACTGGTTGGGAGGTAGTTGGGGGGAATCAACATTTGAGATTGGTGGGCTGTGTTTATCTATCACAAAAGACGTGTAATAGATTGTTTTTGTAGCTGACCGCTGAAGCTGGCTCTCTCAGTTTGATATCCCAGGTGTTTCCTGAGGGCAGAACCATAATTATTTATCCATCTGAACCTCTGCATGATGGACATGAAGACCCACAACGTTGTTACTTTAACACATGCATGGTAGGACAGAAATAATCGGAGACGACGGGGGTAAATTGTGCTTGTTCAAGCTCTTTGCTTCCCTCCTCCTCTTCCACTCGTCAATCTTTCCTTCAGGTCCTCCTTGTTTCCAAAGGTGCTCAAAACCAGGGACAGATGCTGCCTTCAGAAGGCAGCTTTGGGAGATGGATGGGTGACTGGCAGCAGGATGTTAGATGGGAACATGAGAAATAGTTTGCTAAAGCTCTGGTTTTAATGAAGATGAACATGTGTGCAGAGTGATTATTTGGTTATTTTACAAAGAACGTGTATACACGTGGTCAAGAGGGATGTGTGTAGAGATGTGTTCGTGTTCTGTGACTTCTTTTCTTGAGCTCAATCCATCTTTGTTTCTCTCTTCACCATCACCCAGAACAGTAGAAGTCTCCCTAAATTAACTTTACTCCCTTGCAATCAGGATGGAGGCTCCCTGACTTAAAGCCTAGTGACTAGGGAAGATGGCAGGTGACAAACCTGTTTCCATTCTCTGATTTTTTTGCACTCGAATCACCAAATAACCCTTGTAGTTTTCCAATGAGCTGGATTCCATCTGTATGGATCAGCACGTGCGTGTTCAAGTTGTGGTTATGACTGTGAAAAAGACATTTCCTTTAGGGAAGAAAAAAAAAAGCACAATCTCAGTGGCTGTATCTTAAGTGTCATTCTGCTTTTCCATCACCTGAGGATTTGAGCAGCTCTGCCACTCTGAAATATTAAAATGATCATAGATTTGAAAGTATTTTTATATTTAGAGGTATTGATTCTAATATAATTTCTCTACAAATTAAAACTCTCCTTGGAAAAGATTAAACTGTCAGTGATAACATCTAGGTTCTTGTTATGTCTAAGAGGAATAAATGCTGAAGTTACGGAATTGTCTGGAGGCTTAGAAAGTAAGAGGGGGAATTAACGATATGAGAGAGAATGGATGAAAGTATTGGATAACACTTTTTTGAATTGGAGGAAGCGGAATGAGTTGAATTAAGAGATTTATGGTGCAAAAGAATACCCATTTAGTCTGATCTGCTATATAGCACAAAAAAATACAGTTTTACTTAGAGAAATCTCTACCTAGTCACTTGTGGTTGCTCGACAGCCTCTTTTTAATAAGATATCAAATATTGATTTAAAGATACTAAGCAATAGACAATGTATTAGTTTCCCTGGTCAGCCATCCCTATTAAAAATATATATTATTTCCAGTTCTCTGACTTCACCAGGAGCTCTTGGGTTCTCTCTGTGCTTTTGTTTGCTGGGTTAAAGAACCCTCTAGTGTCAGATTTCCACCAAAGACCCCGATCAAATTGCTCCAGCCTCCTCCATAGTAAATGAAATCGTTTGATTTCCATTCATTTCTCATTGTGAGACGTGTTTTTTCAGACCATGAATCATTCATGGAAATCTTCTCACAGCTCTCCTTAATTTTCAACCACTCTCTTACTCCTTCCCCTCACCTGGGTGCGTTATCACTGCGGTGGTCTCATCACTGCTGCATTCAGAGACAATATTGTTTTCTCTAGTCCTACTCGTAGCTACGTAAAGATTCTCGCTGTTCCCTCTTTTCTTTTTTTTTTTTCCTCCCTGCAGCATTAAATTGGAGGTAACCCTTAGTTATTAACCACGGCCAAAAGCCCTCCTCGCAGACATCGTCTTCCAGAACGTACCTGCTGTGTTGTATTCCTACGACTAGATTCCGTGCTTCGGGATGCATTTGAATTCAGGAGGAATGATTGTGCCCAGCACAATCAGATTTCTAAGCTATCTTTGTGGGCTTTGTTGTTGGCTACGATTCTGCCTTTGTGTTATCTGCATATTTTAGTAAGGATTTATTATTTTCTTATGTCTCTTAGAGAATGTCTGCTGCATACGATTGGCCACAGAAGCAATTCTTATTGGAAGTAACAGGGAAATGTCACTATTAGTTCATCAGCTTTTGGGTCACTTAAAAACTGCCGCAGTCTGATTTTGCATCATGCTAGTTTTAAAAGAATATGTGATTTTGATCAAATATTTTGGGAAATATTTTGCAGGGGCAAATACTTTACAGAATTCCTCTTCTGTTATGTCAACACAGTTATCTTAATTAAATAGACTTGAAATCTCCTCAAGTCTGTTTGACAAGATCTGTTTTCTGTGAAATTGTGTTACTTGCTTTTTCTCATCTTTTTTTCTTCTAATGGAGTTATGTATCAGTCCTGTCTTGCGAGTTAAGGGGATTGATTCAGTTTGCTGCATTCTGGAAGCTTCAGGAAAAGTGAACAAGGCAGGAGATAACTCGACCTGTAGGAAGGTACCTACTTAATCTCATTTTTCGGTCTTCACAGTCTATTCAGCAGCCGGCGCTGTCTCATCCCCACTGCAGTAAATGCAAAATGTGCAGATCGATACTGCCGATGGGTGATTAGTATTTTGCAAACTGCAGTAAGTGAATTCATCCGACTCAAGGTTTTAAGTTGGAGAAGAAAGTGGAGAAGGAGTGATTGAGTGGGCTGAAATAACGGAAACGGATATTTCCTCTCAAGTGAAATGTAAGCATTGTTGAGCTCTGTTAAGCAAGACGTTGGCAGAGATCTCTGCTCCTTTCTCAGCGATTACAGAAATTTTTTTATTTTTTTTTCTGAAATCACTAACATCAAATGTGCTTCTCCCTTATCACCTCTCTTGATCTTTTTTTTTTTTTCCCCACTGTTGACCTGCTGGAGGATAAAAATGTATAAATTCATGCAAGTAAGATTTTTATCGATATTCTTGAGGCCAATTTTTGCTGGTTCAGGCAGATGAATCCTGAGGTGCTCGTCTACTGCTCACTATCAGAGCAGAAACTCCCTGGTTTCTGTCAGAACATCCCAGATGCATCAAAGAGTATTTGGGAGTTCTGCCTGTGAAAGCAGCTCAGAATAAATGCCTTTAGCTCCCTGGGAGAACCTGTGTACCACTGAAGCTGGCAGCTGAAGGACTGGTTATTTTAAGGTATTAAAACTGTATTAAAAGCAAAACAAGTATGAAAAGTAACCAGGTAATTGCTGCAAAAGCCTAATGAAGGAAAAATGCGTTCCTCCGTAGCAAATGTGATCGGAGCCCTGACTGTGTGCCTGAAGATGCCATCTGAAAATCCGTACTTAGCGAAGAATGGAAAGGCTGTCTTTTGGGTTTGCTCAAAGAAAGTTGAAAAGATGCCTCTCAGCTGCAGCTACTCGGTGTTTCTGAGTTATGCATGTGCTATCTAATTAAAACTTCATGGCAAAAAAGTAACTACCGCAGTGCAAGAGCGTGGTGTGGTAGCTGTTGTGTAAGGCTGAGCTGGCCTCTCCTCAGTGGTTTGTTATACGAGGGCTGAAGAACCGATTTCCCGCTGAGAAACACTAGAAAACAAGAATTTCTCCTCATTCACGATTTTCTTTCATAAAAACGTCGTGATTCGCGTTGATGATGAAGAAAGCGATGATAAAAATCAAAGCCTGAATTTTATACAGGAGGAAGTACCGGGTTTGGAACGAGGGTTTGTAGGGTCTTAACAGTTTATAGGTTGACCTGGCAGTCATAATTCTGGGAAAACTTGGCAGTAAAATTTGAAATCATTGCCCCTTCATCTCCGTGCAGAGTGTGCTTGTCACTCTCCATTAGCATGGTAAAGTAAAACTGGGGAAATAAAATCCAACAGGAGATGGGACAGTTGTATTTCAGACCATTAAGTTGTGCACTCATGTCCAGACAGTTCCCTGTCTTCCAAATATATTTCAAGATAGATGCAAATCGGTTTTGGCTCAACTTTGTAGCAGTCTAAGCTTGAATAAAGAGGAGATGATTTGATATAAGGTGGGTTTAGCATTTTGACAGAGTCATTTTGCTAACGGGCTGGTGATCCCAGTGTGACGTTCCTAAGCATTTTCCCATATTTTTGGTTCAAATTGCATTTAAGAGAAATGGGTGAATCGTAGTTCAAGCTTTGCAGGCAACCAAGAACTATTTTGCCCTGGTGGAAACCAAGAAAGCGTACGTAAGCTGATGGTTGTGTTGATATACATGCCCCATGGGGACAACCTCACACAGCACGTGGTGGGGATGTAGCTTATGTCACCTACAGAGGTGCAGCATAAATCAAATAACCTGCCCTCGTGCCTGGAATGTTTTTCCCTTTGTCATGGGAGTAGAAGGGTTTAAAACGAAACATTTCCCCATAGACAAGTCTGAGGTGGATGCCTTGTGCCATTTGCACGGCGTGGATGGCTGCTCCTCCTCTGGCCCTGTTGCGTTACAGCTTGAAATGCCCCTTTTCAGCCCAGGGATTTATTCCCCCCTGGAGATTTCCTGGGTCTCGTCACTACAATGGGTACAGCAAACCCAGGTTACCAGCTCTCGCTTTCTCAGGCCCTACGTAACTAGTGAGGGGTATTGATTTCGTTTTGATGTGATGTAGTTTATAAATATGCATGAGGATTTAGGGTTATTTAACTGTGCTTTTTAATTCTCCTTGCATTGCTGACTCTTCCAGTCGAGGGTTTCTTTGTATGCACGGCAAGCGGCTCTGTGACAGCCCTGTTCTCGCTGCCTGGGACCTCTCTAATGTTTGTTAATCCCAAGTCTGTAGAAACTTCTAATGTTCAAAGAATGAGAGGACACAAAGCGATGCCCTTCTGCGTGGGGACCAAGGGAGGAGAGTTAGGTCCCAGGTGAGGAAACCTGGGACCAAAAGGCAATCACTGAGCAGGGAGGATGAAGGAGATGGAGGAGACCTTTTCCATGCTCCTGGAGAAGGGGAAAAAGAGCCCTTTTCATCAGGGATCCTACAACTTGCTTAAATAAAGTAAGTAACCTGATCAAATGGTGAAAAGGGAGGGAAAATCAAACATTTGCCTATTTGCCCTGAGGAGCTGGGAGCGAATGTACCCTCTGAATCGATATTTGGATGTTTTAGATACTCAGGTCTCTCACTTGAAAAAGAGCAGAGCAAACAAAAGAGGGTTCTGCATATTCAACACATCCAAGCGAAACCGCAGTGACTCTTTCTGGTGAATAATGTAGGTAGCCACGTGGATAATTAAGAAAGGTATGTACATGGATATACGTTTTTCTGAGATGTTGGATGCTCCCTACTTGCTTTCTCACTTCTCCCTCTACCAAATTATCCTTTACTGGAGAAATTTCCTCCTGGTACTGGTTGGACGTTGAGGTGGTGTTGGGGCGCCACAGCCAAGCTGTGTTGAGACAAGCACCACATCGCTGAGAAGTGACCGTGGCAGAAAAAATAAAAATTGGTGATTTTTCTCTAGCTTTTCTTCCCCTCGGAGTGTTACAGGGACATGTTTTGTTTTCCTCATTTGTCTCTTATTCTGCTTGGCCAATGCAGAAGGCGCGTGGGAGGTGATAACCTCCCGCAGCGAGAGGCTGCAGCGGAGCTCGTTTAACCTGGAGCACGTTTGCTGTAAAACCCACTCAGAGACTGCCCGGCTGCTGGAGGAGACTGTCAGAAATGAGTCCTCCAAACCATTTGCGTCTGTCACAGCTTCTAGATGATGTGAAAGGGAACTTGACTTGGTCTTTGAGGGAACGGCTTCCAGCTGGAGGCAGGGAACCTGTTAACGATGGTGGGGTAGCTCTGCGGCGCGGCCAGCACCGAGGGTGCACGTTCACTGACTGAAAGTCAACGGAGCTGTTTGGGATTCGCTTTGTACCTTGCCAGGTTGGGCTTACACGTGCAAGGACATATAATAGTACTTTAAAATGCATTAAATTACAGATCAAAACATCCTGGTGTACTTGAGGCCGTTGGGAAGTCTTGGCGTTGCTGGCGATGCTGCGGTGGTTGACCTCAGCCACCAGCCTATGGATGTCTCTGCTGGATGAATCCATGCCCGGACTGACGGCTCTTCTTGTCGCTCACTTTTCAGGCTTGTATGTGCCCAGCTGAATTTTGATGTGTCCTGCTACCACATCAGATTGTGAAAGCAGTGGCTTTTTACATAATTTCTAATTATTCATGTTTCTTTTTATATAAGATACTATCTAAAAAAAAAAATACCCCGAGAGGTTTTGCTCTTTGCTAATTAGATATATTAACTGGAAAATCTTACTACTTTGCAGTTTTCCTTTCCTTTATGAAAAGCGTTGGAAGAGGGACCTTTAGTGGTGTACTTGGCTCTGACTCTTCCCGTCCTGTCTGAGTACAGAGGAGCCCAGCACAGCATAGCCCATCCCTGCTGCTTTTCTCCTCTGGGATCTCCCCTTGAAATCCCGTCTCAATTCATTCCAGAGTAAAGCTTTACGTGGAAACAGAGAATTACAGAGATATGAAAGTGGATTTATAGAGCTTTGTTGGGAGGGAAAGCTTTGAGTGGTTGAATATCTGGATTGGAGTAAATAGTACAAAGAACCTCACTTCAAGTATCTTCTGTCTTTCTGGTCTCTTCGTACAGAATCTGTGTGTCCATATTGCATCCAGAATAAGAAAAGAGAGCAGCAAAGTAGTAGTTAATTTATTTTTTTTTTTTAGACTATGTGTACTTCTTAACCAAAGGTGACTTCATTTCTATGGGAAAGTTGATAAAATGTTTTTTGAATTTCAGATCTATGAGAACCAGCGTTTCTCACCATGGCATTAAGTCTTATCGCTGAAAAAGAATGTTTATAACTCAAACTAAGCTCTTTGGAACTGTTTTCAGAACTTACGTGCTTTTTATTTTCAGTGTCTTTATCAGAGGTTTTTGAACCATAACAGGCCTCCTCTGCACGCTACCAGAGTGTAAATAATAACAAGTTTTTATGGACTTTGTTCTTTGGAAAGACGAATCCTTGACTTGAAAAACCTAGTGTAGAAACCCTGGAATTCAAATCGCTGGGTGGCAACAAACCGTCCTAGAGCAGACTCTGATTTTCTTCCATTTCAGTAAAAGGAAGAACAGCAATTGAAAAGGACAGTGAGGGTTTGAATGCGTTTTTTGTGGGTTGTTTTTTTTTTTTTTCTCTTCTAGATTATCCCAACTTGGTGCCATTCCACGTCTTGCTGTCCTGACTCTTAACCTTCTTGTCATGTTTGTTTGCATCCCAGGCCTCATCTGAATGCCTGGCTCAATGCAAATTATAGCCTTGCATCCTCCAGAGGATAATGCATTTGAAAGTGGGGATGGAGAAAAGATCTCCCTTTTAAAACTGTACCTGAAGGGCTTTAGCTCCGCTGGTGAGACAGTTTATTTTATGACTCGGATTACAACAGGGCCCAAATTGTGTTACGTGTTGTACCAGGAGTTACGGGCTGGTGTTAGAGCAGCGTGATTGGGGTGATTAGAGCTCTCCGTCTGCGATACATCCTAACGCCAACTGCCTCTCTGTCTCATTGCTAATTTGCTGTGGATGCTGCGGTAAAAGAGGGCCATAGGGAGGAATATCAATGAGGACATGTAGTGTGCGGATCAGCTCAGGGAGGCAAAGAAAAAGCCCTGTAGAAGTTCTTGTGGGAGGAGCAGCTGGTCCAGGTGTTGGAGGCGACGTTACTGCTGGAGTGGAGAAGGTAACGAGGGATTACTCATGTCACTGCGTGTGAGGGTGAGGATCTGAACTGGAGAGGAGTTACTGGGGTGAAGAGGCATAACTCAAACTAACACAGGTTATCTTCACCTCTGCTGTTGTGCAAATGGCGAACGTGGGTGTTCAGGAAGCCAGAGAAGAAGGGTTGCCTGAATCAAGGTGTGTGGACAAGAGGTCACGTCGTTGGGGCAAGGAGAAAGATCTTCCTGTTTGGGGGAAGAAGTAGCGGGAGTTGGACTAAAAACTGGCTAAGACAAGGATGAAAAGATTGTCCAAGTGAATTTCTGCTGCCAGTTTTAGGGTTGTGCACGCTGCAGATGTACACACACACACAGAGAGAGAAAGAAGGCAGGGAACCAGCATGAGGCGTGGTGGGAACAAGTGAGCCCTTGCCCAACATCCAGCACCTTCTGGGTGGTTTGTTTTTTTTCCCCCAACTGTTTCTGATTTCGAGTGTGCACATACTGGCAGAGCTGTGAGGAGCAGGTGCTGGTAGTTGCTTATTTGTTAGCTTGCTTTGCCTCATCTTTGCAATCCGTTTTGAATAACACAGCTCCTGTTCCAAGGGCTTTAAAGATGCCTGGGTGTAGTTATCGTCTGCGACAGGGAGCCGGGGCCGGTCAGCGTGCGGTGCTGGGTACGGAGGGAGTTCTCGGGGATGCGGTTTACTTTGGGTTTTACTGTAATCACTTTAACAAGCCTGAGCAAAGAAACAAAAAGAACAAAAGCAAGACACAGAATTTCCATTAAAATGGCATTTTCTGAGGGTAGGATTAAGCTTTCTGAAATTGCCTTGTACTGGGTGCAGAAGTGCCTCCTATATACTTTTGTAGGAGAGAGTTGAGTAACCAAAATGATTAAAAAAGCCCCAAACAGCTGTTAAAGTAAAAATAAAATAAGGGTAGACCAGGAGAAGCTGCTCACCTGACTAGCCAGGCTGACTCTAGTAAATAAGCTACTGCAACAAGAGCTATAGATGGGGACTTTGCGTTCACCTTTTTGGGTGATAAATTCCAATTTTGCCTTCCCACTGTTTTTTTGTTCTCCGTCTTTGAGTAAAATTTCCAAGGGGTATTGATGCAGGACTAACAGCAGGCAATTCTTGACGTAAATGCTATAGCATTAACTATAAGCGGAAGATAAATACATTTGAAGACGACTCCTAATGATTTGTGACTTTCTCTGCTTTCATAATTCAGCGAAAGCAACAGGGTATTTATTAGCTGTGTGCGAAGCCTGTGTGGCTGTGTTTGCCCACAAATACCACATGCTTTTGGAAAAGCAAAACAGTAGTTCCAGAAACCTGAAGCCTTGGGAAAGCATTTCTGTTGCAGCTTGAACTGTGTAGAGGATTGGTGGTCAGGAGGTGGCACAGATTCCAAAAAATAAGCTTGTAGGTCCCCAAGAGCAGTGTCAGCCCTTCGAAGTGTCAGAAACGTGGATTTTTTGCAAGAATTCCAGAGGCTGGAGCCTGACACAAAACAAAGACAGGAGACAGGCATGGCTGGGACAGAGTAAGCAGCAGCCCATGGTAGATCTGGACACTGGGGTTTATTTTAGAACTAGTGAAATCAGACATTTTACCCCATTTTGGTTTTTTGTACAGTTGTTCGCTCCCCACCTCGGTGCTGCCTTCTCCGGGGCTCAACATCCCTTCCCGCAGGGAGAGCGCTGCTGGGGTGGGAAGGTTGGGCAGAAAGTCCTGTCTGCTTGTGGCCACTGGTCACAGGAGTTACCATCCAAAGTCCCTCGGCATCCCCTGCCTTCATCCCCATGCATCTCTCTGATCTCCAGGGTCTTCCTCCACTTTCAGCATCTCTCCTTCAGCCAGGATCATCACCTTCATCTTTGCAGGCCCTCTTCTTTCTGGGACCACTTCTCCTTGTGAGAATCCCTCTTTTCGGCACCACCTTTCTTTCTGGAACCCCAAGCCCCTCTTTCTCCCCATCTAAATAGTCTAAATCATTGAGCAGCTTCTGATCGGCCTCCTAAGCAGTGATTCTGTCTCACGTCTCTCTGTCTTTAGAGGTTTTTTGTTTCATTCCAGGTCTTACCAAAATTTGTGGCCAGGCTGTGCTTGCAGTCAGCAAGTAGCATCTTCTGCTCAAGAGTTCAAAAATTCAATTTCAGACATTCACCACGTGCAGACGCCCAATTATCTGCCCTGTGTTAGTGTGCACAATTTAAGCTTCTTTTTGCCTAGAAGAGGTAGCAATTGGAAGCAAGAGCATTCCCTGGCTGGTTGGATGCTTTTCAAACACTCCCCTTCCGCCACCCCTCCAACTGATGCTTTATGTTTTATATCTGTATTTAAGAAACTTTCCCATCTGTCTCCCACAGATAGATGCAGGCTTTATTTTATATGTTCTTCCAAGGTAACTACTGACCCATTATTTCTTTAAAGCTGATACAGTCTACTAAGCTCCTTAGATTGTTTCTATTTGAGTTCCCTGCTATCGAATAATGCCTCCCAGTCCGGAAACCTTGGAGATTTTTCTCTTAAGAAGTCAGGAGGGAAACAAATTCCCCACCTAAGCAAGCAGCAGTGTGTGTTGCTTGTATTTGGGTGGCGCTCACTGTGTACGAGAGTCGCACAAAGAAGAAATGGTCCTTTCCTTGAAGAGCTTCCAGTCATCAGCCTGTTCTCAGCGGGGGCAAGCGCAAGCTGTCGCGTCGCAAGCGAGGAGCGATTCGACTCAGCTGTCCATATGCTCCACCAGAATTTATCACGCTGCTCAGAAATCGCAATCTTTTAAGGTTGATAGACATCAAGACTCTGAAAAAACAAGGCACTTAAGTGCATGTCAGCCTCGTCTTTGGGTTTGGGCTTCTTTGCTTTCCAATGAGTTAAAGCAGGAGGAGCCTACGAGGATGTGAAGTCAGTTGAAAATCCTTGACAGTGCTTGGTGACATTGTATCCTGACAGTCATTGCCTCATTGGGACGTATGAAATTCTTTAATTTCATTAGCGATGTTAGATAAACGTTATTTGCCAGAGTTCAGTCTATTCCCTTTGCTACCGGTTCTACCTTCTGATTAGAAATATCTGTGGTAGATGAATAGATCTTAAATGGAGTTGTTAAGCGCTGAACGTTTCATCAAATGGAAAGCAGTCCACATGGTTTTAAGTACTTTATTCTCACCTGTGGGCCCGTGAAAGTGAGTCGAGGAGAGAGAAAAGCTTTTATAGCTCTTGGAGAAAGACATCCCTGAATTGGGACTGTGCAGTTTTCAAAAAACCAGGAGGAGAGATGCCAGAACAAGTTCAGCCCTTTTCAAGATGCTGTCACTGGCAGCTTTCATTGTTCTTCTAAACAACTCCTCTTCTAAAGGAAAAGTTTCTGTTTTTCAGAGATTAAAGCAATCCTGTCTTCATTCATTGCTTCGTCACTTGACTGATTCTTCCCTAATGGGGAGATTACTTAGGAAGTTTTTGAGCTGTAATTTCAGCATGTAGCCCAACAGACTGACTGTTTGCCGATAATACAGTTTTAAAAAATGACACGTAGCATCAGCACAATTATCTCCTCAGGATGGGTTTTTTTTCAAGCTGGGAGGTGGAAGCAGGAAGGAAGGCGGCAGCGTCTGTCGCGAGCCTGTACCTCTGTTCTAGATGGCAAATCGGCCCTTTTGCAAATTCTCTTTTCCATAGTCTTTTGTCAGAAAGTTTATTGATAGCCAGAGCCTTGCTAAATAGTTCTGCCGTGTCCCAGTGCGTGCTTGGAACATATTGCATTAAGACAATATTTGTGTGTCGCATCTGCGGCGGCTGTCACGTAATGGCTGTGCCATCGGGAGAGGAATGGTAGGATGGTTCTTCTCGGTGGTCGATGAGAGAGTTTCCCCTGTGCATACCCTGGGGCCTGCGTCTGGGAGGCTGAGGGTGATGCATCAAAACAACATTATTTCACAAATCGTAGAACGTATTAACATGTGGAGTCAACAAATCATCTCTGGAAAATGTCCGGTGCCCTTCTGAGAGCACAAAAATGGTTTTGCTGCCTTAAGCACCAAATCAGCTAGTTAACATCTTGCTTTCCAGGAATGAATAATTCACTGTACTACTAAGTGTCAACCAGACTTGGTTGCAATCAATCAAGGTATTTATTGCTTCCTCCTAAATTGAAGCTCCGTGTACATTTTTCTGACAAATCTGAATTACTGGCTCAGTGTTACTCCTTGAGAGGAGAATCAATGAATGCCAGCAGTTCTCTCTACTTAAAGTTATTTACTCTTCAGCATCTCTACAATTTCAAGTTTTTAAAGTATTGGGAAAAACAGGGGTAAAGAGGGGGTGCTGCTGGGAAACTAGCAGTAATGCATCATCTTCGCTCTCCGAGACACTGGCCATGATGTGCTGATGAGAACGATCTACCAAGTTACCTACTGAAAGGACCGGGAACAGGGTGGCTTCCCAACAAAGGGACTGTCTACAGGTCATGTATCGATTGCATCCCCCAGAAGTCTCATATTTCTGTATAAAGGCGCCATGAGCTTAAGTGGATTTGGTCGTTTCTCACATTCAGGCCAAGTTTCCAAACCTGACACACACTTTTCATGCTTCTTGGAGAAACCAGGGATGCATTAACATTTGCTGCAAGATGCTTTTTAACTCTCTTAAGCAGTATCTCCTTGCCTGTGTTGGCTCAGCATCTGGAGCTGCTCCTGGGCACTTCTTCTGGGAGTCCCAGCTCCTGTGTTGCCCTCTCTTCTGTACCATGACTTTCAAATGCTGCTGTTCGGTCTTCCTCATCAGTGGCCTGCGATTAGAAATGATTTTTTTTTTAAATGGACAAAAATAAATGGTATGTGGATGGAGTACTTTCAATAAAAGATGTTTGGGAATGGGATCTTCTGGGGTCTCTTACCTGCAATGACCAGCAATTCGGGATGAAGTTGCTCAGTCTCTGCTCTGGTTTGCATGAAAAAAAACCCACATAAAGTTCTAGCACATCTTTAATGAAAATGAAATGATAAAATTGGGATAATACCTGCCTCATGCTGCTCTTGAGGGTTAATTAATGTTTACAGAATCACTTCAGGTCCTGAGATTTAATTGAAGGAAAAATATTACCATATAAAATGCCTTTTTATGCAGGCGCTGCTATAGGGTTTCAGCTGGGCAGAGTGCCGTGGAAGCCAGCATTAGCACATGCTTTACAGCTTTTATGGTCGTGAGGCTTCCTGTAGTTTATATGAAAATTGTCTCTCTGAAATCACAAATGTAACATCAGTGTTTTCCTCTCGCTTTGAAAGAATATTAATTTGCTATCTTAGGACTTGACTGACTATTTAAACTGCTATAAATACAACCCACCTCTGAGGAAAAAGTATAAAACAAAATATCTGTTCTCTGGCTTGGGATGAGCTGGTACAACTTGCTGATGACTCCACCACTGGAGTCGTAGGGACATTGGTGGCTCGTAGGAGTAATAAATTAGGCGAGTACTGGGTGTCCTGCTGTAGTTTAAGGGTGTATCTGTGTGTTCGTTATAATCTCCTGCTATCAAGAGATTTAAAATACAGCTATAAAACTTCATTTCTGGAGCTAAATTTAACTGTGGAGGTGTCAGCCAGGGAGCAAGCTCTGTTAACGGGTTTTTTCGGTTGTTTTTTTTTTTTTTTTTGAAAGAGAGAGTAGCAAGAGAAGGAGAAGCAATACTGGGCTTGGCTGACTTCATCTGCAGGAATTAAGTTGATGGTTGGACTAGATGATCTTGAAGGTCCCTTCCAACCTAGATGATTCTATGAATAAAACATTATGACTGCATAAATGTCCCTTTTTCTGCTGTAATGCTTTCTGTCTTCACAGAAAGAGTGATATGGGTTGGGTGGACTTGGAGGTTGGCTGAGATACTCAATCTGCTTCTGTTGTTTCTGCCACGCAGGGTGACTACGACCCCAGCAGGACCAAAGTCCTTCATTTCAGCATGAACCCAATGAGCTTGGCCAAGCAGCAGCGCAAGGAGGAGCAGCAGCAGCTCCAGGAGGAGTGCGAGAGGCTGAGGGAGCTGGTGAGGGCGCTCGAAGGAGGCGGCTCCATCCCGGAGAACCTGGAAGGAGTCGGGAGTTTTCAGTCGCAAGAAATTGCAGGTAGGCTACTGGTTCCTCGTTGCGAGGACGCGCTTATTCATCCCTACTGCCAGAGGAACTGACTGCCGAAGCAGATGGAGACATTGCAGACAGTGTGCTCGGTGGAACGGGGACAAGGAAAATGAAAAAAGCTGGGTTGATGCAGGAGAGAGCAAATGCGTGGTGGCAATCCTGTGGCAGTTCAGTACAGAGGGTAGGTGGTACGGATAAATAATAATAATCCATATCATTTGCTCATGATAAATGAAATACCAATACAACAGCCTTCATAGGCCTGTGCTGCCGATGGAGTAAAAGGAAATATTTCCTTCCTTTCAGGGCTGGTTTAGCCCTTGAGGTAGTACAGACAGCAGGAAATAACTTTCATAGCTGCAGGGAAGCAAGTGGTTGAAATCTTTTCAGACCTGGCTTAAAACAAATTAATATTGTTTATCAGTGTATATGTGCCCCATTAATCACAGCTACATTCAATACTCCATGAAAATAGAGTACATCTTTCACCGAGCTAAATACATTTCACAGAATCCACGGCTCTCCTCCAGTACAGTCTGTCTTTATCCACAAACCTGAACGAGACTTTTTAGTGCAGTAGCCCTGAAGTCAGCACCTCCAGACACGCTCTCAGGCTCTGTAAATCAAGGCAAGGGTATCAATAAAACGTGACCCGTCACCTGCAGCACCGCGAGGGGACCAGGCAGAGCCGAGTCGTCCTGCAGAGCCCAAGAGATCCTACCACTCTAACTCTCTTGCGTGTACCTTGCCCTCAAAACATTTTTGTTAGAGAAGAGAAAAAATAAAAATAAAAGAGAGCTGAAGGTCGGCGTGGAGACAGCCTGTTGTGTCCAGCAGCACGTACGTGGTCTGTGTCTGGAGGTCAGGATCCTCCTCAGATGAGGCTGAGAGAGCAGAGCTTTCCTCGAAGGCCACATGTGCTGGAGGCTTGAGACCCACAAAATGGCAGAGCCCTGGCTTAAAGAAAGTACAGAGAAGAAAATATCTTTCACTGTTATGACACCAAAATTCTCTGAAAGTAGCTTGCTTGTTTTCCCATTGCTGAAACGATAGTACTTTATTACTGCTAAGAACGCGTTTGTTCCGGCATCTCGTAGTGGATTATGGTACTATATAGCCTTAAAAATATGACGGTGAGACGTGTAGATGGGGTGGTTTATAAAATGAAGAGCTGGCTGGATGTTTGAGGTACAATGACAGTTTGTCGCTGTTGTCAGCAGATGCTCTAACAAATGCAGAAGCATTAAACGCTTCCTGAGCGTTTCGGGGAGGCCGCCTTTGCCGGGGGAGCTTCCAGCCCCAGACCCTGCTGGGACTGGAGCGGGACTTGGGGACGGCTCTTGCATCGCAATTTGAATTTGAAACGCACCGGTTTGTAACTGACGGCAGATGCTGCTGCCCAGTGCCCTTGTCTCTCGTTATGTCCCCGAGCAGCCTGGGGACACATCTCACACTGCAGATCCATGCGGCCACCGGTGGCCCCCGAATCCGGGGGGAGCGTGGGGCTCGGGGGCAGAGGGGACACAGAGGTGAGGTCAGCTCCGCTGTCTCTGCCGCTGACGAATGAGCCTCTGGGGTATCATCTCCAGTAATTAGATCATTTCTTCTGGGGGAACGCGTTCCTCACGTACGCCTCCCGTGATTTGTTATTCATAATTATTATTCTGCTGCCTTTCACGCCATTGCTTTTAGCTGTTTGTGAGGCGCTTCTGTGCTGGGATGTCACCAGGTTTGTCTTTAGCTTAGAAGGGATGCATTTTTAAAGCTGTTTTCTCCTCTGCCTTTGATTCCAACAGGAAAACAAACTGCTCACCGGGTTTCAGGGTGTTTCCAGCCTCTCATATATGTGATGCTTTTGTTTTTTCTTCTGCCCCAGTCCCGTGCTACATCATTCTGACTTCTGGTCACCGGCTCAAATGGGAGAGAGCATCAATATTTCCCACCCCACAGAGCCTAGCAGGGTGGGAAATACTTCAGTGTCATTTATCACGGTCCCGGGAGGAACCTTTGTGTTCTCAGAGAGCCTGGAAGTGCATATGGAAGTGGTTCAAGTAAACAAAATGGGAAAAGGAGCTCTAAGTGAAGGATGGAGGAGCCCTGTGGATGACAGTCTTTTAGACCAGGGCATGTCCGTAGTAAGTCGGGTTATATGGAAGGAACTTGGCTTTATTCTTGTATTTTATGGACTTGTATACAAGGAATGTTGCCAGAAATAGTCCTAAGCCCTGTCTTCTGCTGCGGGAGCGTTCAGCAGTATGGCCTGATGATGAAGCCCGTGTATCTTAGGACGTGCGAGAGATGCTGAGGATGTCCCAACACTGACAGCAAGGTTAGGGAGCCAGGGCTGAGCTGGCTTTAAATGAGCCAGCTGAATGCCAGGTTGGGCCTTTTGGCTGGGGCAAGGCAGAGCTCCTGATGGGCCAGGGGACATCTCACCAAGCACACTGTGCAGGCTGCATCCCTTTTTCCATGGAGCCCATCCTGCTCCGCTCAGGCAGCATCCGCAGGGTGGATGCAGCAGCTGCTCCGGGAGCGGTTTAACAACACGGATTCACGTGGCCAGAAAACTTACACCGTCTCTCTCCAGATAAGAAAGGGAAGATCCAGCTTTCGCTGTTTTCTTAGGATCTCCACAGCTCTGCCCACAGGAACGGCTGCCATATGCCTCCCATTTTCCTGTATTTTCAAGGTGTGAAATGGGGAGCGTGTGGCGGGAGCTCCCTCTGCTCCGCTTGTCACTGTGCAATTGGCTGCCTCAGGGAGGACGGTTTGTTGGGCACAATAAAGGGAGCAGGTTTCAGTCAGGTTTGTGGAACTGTTTCTATACAAAAACAACGAGAATTGAAGTTTTTCTTGCACCCCTTTCTGCCAGCTGCAGTACCCGCACGTCTGTTTATCCGTCTCACTCCCGTGACACATCCAAAAACGTTCGGTTCTCTGAGCTTTTGAGGTCCCTCGTGTTGGAGTTGAATGGGATGAAGGGAGATCGAGGGCAGATCTGCCCAGTGACAGGACAAGAGGAAATAGGCACAAACTTGAATATAAGAAGTTCCACCTAAATATGAGGAGGAACTCCTTCATTTCGAGGGTTGCAGAGCCCTGGAACAGGCTGCCCAGAGAGGTGGTGGAGTCTCCTTCTCTGGAGACATTCAAAAGCTGCCTGGACACGTTCCTGTGCAACCTGCTCTGGGTGGACCTGCTCTGGCAGGGGTTTGGACTAGATGATCTCCAGAGGTCTCTTCCAACCCCATAGCATTCTGTGATTCTGTGAGAGCAGGACACGTGTGGGTAAAGCTGGGAAGACAACGAAGGTCATACGTAAGTTTGCATTTTGCATTTTGCCTTTTGCCAGACAGAGGTAAATGTAAGATTTTATTGTCCTATTTTGCCGTACACCCGGAATGGCTTATTGGCAGAGGTGAGGGATTTGGGTGGCCTCTGGCCAGTCGGGTTTGCTGTGTTCAGCAAGCTTATGTGATCTGCAACAATTATGCTTAAGGTTCAAAGAATTATAATTATACCAACCAAAAAAAAAGGCATTAAGGACAACGATGTTGATGGTTTTGATAATAATCTATTGGCCATTATTAAATTTGCTCATTGGACTGGAGTGCAGCACGTTTTTTCTGATCCTGGTTCCGACTCCTGGATAGGTAATAGGGAAATTATTACTGTGGATGTTAAAGCTCATTAAATGTGACTCTATTAAAAATCAAGGTTATGCTGGACTTTAAATCTCTTTGAGCAGAACCGCTGGAGGCTGCAGCACAACCTGGCAACTTGCCACGCAGTTCAGTGGTCCTTTCCTCTCATTTATGCCGTAATAGTCTCTATTAAAATGGGTACCAGGGCTATTGGAAAGGAGAGGTTTGAGCAGCGTTGAGCTATAACAACACGCTGTCCTTTCCCAAAGTATAAATTCACGCGCGGGGTGGTGCGGTATTAATGGGGCAGATCCTCGGCAGCCGCATTACAGGAATGGGCTGTAACTCGCTGGGTGTTTTGTTTCTCTCCCGGTGGCTGCCCGGGTCCGGGTTGTGTAAGAGGAGAGAGCACCAAGGTCAGGCTGCCTCCCAGTCCCATCTCCCAGGCAGGGATGCAGATGGGAACAGCGTTGGAAAGGTGGCGCCGGGCATCGCTGCCCAGACTTGGAATCTGTTCCAGCTCTGCATTCCCGTACTCTTCACATCTTCCACACACACACCTTTCTGTATTTCAGGCTGCATCTTCTGCTTTTTTTCTTCCAGCCCCATAGTTTTTCATGGTCTTTCCCGTTTCTCTCCAGGCCATCCCTGTTTAGATCCTCCTTTTTTTTTGTCTTGTCTGGTCCTGGTGGACCTCTTAGTTTTGATTTTCTGGTGCCGCTAGAGATGGATTTCAGTCTTAGTTGGAAGCAAATAGGTAGGAGGCAGCTAATGGGGAGCTGACAGAAGTAATGACTTGTGTGTTGTAGCAAAGCACAGGTAGAAATGAGAATGCTGCAGGTGTTCATTGTTTCCATTTGGGTTCTTATCTTAAAAGTGATATATTTGAAGGTAGGAACGGGGTGACCCGTGGAAGCTGGGTCCTGACTAAAAAATGCAGTAATGTGAATTTTCCGTGAGCTCCCATGATTTATTGCTATCCTGTAGGCACAGCAGAGCGTTCCCTTCTCTCATGCAGCCTCTCCCTGTGAGAAAGAGGAAAAGTGCTTTTGATATTCTTTCTGTTGAGAGACAGGCTGGCACCCCTACCAGGAAGGAGGATGGGGAAATCAACTCTTGATTTCAGCCATCTGTGGAGAATTATAGCAAGTGAACTATTTTCCTGAACATAATCCCACCAAAAAGGAAAGTTGTTCATCCACCTCAGTGGTTTTGGTCTCCTTTTTCCCTTGTTAGGGAAAAGTAGGGAAAGGGGATCCTTGATGGAAGACTGGGGACTCTCACTCTCAGGCAGGTGTTTGACAGACATGTTATATCTGGTGTTCAGCAGAGGCCGTCTCCAGCATCACTGCCGTGTCAGGGCCGTGTAGAAATGTAATTAATTGGAATTAAATTGGTTAATGAATTAATATTAAAATAATCTAATCTTGTGGAAGTGACAAGCCAGAGATGGTAAAATTTGTCACTGTCCCAGCGTGCTCGTGCTTCTGATGAATGCGTTTCTGAGTACAGAAGGCGACCAAAAAAAAGGAGCAGATGGAATTTAAAAGTTGCCGTTCTCCATCCGCAGTTGGCTGAGCTGTTGGTGCTTGGAAGCCGTGGTGCTTCCTACCATCTGCGGGTAGGAAATCCACACGTGGTGAGGGCTGCACCTGCAGATGAAACCTGGGTCCACCTGGTGAAGGATTTTGCCGTGACCTTAGTTGGTGGCGAGTGAGTATGTGCGAGCCCACTGCCCATGTCTCACTTCGTGCTGATGGCTCCCAGCATCTCACTGGTCAAACAAGGTCGGGGCAGAGAGGGCAGCTCTTATTTGGTCACATAATGCCTCTTCCTAAAGCAGAGGAAGGATTCAATAGGTGACACTTCTCTCGGTGATGTTTAACATGTCGATTCTCCTTCAGTTTCTACTGAAAGAACTGACTTCTTTTTAAAGAGACACAAAGTGAAGGTCCAGGGCATTTGCTGTCTTCAGATGTTAAGGGACTTTCGGTGAGAGCAGGATGTTAGCCTTTGTGCCCTGCCCGTATTTCAATAAAGTAATTGCTTTCTGCATATCCCGACTTCTTCTGAAGTTCATAAAGAGCTTGTCTTTGCCCCTGGTGTTTTGCTGTGCACTGATGAGGTTCTGGCCTCCATCACTCCAGAGATGGCCACATGTCCTTGATGGGGAAAGAAATCCTTCCCTACTGCTGCCAGGCAGAAATGTTGTGTAGCTTTAGTGTGCAAAACACAAATGACGTGGGGAAGCAGCAGCAGGAGGAGCGTTATTAGCCACAGTCCTTGGGAGCTGCTTTGCTGACCCTCTCGGACCATCCTGCCCTCCCGTGCTGACTCCACAGCGATGCCTCCTGGGGGCCATCCCCTCCCCTCTCAGCTGGTTATTATCATTATTGCTTTTATGGTGCTACTTTCTCTATTGCAAGACATTTAGACCGGTCTGGGACCCAAATAGTAGATTAAGACTGGGAATAAACTGGTAGTTTAAATAGAGCTTACTTTGATTTCCTTCCTTATCATCCATATCCCTCAGTCCCAGCCCAGCACTACAGGTAACGAGATGGGGCTGCTAAATACACTGGTTTTCCTAAAAAACTATAGCCAAGTTGGGACCTCCTGTACTTTAGCATTGACAGCGTTACAGGGGGTGGTGGGCAGAGTCCATAAAACCCTTTTACATTACAATGGTGCCGATAGATTTGGGCAGTTTAGCCACAGGGGAGAAATACCTTGAAGCCTTGGTGTGTTCTGATTCAGCAACAGCGTGGCCTTTGATGGTGAATGCTCTGCACCGCTGAAGTCGGCGCAGGCGCCTATAAAGAACCAGGTTTCCTGGCTTGAATGAAAGTATAGTAGCTCCAGAGGGCTGAAAGAAACATTCCCCAGTTAAAAAAAAAAAAAAAAGGCTTTTATCATAGATAGCATTTGTCATCCAGATAGATTCCCAAGTTTTTGTTTTTTTTTTGGAGATAACACAGATAGGGAGTCGTGCAGCGCTGAATATATTGAAAACTGTGTGCCCTGCCTGTGGCAGCGTGCCATGAGGCTGTTAAACAACCAGAGAGACTTGCCCCCGAGCAGGACTGAATCCGTGTGCTGGGAACAGCCGGGCAGGAGCGGGCAGCCAAGGGTTGCTGACCCAACAAACCCCCCGAGGATGCCCGAAGCCTGCAGCTTCCTGTGAAACTGGGATGGGAGGTGCCGGCGAGACGTTGCTGGGACTCTCCGGCTCCGTCTGCTGTCCCGGGAGCTGGGGGTTTGTCATGAATCCTGCAACGTAGTTCTGTCGTAGCTACCGAATGTGTTGAAACTTGGTGTCAGTCAAAGGTTCACCAGGAGCGAAAGAGCTGCAGGATTTCTTCCCGGACCCTCTTTTCCACCCAATTCACGTGTGGAGCTCCTGGAGGCCTCAGTCTTTCTGCTTTTTGTAAGAGGCAGCCCGTGAAGCTGCATAACAGCTTTGTGCAGCTCCAGTCATTCCTGCAAGGGCTTTTTGTTTAAAGCATCTCCTATATCTCGCTCGGCGCTGCCTAGAAGTTGATTACAAAATATTTAGTAGAAGCAGAAGCCTTGCTCCAGAGACAGTAAATCCACTTTAGCAAGAAAGAGACAGTAAAATAAGTTGGGAAGGAGAAAGAAATGGAAAAGAAAATAAAAAAAGTATATGTGAAGAGAGGGACCAAATTTAAATACTGAACTATGAGAACATCTACGGTAGTTTCTGCAGCAATATGAGGAAGGAGGCTCCCAAGGGAAAGCTCTCTGGGCTTAGAGATCCTGCCTTGAGTATGGGTATAATGGAAATGAGAAGAAAATACCACTGGGGAGAAGGTGGCTGATTTGCTAGGGTGTGTGTTTTCCTTCTTCAGTACCGGTGGAGTAAAGTCGTGTTGTTACATCTGAGAAGGAAGAGGTCACCATCAGAGGCAGATGGGGAGGTGAGAGGTAGCTGACGCCGTTACAGATAGGCAGAGAGGAGGGCGAGGGGTAACTTCTGGGACCAGGTAAATTAAGAAAAAATGTGTGGAGAAAACTGGGCTGACAGGGAGTATTCTCTCTCCTTCTGGCTTACTCTGTGTGTGGATTTGGAGGAGAACCGGTGATAGAAACAGTATTTTTAAGCCTGATGCCTTGGGTTCCTAGTTCCCAGACCCTCAGCAGCTGAGTGAAACACAAAAAGCCCAGGGGGAAGAATTGTTCTCGCTCCCAGAAGCAGCCCCAGAAGGACCTGTGCTCCTTCATTTATAACCAGGGGCAGCTCAGAGCCTTTGCAAGGAGAGAAGTCAATGAGCAGTGGAAGGACCCGAAACCTTGTTTTAACCCCTTCCGACTCTAAAATCCCCATAAAACACCATCAAATTTGCACCGTACAGAGACTGCCACGTTGCAGGTAGAACCCTTCATGGCCATAGTTCCTCTACATCCCTCTGGTTCTTCTGCATCGCTCTGGCTGATGGTTTCTTTATCAACCAGAGACAAGAGAAGGTTGAGCTTTATGGGCCTTGGTAAACCTTGGCCGTTGTGTTTTCCTGCTTGGGTGTTTGAGTCAGGCTCTCGTTATTCGGTTGTTGCTGCCGTGATGGCCATGTGGCAGTCAGGATGCTCCCGCTGGATCTCTCCGGTCCAGCCTTTCTCCTGACGGGAAGGAAATGCAGTGTTATCTGCAGCTGCCCTTCGCATCCCGCGGGGTTGGGATATGAGCTGCCTCTTACAGCAGTTTGCATCACGGAGCAGCTTTTGATTAGGACCGATGTGCCATAAGGCCCCTGGATGTACACAATTGAAAATGCTCTTTCATTCATCCGCAGGATTGAGAAGAAAGGCTTGTGCTGATGTCTCAAATTCAGGCCGACACGATTTCCCTGACATCAGAAAAACCAGCCTGCCTTCGAAAAACCAGCGTGGCAGAGCTTGCCGGCAGGGGAGAGCCTCAGATCTCTGCTCTGCATCTTGTCAATGTATTGTTTCTCTGGGAAATTAAAGCTCGATGCCTCTGTGAGCAGTAGAGAGTGCTGGAAATCCAGTCGAGGAACTTCTCAAGGGGTGTCTAGGTCACAAGGAATGTCTCAAAAAGCCTGGTGCTGGCAAGGTGAATGTCCCCTTGATCAGGGATGATTAGATTCAGGAAAGATGACAGGAATGGTAAAATACTGGACTGACTTACACTTTCCCTCTCAGTACTGTCCAAGATGGTGGCATTCTTGTTATGGCAGGTTCATAATGGGAAAAAAAATTACTGAATTGGCCGGTTTTCTCTGGAGTCCTCATTTCAATTTCCAGGTAAGTATGCGTGGCCGGGAGCTGAAATCTGACTGTCTTCACAGAATAAATAGGGACTCCTTAACACTGAATCCAAGATGAGGTGGGGTGAATGTGTAGAGACTGAGAAATAAAGTATCTCTACTCGTTCCACAATTTAAAGGGGAAGCACGTGCAACTAAAATTCAGAAGCCGAATGATAACTTTTTGCACAGGCTGTTTTTCTGGTTTGCCCCCATGTTGTCTCTCTGTGGGAAGCTGTTTTTCCTGGGAAATACTGTTTTCCAGTTGTGTTCCCAATTTTTCTTTTCACTTACTCTAATTATTTAGGGGCTGTAAATGAAGTAAAATCAGGCTGTTTCAATATTCTAGAGCGGCGGCTGTATTTAAGAAGTTTATATTTGATGAGTAAGTTGATGACATTGCATTATGTGAATTTGATGTGCAAACTTGTCACTAAAGTGTAAACAGAGTGACAGCAGGACCAGCAATTCCCAGCCTAATCAAGTAAGCCGAGTAACACAATCTTTGAGCTATAGAGTAATAGAGTCTGATTTGCATATTAAAATGAGAGAAGCTACACAGATCCAACAATTAGGTTGATATTTTAATTGCGTAAAAGTCAGGAGATTCAAAGTTATGTTTCCTGTATCAGTTCATTTGTCACCCACATGTATTTGTAGTGTTTTCATTTGGTATGAAATTAATGTGGCTTAAAATACGTGAAGTGTTGTCCGTGGAAGAAAAGAGAGCATTGGATTTTCTGGGTTAGAAAACTGGGAATTTCTTGGTCTGTTCAAAAACAGTATAAACAAATTGCAGGTAATTTCTTTCTTAATATTCTGGTTGACATGTTGGGAGAGAGGCAAAGGGAGCTATATTCAAACGCGACGGAAAAAAATTCCCATTGATCTCAATAGACCTGGAATTATATCCTTAACTTCTTGCTTTCTTTTTAAGGAGTAAGCTTTATTTAATTGCAAATTCACACAAATGCGCCGGTACCACGAAGAATTACATCGATATATGGATTCTGTCCTTGGTGTTTATGCCGGTTTCACAGCACTGATCTCGCATTCAGATAAGCACCCACGTCTCCAGCCACCCTTATCTCCTCGCGCTGATGATCTGATATATGAATGCTCCTTCCCTGCGCTCACAAAAAGCTATTCACATGCCAAGCCTGACAATTTTTTTTTTTATAATCCTTCTTTGAATTAGACTACAAAAAGAATGTGTTTGAAAAGGTTAACTAATGGATACGCTTTTCTTCCTGATGAGGAAAAGAGAAATGGTGAAGTGCTGAAAAATGGTCAAGCAGAGTTTTGATCAGGCTGCTCTAATCAAATACATCCTGGGCGGTGAGCGAGTAGGAGAAATGTTAATCCGTGGTGGATTTATTTGGAATGGAGAACATTTATTTGGAAAGCAATCAGCGTATAAAAGAAGACACTTGTAATTACTTTGCCATCTTAATCATGGCACTGACATCAGTCCCATGATGCGATAACGTTGCGATGGCCCTTGGAGTGCGGTGCTGACATCAGAATGTCAATGGGAAGGAGGAGAAGTGTCTTCACACCTATCAGCCGGGTTTGTTCATGTCCGGGTGTGCTGAGCAGCTTGTCCAGCGGTTACTAATCACACGGTAACCTAAACCCAAAACCGTGAGACCCTCTCGGCTCATTTGGGAAAAAGTCAGCACCTCACCATCCCCTTGGGAATTCTGCACGGTACTGGCTTTGCGGCGGCCATCTCGCCCTCCTGGGGTAATTTTGTGCCAAGGAGGTGAAGGCATGGGGTTAAATCACAGCAAGAATCACAGAATGTGTTTGGGTTGGAAGGGACCTTATAGACCATCCAGTCCTACCCTCTGCCTCTGCAGGGACACCTCCCACCAGACCAGGTTGCTCCAAGCCCCCTCCAACCTGGCCTTGAACCCCTCCAGGGATGGGGCAGCCACAGCTTCTCTGGGCAACCTGGGCCAGGCTCTCACCACCCTCACAGCAAAGAATTTCTTCCCCAGATCTCATCTAAATCTCCCCTCTTTCAGTTTAAAACTGTTCCCCCTCGTCCTGTCGGTACACTCCCTCGTAAAGAGTCCCTCTCCATCTCTCCTGTAGCCCCCTTTAGGTATTGGAAGGTTGCTATAAGGACTCCCCAGGACCTTATAGCTCAGGGGAAGGTCATGCCTGTCCATCGGGGATTTCTGAGCATCCGGGAGCAGTCCTTTATTCAGACTAAACTGAAGCTACCCAGTGTGGTTTATGTAGTCACAGCAGCTGGTGCAGCCTTCGCTTGCTGTTTCAGTGCGTCCGCATTTTCTCCATTTCCCTGCCAGGTGATGTGGCATCAGCTCCCGTTAGCAGTGAGTCAATCCAGTCTCCATTAGGGAACAGCATATTCATTCTTATATACAACCACCTCCAGCTCGATGGATGAAAATCACACAGATGAAAAGCTGGTCGAAATCAGACTCGGGAATTGCTTTTTCACTTTCCAGCTGTCTAGATGTGTTTCTGTCTGTATTGAACAGAAGAGTCTTGATGCGTCCTGTTGGAGTACTGTAGCATGGAGGCTTATTGGGGAGGTTTGCAGCTTTGTGAAGTTGCCTTCTGCGATGATCAGATACCGTCACAGGTGTGCAGCAGAAGTATTTAAGTTAAATAGATCAGAGGGTGTTCCGTAAGGAAGGGCCGGAGGCAGCGGCAGCATCCACCTTCACTAGAGCCTGCGGATGTGTCATCAGAAATCTCTCTCTAGTGGCATCAAAGGCGACGCGCAGATCTGAGGGATTCCGCAAAGGTTTTCTGAATAGGCTGGTAATGACACAGCGTGTGATTCCCCCTTTTAGCCTGCCATATTGCGATGACTTCCCCCAAATGAGGCAGAGTTTAGGCGAGAGGAAGTTTCCCTCTTGTTTTACAAAAGCGGTAAAAATAAATCCGAAGTTAGAAGTGGCGATGTCAGATCTGCGTAACAGACGTGGGCTAAAGCCCTTATGCCATTTGAAATAACTCCTGGTCAGGTTGTTTTGGTGACAGTGTCCCTTTGTGGGTATGTGGGCAGTGTGCCGATGCCTTCACGGGCTCCCGGCGGAACGGATTTGGACTCATGTGGAGCCATGAGGAATAGTGGGAGTTACCCTCCACTTCTGTTTCTAACTATTTCTTTCTGCTGTAGGATCCTTCACAGTTTACATCCTGAAAAACCCACAGAAAGAGGAGGGGAGCATTACCCTGTGCTTTTGCGCTGGAGTCCATAGAATGGTTTTGGTGAAATGAAAAATTTTAAGCAGAAAATTCCCACATGTGCAAAGTCTTCATCTGCGAGGTGATGTCCTACATCAAGTGGAGAGCGTGCTCGCAGCTCTTGGGAGCAGATTTAAAGCTAATGGCATCTTAGTTATGCCTCAAGTAGCTCTGAATCATAGAATGATAGAATGGCGAGTTGGAAGGGATCTTAAAGATCATCAAGTTCCAACCCCCTGCCCTGGGCAGGGACACCTCCCACCAGACCAGGTTGCTCCAAGCCCCGTCCAACCTGGCCTTGAACCCCTCCAGGGATGGGGCAGCCACAGCTTCTCTGGGCAACCTGGGCCAGGCTCTCACCACCCTCACAGCAAAGAATTTCTTCCTGAGATCTCATCTCAATCTCTCCTCTTTTAGCTTAAAACCCTTCCCCCTCGTCCTATCACTACACTCCCCGATAATCCTAGGCTGATAACCCCAACAGTTGGAAATAAATAAAGTTAAAAATTAGAACTATGCATGTCCCACTCATTGCAGCTCGTTAAACGCTGCTGCGCTCTCTCAAAGGCGGAGGGAGCCAGGCTGTTCCATACAGCCAGGGCAAATGAGCAATTAGCAAGAGGTACAGAAATAGTGTTTAGGAAGGTATAAAGTTGCACTGAGAGCTATAAAATGTCTCCTTGTTTTGCGCACGGTTTAGAGTGGGAATGTTTGACACTTAACAAAAGCTGACTAATTCTTTGTTGTTCCCCTTTAATGATGGGAATTCAGGGGAGGGCTGGCTGTGACAGGCGGGAGAAAGCGCTGCCATGAAAGCGAAGCTCTTTTTAATTAGAAAGTCCCTTGGATGATTTATTTTCGAGTGATTTGAGTGCCGGCCGGTTGGAATGTGTCAGCGATGCTGACCGGCTGACGGCGCAGCCTTGACAGCCCCGGTTCTGTTTGGCTCTTCAGAGGTGAAGAGGAGAAGCCTGTTCCAACACGGGGATGCTGTGATGAGGGAGCTCATACCCGCAGCCAGCCCCGCTCGCGACCGCACCATCTGCTCTGAAGTCTCTGGCTCCAATGCCGGCACTTCTGGTAGTGGGCATGATGATAATGATATTTTCCGCTTCTGTAGCACCCTCTGTCCAAAGGTCTCTGAATCTGCTACAGACACTAATTAAGACTCGCAGCACCCCTGGGAGGTGGGCAGGAGGCTCTGCGCTCGCTTTTCTTGCTTGTGGAGTCTAAAGAGATTGTGGCACTAATCTTTGGGCAGCAATTTGGAACTTGGAACTGCTGGAGAGGGCACAACAAAAGGCTACAAAGATGCTGAGGGGACTAGAACATCTCTCTTATGAGGAAAGGCTGAGGGACTTGGGTCTCTTTAGTCTGGAGAAGAGAAGACTGAGGGGGGATCTGATCAACGCCTATAAATAATTAAAGAGTGGGTGTCAGGAGGATGGGGCAGGTCTTTTTTCAGTGGTGCCCAGCGACAGGACAAGAGGTCACGGGCACAAACTTTAACATAGGAAGTTCCATCTAAACATGAGGAGGAACTTCTTTCCTGTGAGGGTGGCAGAGCCCTGGAAGAGGCTGCCCAGAGAAGTGGTGGAGTCTCCCTCTCTGGAGATACTCAAAACCTGCCTGGACACGTTCCTGTGCGACCTGCTCTGGGTGGACCTGCTCTGGCAGGGGTTTGGACTAGATGATCTCCAGAGGTCCCTTCCAACCCCTGCCATTCTGTGATTTCTTCCACTGGGCAGCTCTGGAAGAACTAAAAATCTCTGGTACTGTTAGTTTAAATCAGAGCTGTGTTAGAGAAGGTTTAATTAACCTGCTGGGTGGAAGGCAGGGAGTCATCTTCACGCTCCCATGGCATCGGGGGAGCAGCAGAGGCTGGCTCTGCCCTCGCTGTTCTGGAGTTTCTCATGCTGCTTTGTGTGAGTCTCGGAGTAGGTTTTATTTACGTGAGGCCAGTCCTGTATCTGTTGCCTTCTGGGGAAACTGGACTCTTAAGATCAGACTGCAAACACCCAGCGCAGTGCTCTGCACCTCAAAAACACAGCCAGAACTCAAGTCCCCACCAGATATGTCTCTTCATCATACTTCTTGATGTGATATGGTCACTTCTGGAGTTGTGTGTAGCAATCCACAGTGAGCCTCGCACCAGCAACCTTGGAAACAGCCCCTGAAAATGCCAACAAATAACAGATTCGCCCTGCCTGAATCCATGTTCTCTAGTGAGGTCTAGAATTCTGGATGCTTTTTTCTGTCCAAAGAGGGTTTTTTTTGGTACAGCTTGATTTTATTTCATAAAACTCAATCTTTCTCATAGAAAAGTAACAGGAAAGCTTTTTCATAATCTGCTTTTCCATAGTCTACGGGGAACAGATGAATAACATTATATGGACCATCGGGAAGGAGTAAGGGCACGAGAAAGGGAGAAATTCCACCAAAAATCTTTAATGTGTGATTCCAGCAGTCACACTCATGGATTTAAAAGTATGTTCTATTTAACATACTCTTCAGTTGGGTAGAGATGCAGCAGCGAAGCTCTTCCTTCCACTGAGTGCAAGGTGTAAAGTAAAAGCTGCTGGTTAAGATCAAGGATACACCTACTATTCACTGTCTTTAAGAGGAAAAATACTGTTGTCAAATATGATTATATGGTGTGTAAGTGTATTTGAGGCTATTAAAGACAGTTATCCTCTGAGATTTATACATAACAGGTTAAAATGGGGGAAGCTGCGGGAACAGACCCTTGCTGTGTTTAATTCTTGCTGGGTGCTGTATGCACTTTTCTCCATTATTTACTTAATCTTAAATGCCAGATGCTAAAGGGCACCAGCATCAATTAACTGCTTAATTAGACTTGCAAAGAAATCATGTAATTTGGTTATAGGCAAATGAAAAAAAGAAAGGAAAACAGCGCACAGAACAGAAGCTGAGGGCTCTCTTTGCAATCGTTTTTAAAGCTCCCCTCGTGCATCGATTGGTTTCGTGGCTCGCTGGGAGCTCTTTGGAGCGCTCTCCCTGCCGCTTGCCCCAGAGGGAGGCGAAGGGCTGGATGCAACATCCCTTTTTCATTGCCATTCAGAGTGGATTTACCCACAGCTTGCTTCGGTGCACCCCAAATTCTTTCAGTAGAGGTTTGGACCAGCTGCCCTTTGGGAGGACTTGTGTGGTCCCTCATCGTGACCTATGGGAGAACCCAACCTTCTCCTCCTCCTCGTGACCTGCACCCCCTTCGGTGCTTGGGCAAGATACTTCAGTGAAGAACCGTCCCCTCTTTCTACTGGGAAGACTTTTGTGGTGAACACATTTGTGTATTTTGCAGTATATTTTAGTATTTTAGCGTGCAGCCAACAAAGCACCCTCTCCTTAGCAAAGCAAGCCCTGCTTCCCTCGCTGCGAAATAATAGGAAGCAAGATGCTTTTATTCCATTAGTTCCCCCTCTGATGAATAGGAGCGCTCAGAGGAGTGCGGTGCATTCAGTTTTGTTTCATCAAGGCCTGCAACTCTGGCTGAATCTTTAACTTGCCAACAGGGTAATAATCAATGCCTTGTGCTTGTGTATACACGCAGTTTTTCTTCTGTAAAGGTGCCGCTGCCTTTCCGACTCTGTTATTCTCACGTCAGTATCAGCGACGTTCTCATCTCGGTGCCTTTGCAGCATCCCATGTTTTACAACTTTTGTTTCTTAGTCCCTAGATGCTGGAAGCTGCTGATGGTTTGTTTTTTTTTTTTTTCTCAGATGTCCTGAAACTTTCCTGAAAACGAGGTGGTGTTGGGTTTCTCAGAGCTTTATTCTCCCTGGGTGCCCATGCTCTCTCAACGCTGCTCTTTTCCTGTCTGAAAATCCCACCTAACCCTTCTAGAGTCCCTTATTTCTTCAAAGCACTGTGTAGACATTATCTAATTAAGTATATATAACATGCCTTAAAGAATGCTAAGGGAAAACTGCAGCACAGCATTGAAGTTTCCAGTCACTTGATCCAGTGTAAAATCTGATTGAATCACTAATTATTTTTCAAAACGCTGTGCCTAATGACATGTAGCGAGACAGGAGGGAGAGCTGCAGGCAGGAGCCCTGGGAGCTGCGGGAAAGGAGCAGGCAGGTGGGTTGGGGTTAGTTGGAGAGTCAGTTTGGGAACGACACTAAGGTAATAAACACAACAACAGAAAAAAAAAAAAAAAAAAAAAGAGGAGCTGCAGCATTTGGATCTTTCCTGTTTTGATATATATAATCAGCTCTACATTTCCTGTCAAAATGTTCATTAAAATTGCAGCCCCTGTGATTATGCAGCTGCCTAATTCAAATCAATGGGGCTCCTGAAACATTTTCAGGTATTTTTAAATACTGCTGTAGAACTTCCTTGTTTACAATGTTATGATTAAGTGACTTTTTTCTAAGTCATCTAAAGCATTAATAAAAATCTCTTTAGCTTTTCTCTAATATTTTTTTTTACTCCGAGCGGCTGCAAATAATGCAAACCTTGTTTTATGGCTTTATCTTTTACTTCTTAGTGCAGCATGTCTTCTTGTGTTGATAACTAAATCAGAAGCCAAGTTACATAAGTTCTTTATAATTCCCAGTAAGCCATAATTGACTTCTTTTGTTTTGGAATCCTAATACAAATAAATAAAATTAATAGAGCAGCAGAATAAATAGCAGCAAGAGTACAACTGCCATGCCTTGCTCCCAGCTCACTAACTTCGGGAAGCAACTGTTGATAACGCCTGCCAGCTAAAATACTTTGATGTTATAACTGACACGTGGCTGTCCATAAGGAAGGTTATAATATCCAGAGGGTCAAGAAACTTTAATAGGTCTCATGCTGAAAGACAGGTCATTTTAGTTTTACTGGAAAGATGCTTTCAAGATGATTTCAACTCTTCTGCCTTGGAATGCTCCAGAGGTTCTCCTAAGTTTGTTTTTTATGACTTTGGGTTTATTAACTTTTCCCTTTTCCAATAACTTCAATCCCTTTTTACTGTTTCAGAAGCCTTGGCACAATTCGGGTGCGTTTAAGTTGCAAACGTTACAGGAAAGTACCTAAATCAAAACATTGTGGGAGAGAGACCGTGTGGAGGAGCAGATGTTTACAGTCTCTTGACTTCTGCGGTTGAGAAGAAGCAAACACATTTCTATAAAAACTCAATGTGGTAAAAAGCATTTTTAGTTGCCTGTGGTTTAGTGCTTCACCTGCCTGGGAAGGTGTTTCTTTTGTCTGCTTTTGCTTTTATTACCTTACCCGGCTGTACTTATTAACTCCCGTGTTCGCTGGGCTGTGGTGCCCCTGGGGTGGCGGGAGCGGTGGCGGGGCTGGCACGGCTCAGAGCTGGCTCTGGCTCCGTTCCGTGAGCCCTCGCCGAGCACATCTGCTCGAGCTGGCGCTGCCAGGTCAGGCGTCGGGGTGGCCAGATGTTGCCACTGCAGATGTTTTAGCACCACGGTGTGGTTGGGGCCAGATGCTCAGCTCCCACCCTGCCGGCGCTGCCATCCCCGTTGGGAACATCCCTCTTCCCGAAAGGGGGATGGAATCATGGAAAACACGGGTCAAAATCGGCCAGCGCTGACTGGCCATTGCCAACTGTACCGTTACTGGGTTTAGAAGTAGATGAAGATTTTAAACAAACTCTTGTTCTTTGGTGTGAAAAGCAGGATGCAGCCTGTAGGACAGAGGAGTATCATTATTTGGGTATCATCCCCTGTGTCCTCTTGGTATTCAGGACTTGTGCGCCTATTAAAAGTTGGAGGTAAATGTTTTGGATGTGGACACGGGAAGGGAACGAGATGGAAGAGAACAGGAAAGACCAAAGCTTTTTTTTTTTTTTTTTTTTTATTTTAACAGAAAATAGATTGAATGTGATTTGGCCACTGCACCTTAATGGGTAATCCCCACTCTGAGCCTCAGATGAAAAGAAAAAATCTATAAGGCTAGGGATAATGCCAGAGGATTTTT
The DNA here is from genome assembly GCF_964106895.1 of Numenius arquata. NCBI lineage: Eukaryota > Metazoa > Chordata > Aves > Charadriiformes > Scolopacidae > Numenius > Numenius arquata. Next base: position 2,650,785 of record NC_133589.1, on the reverse strand, counting down.
GCAGGCTTTTTTCAGATGTAAAGTGAGTTACTGAATAGCGCAGCCCTTAATGATAACTTTTTCTTCGAGCACGGAGCTAATTCATTGATTTAGCCTAGTTGGGTAAATCCATTTTTTGTTACTTGCACATCCCACGCGCAGAGACCTTTTTGCGTGTACCATTTTTTCTTTTTCCTCACTTGTCCCTCAAGATATATTTTTCCTAAACCTCTGGCCGGCCTGCCCCAGCAGCGCCGGTGGTGCCAGCAGCGGGGTCCCCCTGTCATTGGGTGTCATCGGCCCCAGAGGGAAGAGTTCTCAGCAGCAGAGAGTGAAACCTTCTCTGAGCCAGAACCAAAATGAATCCTTCTCCTGGAAGGCTGGAATGCGAGAGCAGATTTCTCCTCACGCTCGCTCCCTGAGCATGGACGTTGGAGACCAAGAGTCAAGGTTACCTAGATGGTAGGCTCTTTTCCTCCACCGAAATATTCTCTTTGATGACTGGGCACGGTGGATCTTGGTGTCTTGGCTGACCTTATTTCAAACACACAAGGTCCTGCACCGGGCCAGGGTTTGCCTCAGAGCTCGCAGGAGTTAGAGAGATGGAAGAGTTCAATCAATGCCAAGAAGAAGGAGGAACTTCCAAACAGACAGGGCAGGAAGGAGATGTCCAGGGGCTGTGTAGGGGGAATGCCCGTTGAAAAAGAAAAAGTTGAAAAAGAAAAGTAGAGATATTCTGGGTTAGGCTGTTCTGAGCCCGGGTGCAGCGGTTGGTGTCGGCAGGGCTTGCCGCAGTGAGCGTGGCAGCCTCTCGGGACTCCCAAAGTGCTCTGTAAACTTCACAGCTGTGGGAAACACGGACGGGGATTGCTGCATCCAGCACTAAAATGCATCCGCGGCGAGCGTGAAATACGGTAACCGCTTAGTGCCACGCAGGAGCCGTCCTTACGGCGGAGAGCGAGAAGCGTCTTTTCAACTTGAGAGCGGAGGGGACAGAACGGCCACGCAAATGGCATCTGTGCGGGACAAGGGCTGACACCACGGTCCCGCTTCGTGCCCTCGTCCCCGGATACAAATGCTCTGCCAGGAAAATGCTTTGCCTTTTCTGTAATGGTCCGGGTCTGAGTTTCTTATCTTCTGTGAAAAATGGTACATGCGCAGCACAGCGTGCTCCCGCCGTAACCTCTGGTTCGTTACTGATGCAGGGGGCGAGTGCCAGCTATTGAATCAGAGGGCTGGGACCAAGCTAAAGGTCAGGATTGTTTCTACGTCCAGAAAAGCGAGCGTCACCTCTTCTTCTTTGCAAAAGCACTAATACGTGGAGATGTAAAAGTTCACGTCTGGTGAATATCGCGGCTCTCATCTCGCATCGGGGTTGTGAAGCAAACAGACGGGTGGGAAAAGGCAGTTTCTCCATTGGGGAGAATCGCATGAAGGGATGGACGGAGTTCAGGAGACGGGGGTCACAGGCGGAGAGTCACTGCTATTCTCCAGGGTGGGGAAAAATGTGTTTCTGCCAGGAAAAGCAGACAATACCTGGGAACAATTTGAAAAGCCAGGCTGACTCCCAGAGCTTGCTGGCCTCCAAGATAAGGCTTTGACCTGCGTCCTGATCCCACTGCAAAGACTTGCTGTTTTTTCCAGCTCCTTCTTGCTTTCCACAGCCTCTGGCCTCCAGCAGCTTTTGAGCTAACTTTGCGCTTCTTTAAACTTTTTTTTTTGCCTTTTGTAGTTTGACTTGTGTGATAGAGGACCGAATGCCCTGCATCTGTAGGGAAAGACAGTCTCTCCTTCAAGACACGCATGGACTCAGATACCTCTGCTGCATGTTAAATTGAAGGATTTTGCCTCTGTTATTTGGGATTTCTCAATTGTTAAAACATTTCAATGCCTGTCATTAGCGAAGGGGCATTAGGTTGACAAGGCCAGTTCCTCGGTCCCCCCTATTTACTCACCTGCATCAGTTATAGATTAATTATAACCCACTGGGTCACCTCTGCTTCATCAGACTGTTTTCTCTAAGGTTTGGTTTCATTAGAACTTTATTATAGAATTAATTCATTTTTTCTAAAGCCATCAAATTCAAGGCTGAGCTGTGAATTTTCCTGTTAAAGAGGAAGGTATCCCAGGTCTGTGCTGTGATTCAGCAGATTCTGCCTTCTCAGCCCAGGCTGTCACCAGATCAGTGCTGTCGAATTAAGCAGCATCTCCTTGACTTTCTTCCCCTTCGCTCCTCTATCTGTGAAATGGAGACAGCGCTAATCTCTTGTTTGTGTAACTCTCTAATGTTTGTCCGGCACTTCAAAGATGCCAAGTACAATAAAACTGCCAAGCATCCCTTTCCCTAACAGGATTGATGATTTACACCCAAAATGCTCATTTTTGTGCTAAAACAAGATCACCTGAAAGATACTGCGGTTGGAACCAAACCAAGGAAGGGGGGAGGAGGAAACCATCTGTTACACAACAGCAGAAATGTTTCAGGGCATTCGCCTGGGAAGCTCTGGGTGACGAGTTTGGAATATGAAGGCTTATTTATATGGATGGAGCTAATTTTCTCTAAGTTATTCATTTTTCACTTAGGGAATTACCTAATCTTACAAGAGAGTCTAGGAGGAAAGATTCATTTATTCTTTGTCTCGTTCAGCCCCAGGCAAGCCTGAAGATGCTCTGCCTCTTCCACTCCTGCTTTTTAACTGCTTCTATTAATGGAGCTTAAAAGATTTTTCTTCTTCTGGGTAAAAAGGGTTAATCTTTCTCGTTCTCTCTCACCCTTCTCCTCCTCTTTTTCTGGAGAGTTCTTTTTTTGGCGTCTCTGGCTGTTTCTATCATCTTCTCCCCCTAATCTGCCACTATCTGAAGAATTCATTACATTTCAAATCAGAGGCCTTGCTGCATACATTAGCAGGTTTTAATAGACTTGCCACGACTCAAAAAGGAGGAAAAAAAAAGAGAGAAGATTTAAAACTCTTGTCTTGCCGAAAGCAGACAGATTGACTCAAAAATGACTCAGTCAATAAAAGATGAGTTTTGAAAAGGCTTCCCTCCGCTCAAAGGGAGCTCGTATTCCAGCGAATTAGGTTTTTCTAAGCCCACTGTCAGAAATTAATAATACATACAGCATGTAAAATGGATTTAGCCCTCTACAGCCTTATACAAACATATCTTTGACTTGCTAAATGTGACACGACTACCAGGATTTTCCAGCCTTTATCCCAGGAGTTTGTCATCTCTCCAGAGTGGTGACCTCAGTGGAATTTTTAAGCGCATCCAAAAAAATTGCTAAATGAGATTTTCGTTAAGAATTTGTTTATACTTCTCTCACCCTTTTTCTCCACCCAAACCCCCTGTCAGAGCATTTTATTATTATTATTATTATTTGCAGTCAAAATTGTGCTAAAAGCTCTTGTTTTAAACTCTCAAGCTCTTGAGTCCCTTCACTAGAGTCTCAGGAGCCTTCCTTCGAAGAAGGAGGTACTGAGCCTTCTGCATTGTAGCAGAAATCTGTCATTTGGTTTTTTACTGCTGCCACAAAAAGGCTTAGAGGCCATTAAAATATCTCTTTCTTAGAAAAAAAATAAAGGGCTTCTGTCTTATTAGACCTATCCACAAGTATTCTTTTGTGATTTGAGGCCTTCCCAGGTGGTCCTGCTCACCTTGCTTAAGGGAATTTGAACATGCAGGTGTGAAATCAGTCGCCACTCCTGCTTGTTCCTCAGCTGATAAGAATTAAAAGAATTAAAACGGTACCGATTTTAACCTGCTTGGTGATTGGTCTGGATCCTTTACTTAAATTGCCTTCATTCGGCCAGAGCTCTAAGGATCTGTGGAAGGTGTTGGTTTTAGCAGGTAAGGCCACAGAGTCTTCTGGGTGGCTGTGAGCTGACTCTATTTTCCAATCTCTCATTATTTTCTCATTCTTCCAAGTCTTACTCTTTTATTTGTTTTTTGCTCTCTATATTTCAGAGTGCTCGACTCAATCCTGAAACCTTTTCTGTGTTCTTTCTCTCTCTCTAAAAATCTTGTTCCTACTCCCTTTCATTATTTATTATGAATTATGCTTTATGTTAAGTCTGCAAATTCACTGCGTGTCCTTGCCTCCTCGTGCATCTGTTCTGTCCCCTGCCTGCGTTATTCTAAATATTGGCTTTGTTGTCCTCTGCTTGTGGAAGGTCCTGTATGAATGTGTGGTAGTGATGTGGTGTCTGGCTCTGGACTGTACCTCCCAGATGATGTAGAGAAACCTATAAAAATGCTGGTGAAGAAAGAAACGTCCTAAAGGTTCCATTTCAGGCCGTTATGTGCTGTACAGATGTTTCCTGGACTCAAAATGGGCAGAGCTCATAATTTTTTAAATGTGTTTATAGGTTGCATGAAAAGACTGAGCTTAGAGTTGTTGACGAGAAGCACCCAAAAAGCGCAGTGATAGTTCTGTCTCTGCCATTATCACAAAGAGGAAACTTGCCCAGATTTTCTTGTGTTTCTCTGGCTCCAAAGCAGAGATCTCTAACCTGGGGTGTTGGTGTTTCAAAGAGGCTTCCATCAAAGTAATGAAAAGCATTTTTCACACAGATGAATATAATAAACTAGTTCAGCACTAGCAAAAGTATTTCACTTCATAAAAAATTTCTGTTTTCATTTCTAAGGACAGACTGTTAGGTTGGTGGTTTTTTTTTTTTTTTTTAATGTGATTTTGCTATGTAACTAGAAATGACCTGTCCTCAAAGGACACCCAGGAGAACATCACCTTCTCCAACACTGTTTTCCCCACCGCTGAAGAAATTGGGGTGATTGGATCCCTTGGTCCTTCTTGCACAGGCATGGACCTACTTACTCATTTCTGTCTAAGAGCCACCAGTAACTGATTACTTGAAATTAGAAATTCTGCTCCTTGCCCCCCTCGACCCATGAACATTGGCCAAGCAGATGTTGGTTATCGAGTCCCATTCTAAGATACAACCAGGAATTTTACAGAAACCCCAGGAAGAGAACACTTGTCTGTCTTGCAGATGTTTAGTCCTTGGTGCTTAAAAAGTGTTGGAAGAACCAAATGTACAAGAACTAGAAATCAGCTGGAAGAGGTTCCCCCTCAGGGTCTTTAATTTATAACATACCAAGCTCCTTCCCAGGATAAGTCTCCAAAGTTAATGTCCTGTCATCTTGTGTCATAATCAGGAGCTTTTTGTGTTCTCACGAAGATGTGCTCCTAATGCTGGCGTAGAGATGAACAAAATTGAAGGCAACAAGCCTGACTCTTCCTCTAGTTTTGTGCTTGTTTCCAACTTAGTTTATTTTTTAATCTGTTCCGTGTTCTCTTGACTTGAAAAAGGAGTTTTCCCGGTGAATATTATGTCACTTTAGCTTCCAGCTGCTGTGCTGGGATGTAGCCACCCAATAATCTCCTTAGGAATAATTGCTGGTGTCTTTTCAGATCATTTTTGTGAAAGGTGACAAACTGCTCACCATGGTGAGATGTTAATAACACGGAGATGCCCTTTGTTTGAAAGCTGGTGCAGAAATTACCCCATGCGGTTGTTGGAAAGTCAGAGTTGTAATGGTAAGAAGTGAGGAACGGATCCGTTCATTTGCATATAATTCCAGGGCTTATGTGTCATCTTTTGTGTAAACCATACAATTTCCAGCGCGGTAGGGAATGTGCGCTCATAATGCAGAGGGACAGGAACACGGGCTCGGTCTCAGCATGGATCAGGGTTAAAGAGATGTCATCTACTTAAAAGGAGGGGGTAGGAAAGAAGAAAACATGATCTGCAGGAGCTGCATGGAGAGAAACATGGATATTTAATGAATCCAAGTTGTCAGACCAGCTCAGGGGAAGCTATAAATCCTGTGATCTCCTCTGAGTAGGCATCAGGAAAAGAGAAGAATTTGGCTCGAAAGGAGCCAAATTTCAAAACCTGAAAGAGGTGTGTCTTGAGCTGAACTTTCTCCGGGTCTGCCCGGAATCACAACAGAGACTCATTGCTTGGTTTTCTTGTGGCTCCTGTAGACAAAGGCTGCTCAGGTGTCCCTTTACCGGTCAGATACGCTAAACTGAGATGGACATCTTTATAACACTGAAATGAAACTCTTAAAGACTCTCTTAACTGCAGCTGAGGGCTTTCCAGCATGTTCCCAGCGTAGGTTTCTCAGCTCTTTCGTGAAGAGGTGATTTTTTAGGAAAATGAATGGCACAGGTACCTGTGGTGTTTTGCGATTTAGTCTGAGACATCCATAAATACTTGGTTTGCCTTTTTTTTTCCTCTTCCTTCTCTCTCTAAGAAGCTAGGAAGTCTCTCTGAGTAGCCAGTCAGTCCCAATGATGAACCTAACAATTAGAGCCTCAGTGCCCATCTTCCAAAATTTCTAATAAAATTGCATGAATATTTAATACCCAATTATTAAATATTTAAAAATTTAAAACCGAACTGGTTTGGAAGTTAGCACGTGATGAATAATTCAGAATTGGGAAACGAGACTTGGTGCTTGAGCTGAGATAGATGTTACCATTCCCATCTGCCTGCCCAGAGATAATTTTGGTGGCCCTCTTGATTTTGGGAGAGTTTGTGGGGTTTGCTTGGAGGCTTCAAGCCTTCAGCTCTTCCTCCAAGAGCGTTAGCACAAGGTTGAGAGAAGTAACCCTCCCTCTCCATAACAACGCTACAGACTCCTGTGATGGAAATACGAGCTCCAGAGGCTGAAATAATGTGATTGAAAGCCTGGTTATCCAGGAGATGGCTCTGTTTCCAAACATCTTTCATGCTCCAGGGAAAAAAGATTGCTTGTCTTTACGTCTGTGTCACATTCCTGCAGTTTTGTTATTTGAAAGCCCTTTTTTCCCCTGTTGCTGTTCTGCTCCACGCTGAACCAGCGTTTCGTGCAGCTCCGGCACGATGATCTTTAAAGGGCTGTTTTCATAAAGTGGCCACCAGAAAATGAAGTAGAACGTGAAAAATATGCCAATAAAAATAGGGCAGGACCTGCTGTCCTGGGAGAGGAGGTCCAGGGCACTCCGAAGAGCGCACAGAGGAAATGTCTGGTGTGATTTTTGAGTGGAATAAGTGCCTTTGGGACCTGCTGCAGGAGCACGAAGAGAGAAAAGAAGGATCTGGGGAAGGTTTGAGTAGTTGGCATCCAGAGTGCTTTCAGGCCAAGAGCAATATGTTTGCAGTGCCAACACTTCAAAACACTATTAAGGGGATAAACAGGAAAAAAAAAAAAAAAGAAAAGGATTGAATAGAAGGAGCGAGTGGAGGCTTTTTAGAGCTTAGTTTCCTTTGGAACAAAAGCCCTAAAACAAACTCTGCAATCTTCTGCCATTAAAAACACAAATCGGGTGGTGTGCTGCAGAGACTTGCCTTTATCTGTTGCGGTGTGATTGTGTTTTGGTCCCCGCTGGCTGGCTAAAGCGGTGTGCCTTCGTCCTGGCCGTGCTGCGCACAGCGGCAGCGCTTCCATTAGCCCGGGCCGGGCAAACAAATGAAAGGGCAGGCTGACCTTTCAGCAAAGCTGCCGTACCTAGGGACGGGGGCACCGGGCTTTGTCTCAAAAAAAAAAAAAAAAAAAAGCGACTTCTGGAGCCGGTAATGGTGTTGTGATGTCTGTCAAGGAGAGAGGCAGTTCCTGGGTAGGAAGGGATTTAGTCCAACGCAGTGGCATGTTCTGATTTACAGCCACCCTCTGAATAGTCAGGGTTTAGAGTTGGGTCTGTGCATTCCAAATAAGAACTAAAGGATGACTATGTGGTGCCCTGTCCCATCTCGGACTCGGTCTTACACCACATAATTATTTGATAAGCTGCTTTAGAAATAGTGGGAATCTCTTTCGGTGTTTATTAATTCTATATTTAGATCCATCTGCCAGCAAAGCTGGGGTATCTTTGTGTTGGGAGCACAGACTTTGCAGTGCAGGGGAGAGAGGGAGACGGGATGCTGTAAGTAGCATAATCTTGGACGCTATCGCTGAGTGTCCAAGCCTTTCCATGAGTCTCAACATCAGAATTTGAGCATAGAAGGTTCCTGGAGTAAGAGCAAAACAGCCGTGCTCTGGGGAAACCTTGAAATCCCTCTCTTGCTGGTGGTGAAAAGCTGCTGTTCGTAGCCTCGCTGAACATCATCAGATAATAAACTTTAAAGCACTCTCTAATGCACGATTGAATGCTGTCCACCCTGCATTATGAATGAGTATAACTCCTGCAAGTAATCTTCACTTTGAGAAGGAGCAAACAAATATTTCTGGAGCAGTTTTTCTGTGTTTGTTTTAGGAGCAGCTGTTGGGTGCCGTTTGGGAGGTTTCAGTAGCGTCCGGTGTTTTGGGTGGTAATAGCAGGGATGTGCCGGTGGAAACCAGATAATGGGCAGGGTGCAGGAGAGGGGATCAGGCGGGGGATAAACTCGCCTATTAGATGCTTCTGCAGACTACCCCGTGTAATTAACAATGCGTGTTGTATTTGTTAATTATATAGTCCCTAGGATTAATTCTTACATTAGACACTCAAGTGGTTTCAAAGCCACTCTTTTTCTTGGGAACAGCCCAGTGGAGAAGTGATTCTGCTTCCTCTGAGAAGCGATACAAGTCGTGTCCCTGTTCTTCTACCAGAATTCCCTGAACTGCAGCCCATTAAAAGCTCCAGTGATGGGGTGTTTTTTGATAACTCCAAAATAGATTACCTGGAAAACAGATGGACTGGAAGACTTTTGCCTAATATTTGCTGGCTTGTTCTACAAGCAGAAGGCAACTGCTTTCCTGTAAACTGAAGTGATGCAGTATATTTATATTTTGAAGGTGAGGTTATATTTTGCATAATGACTATCTCTGGCTGACATGGCTTTGTTCTGGGGAGCGCTGTTGGTCTGTAATTGCCATGTGGAAGGGAAATGTGGCTCCAAGACTTTAATCATCATTTGGGGGGGTGGAGGGAGATGTCTTCCTGGTTGGTTCACCATTTATGACCAGAGTGACAATCCCAACTTCCAAATGGTTTGTGCCATCTCATACTAATTGGTGATGTCCACCTTGGGCAATTAAAAGCTCTCCTGAGGTTAAGTCCTCCTGCGTCTGGGGTGAATATCACCACCCCCAATGTGTTCTGCTTCACATCGTTTCAGCTGGGGAATTTAAAGCCACCCAGGGTCACTTTACAAACACTGCGCTGCCTTCACCGAGAGCATCATGGACACACCGCAGGGGTGGCTGAGGAGCTGAGCTGGGCTTCCGAAAGCCCACTTGTCTCCTGCCTTCTCCCAGTCCCAAACAGCTTTGCCCAGGGGGAGGAGAAGGGCAGAGGAAGCTCTAAGCAGTGCCCACGCTGGGATCCCCGGGGGAGCCTTTCGCTTGGTGGGGGTTCATCTGCCAGGGCTCAATCCTGTTCCCAGGCCAACTGCAAGTGCGCTGCTGAGCCTTACAACCTTGTATTGTGATCTCAGCCTTATCAGGAGAAGAAAAGAACCCTTTATTTAATCCTAATCCATATTATATATGTGTGTGTAGGTACTACGAGAGGAAGTTTATCCCCTTCCATAGCTTCCTCTCTCTAGTCCTCAGTGTCCTGATTCTTCCCCCCTGGCCTTCTGGTGTCCTCTGCCACTTTGTGCAGGTTCTCTGAGGATAAAGGTTGATGATGAACTCCTCTCCAAGAAACGGTACCCTGGGAAAGTTGACTGAAATGGGGGCTTTGGGGGGGTGAGTGATAGGATGAGGGGGAATAGTTTTAAACTGAAAGAGGAGAGACTGAGATGAGATCTGGGGAAGAAATTCATTGCTGTGAGGGTGGTGAGACCCTGGCCCAGGTTGCCCAGAGAAGCTGTGGCTGCCTCATCCCTGGAGGGGTTCAAGCCAGGCTTTGAGCAACCTGGTCTGGTGGGAGGTGTCCCTGCCCAGGGCAGGGGTGGCACTGGATGATCTTTAAGGTCCCTTCCAACGCAAATCATTCCGATTCAGTGAAGAAAAAACATATGGGAAATGTTCTCAGTGGAGATTTCTTGGGCAGCGCAGGAGCTGGAGCTGGCCATGGCAGTGGAGACCTTCGCTTGGAACGTGCTGCCTTTGCAAACCCTTCCCTGAGCTGCAGGAAGGACAAGCTGGTGGTGGAGGGGGGGGCTGGGGGGTGCATCGAACCATATGGTGCACACACAGTTTAAAAATAAACCAGTGTTGACTGATCAAATAAATACCACTTAGGTTTAAAATTGAACAGCCAGCGCAGTCTGTTGAATACAAAACTGTTTTTTACCTTCAAGAAAAGTTGTAATTCATGGTTGTAATGTCACAAATTGCAAGTTTTGCGAAGAACAATTGGAGTCTGCCAGACTGTGGTGGGGAGAGCGTGGTGTGGGGCTGCCGCACCGGCCGGGTCCCTGGTTCCCCCGCTCACCTGGGGTGTAAAACACACCCATAAAATCTAGCAAAGCGAATTTTATTTCTCAATAGCAATGGTCATAAACTTGTCTACATCAGAAAATGCTCAGCTCCTCTTCTGTTAGCCTTTATTTAATATGATACAATTTATTTTTTATATTGTGTCCTTCACAGAATATCACAGAACTCTTGTGAAAAGACACGGTTCCTCATAAACTGAAGCTGGAAGAGGAAACTTCAGCTCGGGGTTTGAACAGGGGAAAGGCTGGAAGGGTTTTGGGTGCAGAGTTGGATGGGAAGGACAGACCCGCAATGGGGGAGTGTCATTAAATAGCCGTTTGGGGGTGGCTGTGGGTGACGTTGTGTGGGGATGTGGCATTAGGGAGATGGAGAGAAGCAGCTTGTGGAGATGGGAGAGAACAAGGGTAATTGTGGCCTTGCTTCCTGGGATTGAGAAAAGAGCATTTCCTCTTCCCATTATGGACCTTGAGTGAACAAGGTGGCCCTGGCATCCTTTCTGTAGGCTGGAAAAAAAGCCTGAGCAGTGGTTTAAATAGAATCATAGAATGGCTTGGGTTGGAAGGGAACTTAAAGACCATCCAGTGCCACCCCCTGCCCTGGGCAGGGACACCTCCCACCAGACCAGGTTGCTCCAAGCCCCCTCCAACCTGGCCTCGAACCCCTCCAGGGATGGGGCAGCCACAGCTTCTCTGGGCAACCTGGGCCAGGGTCTCACCACCCTCACAGCAAAGAATTTCTTCTCCAGATCTCATCTCAATCTCCCCTCTTTCAGTGTCAAACCCTTCCCCCTCGTCCTATGGCTCCCCTCCCTGAGCAAGAAGTCCCTCCCCAGCTTTCCTGGAGCCCCTTTAGGGACTAGAAGGGGCTCTAAGGTCTCCTCAGAGCCTTCTCTTCTCCAGGCTGAACCCCCCCAACTCTCTCAACCTAAATAGACCAGGGTTTGGTAAAAATAAAGTATTCCCCATAGCAATGTTGGGTGGCATCGGTCTGAGGCATCCTGCCAGGGCCAGGAATTCATGTGTAAATACTTTATCCTGTGTGTGTTGGAGGTAGTGACCCCCAAACACGTTACTGAGGGCAAGTAACCTTTAATGGGGAGTTAGAAGGTGCCTTCAGGCCTTTCTGAGAGAGAGATGTATTAGCCGGGATTGCAACTGAATTAATGCAGCTACATGGCTTGTGGCATCTTTGAGGATGGGCAGAACAAATTTGTGTTTTCCCGGGGAAAAAAAAGACTAGTGGTACATTTAATTTCATGCCACTTTTGGCATGCTGAGAGCTGCATTGTTTCCTCCCCTTTCCCTGGGGAAAAGGTTAAGCGTGGATTTGGTTTTCTTTGGTGTAGAGACTGCTATTACTATTGATTGACCCGGCTGAACTCGGAGCAGGAGCCAAAGCTGTGGTATTTCCAGGCAGCTGTGAACATTTTCAGATGTAAGGAGTGTAAAAGCAATGGAATAAAAAGCAGTGACATTTTCAATATGAGACCAAAAAAGCCCAGCTCATATTTTATTTATTTATCCAAAATAGTTTGAATTATTCATTAAAGTCGATAGAAGTGTGTGAAAATACAAGGTGTTTCAAGAAGCAGCATCATTAGGGGGAAGTTAATCATTTGGCAGTATTAATTTTGTAACAGGTTAATGATTTGGGGTTTTTTTTTGTCAGCAAGGACTCTTTTTTTTTTTTTTTTTTTTTTTTTTTTTTTCCCCATCAGACTCTTCAGGACAGGCAATTTTTTGTGTGTACTCCTGGCCTGAATACAAAGGAGATGGGGCAGATGATTCCCAAATATTTTCTTTTTCTTTCTGTGCTCCTCCTTTTATTATTTTTTTTCTAGGCAAAGTAAACAGCGAGTCATTATCCCTGACCAAGGCATAGCCTGCCAAATCTTACACTTATTTTCTCAGTTCTTAGTTGTTTCATTAACGCTTCAGTGAGGGATGCTTCGGCATCCCTTCTCTGGGATGAGGGATGTTTGTGGTGTGACTTTTCCCCATCCCTGGCTTCTGCAGAGCCCACTGGCACCTTCTCGCACGTGGTGTCTGCAAAGTGTAACAGAGTCACAGAATGACATGGGGTTGGAAGGGACCTCTGGAGATCATCTAGTCCAACCCCCTGCCAGAGCAGGTCCACCCAGAGCAGGTTGCACAGGAACATGTTCAGGTGGGTTTTGAATGTCTCCAGAGAGGGAGACTCCACCACCTCTCTGAGCAGCCTCTTCCAGGGCTCTGCCACCCTCACAGGAAAGAAGTTCCTCCTCATGTTTAGGTGGAACTTCTTATATTCAAGCTTGTGCCCGTGACCTCTTGTCCTGTCACTGGGCACCACTGAAAAAAGACCAGCCCCATCCTCTTGACACCCACCCTTTAAGTATTTATAGGCGTTGATCAGATCCCCCCCTCAGTCTTCTCTTCTCCAGACTAAAGAGACCGAAGTCCCTCAGCCTTTCCTCATAAGAGAGATGCTCCAGGCCCCTCATCATCTTTGTAGCCCTTTGTAGTCGAACATGGGACCTCACGTGAGTGCTACATACAGGGATTCTGGTGTTCAAATGCTGCCGTTTAAAGATATAATTAAACCTAATTCTCCAAATGTTGTGAAAGATCTTAAAGGATCAAAATACTCATCGTTCTGCAGGTGGTGGATAAAACTAGTGGAAGCAGCAGCGCTGTTGTCAGAGACCTGCTCCGTTAGCACACCTCGACCTGTCCCGAAAGGATCTCCCTCTGCTCAGTGCCCTCTGCGGCTGGGCCTTAAACACTGCTCTGAAACACGCTGAATTGCACCCTGTGCTAAGGTTGACTTTTAAATCATTTTTTTCCTGACGGTGCTAGAAATTTGGCGGGAATTAGCGGTATTAGGTGAGGCTTAAGAATTAGTGCCGTCAATTCTTTGAATTGAGATGCAGAGCAAACAATGACCTGCCTCTTAGCTTAACATCTTCACTTTTTTGGGGGGGGGAGAATATTAGAAAGACTAATTACTGTCCCCAAGGCAGTGCATGTGCTGCTTGTGCTGTTCCCTGGGTGCAGGGAACCTGCGGTGCCAGGGCTATGCGTGGGCAGAGCCGTGGTGCAGAGAGGCAACGTAGGTGTCCTGTCCCTAAACGTGGGCATCTCGTGACATTTTAGACACCCCAAAGTCTCGGAGACGTTGGCCCGGGGCTGGCTGGTATGACATGGAACCTGTAAGAAACCTCTTTCCTGCAGAAGCGTGGTGGGAAGCTGTGAAGGACGCCCTGGGGTGTCTCGGGTGGCTTTGTTTCAGAAGTGGGACCCCATCCTACGTTTCTCCAGCCTCAGGTTACCTCCTTACCGAGTTATCCTTCCACGAGTCGTCCTCACAAGGTGGCTCCTTGGTTGTGTCGGCAGAGCCCTCAAGGTACAGCAGGGAAGTGGGCATAGTCCTGATCACTGTCCTGAGTTAATCTGGGAACAGCCCTGACCTGAATTGTTTCCACGGGATAAATAAATACCGCAGGAGGTGGACATCAGCAGTTGCTATGGCTGAACTACTGAGGGCTGCAATTTAATGGGGTGTAAAGGAAGAGCAATCCCTGTTTTACAGTCGGGGTTCAACAGACCTTTTGCTGGGGGCAGTCGCAAACTTAATTCCCATCATGTCCCTGTACCTGCTTGTGGTTTTTTCCCTGCCCCGTCCCCAGGCTGTGCCAGTAAAGAAACGCTGTTGGGGTGTTGCTACCGGAGCCAGGGAGGGGATGACAAGGCTTTATCCCATCCCTGGCTGCTGCTGGCACCTTCAGCTGCATCTATATGAGCGGTTACTGAGTTCAGTGCCCGGCACAAGGCACATCTAATGGGGAGATAATGTTTTTTTAAAGCAGGTGAATTCCTTTAGCCAGGACGGCTGGTGCAGTAACGCACCGAAACTGCCGCAGGCACTGGAAAGAGGGCCAGGACGAGGCGAGGGCACGCTGTTGGGAGTGAAGGCTTCCTAGTCCTTCAGTTAAACTGAAAAACTCAGAATTTCTCGCATAGAAGATGACTGTAGTCAATTTTTATTTTTTTTTTCCCTTTTTCACCCCAAGGGTAGTGGAGGAAAGCGTTGCCATCGCTTAGTTGCTATTCTGGATGCACAAGGGTGCAGTCGAACGAGGCCAGCGCTGTTGGGTGGGTGATGAGGCTGCAGCCCGACGGGAGCGAGGATGCTCACCGTGGCCATTAGCAGCACCAAGTCGGAGAGAGAAAACAGTGGAAAAGGCGCTGACTCTTCATGAATAACGAAAGCCGCTCGAGGAGTTCATGAATTAGTGTGCCATCCACCTCCAAGGTTATAAAAGTCAGGAAAGGCAGCCTCCGCGACATGGTAGGAAAAGGCAGATTTACTTTTCCAAGGCTAGGCTGCATTTGTTAGGAAAAAAAAATCACTGTTGGACATGTGCGATATATTAAAGGCAGTGCTGTCTCTGACAGCAGTGAAATGTTATTTACCACTGCAATGTGGTCACTGAATTTTTACTTTCATATATAGGATTTCGTCCTTAACAGTTCCATAGCTGAATGAAGACTGTGAGAATATTGAGGTCAGAGGTGCCAATTAGCCTCCTGATTTCAGAGGCTGATTACTTAATTAATCGGAGGCCCAGACCCAGCTGAGATGATGGGGGAAAAAGTTGTAACAATCCAAGGAAGGGTTGAGTTAATCACATGGTGATGAGTTTGGTAGGAATGGAAAGGTGGGTGGTCAGGAGGGACACGGCCTTTCCAAGCTCATGGGAAGGGGCAGTGTGTAACCCACCACCCTTCGGACTCGTAAACAGGGTTTGGATGCTCTTTTTACCTTACATCCCCCAGCAGTTGGGGGTTTCTCTGTATAGCAGTGTTTTAATGATCCCCGAGACTGGCTTGTTCCTCTTGATAGAGTGAGGTAGAGCTGGGGGGGAGACTTGGAGTAAAGGAAATACTTTGCTCATACACCGTTTCCACAAGCTGCTCAGGAAGGTGGAACTGAATTAACTGAAGGTAAGGAGTTGGCCGGCGTTAACTCTCCCTGCCTGGATGCTCTCACTCAGAAGTAAAGGGATGTGTAGTTCTCTTTAACCATTAAAGAGTTCCTGTCCTCGCCTGGGGATTAAACTGAATTGGATTAAGGCCAAAGTACTTCTGAGCAGGGGCATCCTCTGTGGCATTTAAGGCACTTTAACTTAACACGTTGAATTATCCCTTTGTCCCACCCGGAGCGCCAAACCAAAGCAGCACAGGAGATAAGAGGAGACTCAAGTTCTCCTGGTGTGCTGGCAGCTGCTCAGAGGTGAATCACAGGCAAGTCCTTGGCCTCGCAGCTACCGTCCTACGTGCTTCCCGTGCCACGCTTGGGAGGTTGATGGAGACACTTTTTGGCAAATACTTGAGCAAAAACTTTTCCAGCTCGCTTGGAAAACAATAATACTTCAGTGTGAGCTGTATAAGCCCGGCCAAAACCCTTCCTTCCTACTCAAGCAGTCACCTTGCGCCAAAGTTTATGCTATCCTGGTGCCGGACCTGGGACTAGCTAAAATAAAGATATATGGCCTACATGTGCTGCAATTATGTCTCTTGATCACAGTGCAGCTGAAGCCTTAAAGCTCAGAATGACAAGGAGTTATCTGAGCGGGGAAGTCTATTTGTTTGCTGTTAAGAGTCAGGGGGTTTTTTTCCAGCCCCAGACTGCAGCGTTGATAAAACAGTCTGACTTGGGAGACATCTCTGGTGTATATGAAAGTAAAGCCAATCTCTGTAATTAATGGGGGGATAAATCGAGGTTTAATTACTCGGAAGGCACCTTGGGTGAAAGATTCATGGTAATTGTTGTGTATCCTCTTGAAGGATTCACAGCGCTGGCAGCTCCCTCTGTAGCAATAAAACACGGGGTGAGTGGCGGGCAGTCTCCCAGGACTGCTCTTCCAGGGACTGGTCCAGTTAAGGTGGCAAATGCTAAGAGGCATTTTCTCACAAGAAAAGCCCCTTCCTGAATCTGGAGGGATTCCTAAGCGGTGTGTTGATTTGAGATCAAAGCACTTGCCGTCAAATCAAGAGTACGTTGGAGCAGATTTCCCTTATAGGCAGATTTCCCACGATGTGACAATATAGAGGTGTATTTCTCACCTTTTTTCCACTTTCTTGCTTCCTGTAGTGTATCGCCCTTCTCTTGGCTTCTGTGTAGAAAATAAGACAAGGGCAGGGAGGAAAGGATGCTCTAGCTTTGAATTTTGTAGCACGTTGTTAAAAGGCTGGCTGAGCAAAAGGAAAACCCATCCCAGCAAGACACGCCTGTTCTCCTTATTCCCCAGTTTATTATCTTTTGGTCTGCTGGGACCAGGAGGAGAGGGTTCTAGCTTCCCTGTGTCTTTACTCTGCCTGCTTAATTCACTTCTAAAAAAGTTAATTGACCTTTCCAATTCACTTAGTTTGGCTAGCACTGTAAATGCAGCACAGGTTTTTTCGTGGTTGATGTATAATGAAGTGCCCGTTTTCTTCCTCTACAGAGCTGAAGAAGCAAGTGGAAAGTGCAGAACTGAAAAACCAGCGTCTGAAAGAAGTTTTCCAGACCAAGATCCAGGAGTTCCGCAAGGTGTGCTACACGCTGACGGGGTACCAGATCGACATCACCACCGAGAACCAGTATCGACTCACCTCCATTTATGCTGAGCACCAAGGGGACTGCCTGCTCTTTAAGGTAGGTCGGCGCATCCCTCGCTGCACCTACTTCTTCGGGTTCATGGTTTTCAGCGTGTCGGAATATATTTGCTTTTTCTCAGTGCTTCGACTGGAAAATCACTGTCCCCCTGCTATGTGACAGGGTGTTCCGTATGAGGGAAGTAAAGATCCTTTCTTCTTTTAAAAAATTACCTTGGAAGGTTTGGCATTTGGTCTCCCGCTTATATATCAAATTCAGGAGTAAAGAGAAGAGACTATCTATGCGCAGTACCTAAGGCAGCTGGCCTTGCACTTCACCTTTTTATATTATTGGTTCTATATGCTGTGGCAATAAAACCTTATGTAACCATCAAGGCTTCATCCTTACTTCCCTGAGATATGTCCTCACTGTCTTTGCGATCCTCTGGCTTGTCTGCGTGTCATCGTCTTGTCTTTATGCAAATTGGAATCCCTTTTGAGCAGCAACTCATCCTTGTGCCTGTGAAGTGCCATTTATGTGAACAGCAAAGACGAGCAGCAATAACAGTCTGTCTTCTCTCAGTCTGATACCTTTATTGGTCTTGCTGGGTGGTCTCAGGTTGGGTTCCGGCTTGATAGGTGCTGTTTTTCTTCCACGTTACCTTCCAACTGGCACAGTTGGGGTGATACATTAGAGAGCTGAGGTGTGACATTGGAGTCACCGAGCTGTTAAGTTCTGTCTTTATGTTGGTTCAAGTGTCAACAGCCCAAGTTTACAGGTCAGTGGGAGAACTTTGTTCTTCCCAGTGGCAAACGCAACTGGCGCTTAAAATCAGACCAGCCTCCCACTGATCTCCCTGGGGTGGGTCTCGCTTCTGAGAAGGATGAGGGGTTTGGAGGTGTTCAATACAGGAGGGGACTCTATAACAGGACCTGGAGAAGTTCGTGTTTCTGCAGACCTCCTGCTGTGCGCCACGTGTGGGTTCCTGCAGTATCGTTTCTTTGCACAACGTTTTCCTGTTCTGCAACTGTAGAACCTGAGGAAAAAAACTCCACTAAATAAAGCAAGTGAGGGTAAATATAAGACAGCACCTAGGATCCTCAGTAAAACTAGGAAAATATTCCCAGAACAGTTGTATTTCTTGGCCTTATGAAGTCTCTGGACTAACTGGGAGAAATGGGAGCAAGAGATTTTGGTGTCTAGGGAGGAGGAGAACTCTGTTGGTTTTAAGGTACTGCCCTTGAATCCTAAAAGCACTTCTCTGTTGAGGTGGTGCAATGCTCTAAGACCTCCAGAAGCCTGTGCTCTCACCTGTAGCATTAAATGTTTAGTGAATGAAACTTCAGCAGACTCCTGGAGGTGTCTGTTGAATGCCATGTCTAGCAATACAACTGGCGGCTGTAGGAGAGATGATGTGCTTGGAGAAAGTGAAGAAAATGTGAGAAAATTGCATGCTGACCACGTGAACAAGAGCTGGCTGGTTTCTCAGTAGCTTGTCTCCAGTAGGATCCAATTCTCCTTCATGTCACAGCAATAGAAATAATCTACATGCAAGAGAATGAATAATCAAATATGGATTCCTCTCCCTAAACGCTTTTCTTGCTGTCTTTTCTTCACTCAAGTCTTTATTCCCAAGTATGTCCGGAGGATGGAGGTGAGTGTCACCAGGTAGAGCAGCAGCATTCCAAGATCTTGCGTTTCTCAAAGCCAAGGCTGGATTGCTTAGCGATTGATGGAATTCCTCAGCCTCTCTTACCTCAAACACCTCTTCGGATAAGAGAAGCAGATTTGCCAATTAGAGCCTGAACAACAAAATCTCAGTTTCTTTCTCCCTGTTGGGTAAATCGTGGACGATTCCCACTGTCTGCAGCTTAGAGTAGCAGTGGAATATAAACAACAAATTATTTCCTTGCTGGGTCCAGGCAGCTGGTTCTCCTCTACATACCAAGGCTTGAATCCTGACTGCGGCTTCCAGCGAGGTTCTGTGTTTGTGCTGTGGAATTTCTGAGTTGTAACAGACTGTGGGTGTTTATGTGCATTTCATTAACCCAAAGAGGTCACAAAGCAGGGAATGCTATTTGTATTTATTCCATTCAAGCAATTTATGGAACAGGGTCTATATAATTAAACCAGAGAAGTCCCCTGGTACTTTACAAGCTTCTGTAGTTTGCCTGTAAACTTTAGAGCATATTTCTTTAGCTCTGCTGGTGGCATTTAATTTTCAGCAAGGCTTCAATAGCAGGGATGCAATAGGAGCTGCTGTAATGTAACCCCTTCAAAGCTAAATGAAGATGAAAGGTGTGCCCGGTTTTCCCAACCAAGGTATGTTGTTATTGTAGCAGAGCTTATTATCTGCATGTTGTATGTGTCCAGCCAATTCGCATTAATTGGAATTAGTGCTTCAATGAAAGGGTTAATCACAGTGCCACGCTGTGAATATAAATGACTGCATCCATAAATGAGCAGTGAATTTCAATGAAGCCGTATCGGTATTTATTGGCGATTCCTATCGATGCAACAGATGAGCTCATCAACTTGAAGGATGTTCCAGTGATTTCTCAGCCCCTCCGTGTGCGAGTGCGTAGGCAGCAAGGAGCATCTCAGGCTTCACAGCTCGCTCCTGCTTGTTAGCTCTTTTTTTATTCTATTAATTAAATGCTGTGGAAAGTGATGTTGTAGATTCCTCACCAGGAGTTTAGCTTCTGATGATATTTTAGTGGGATGTAATGCATTATAGCTACTGGGGCACTTGACAGTGTGATATTTTGTAAGTGTTGCTGGTACCCGTGATGTCGCAGGCCAGGCCACCCATGAGATATCCAAGAACTCCATTGACTCCCCCTGTGACAATCGGTTAAAGATATCTATTAAAACAAACAAACATTTGCTGGGGAGCCTCAAAATCAGCTTTGCCAACTTGGAATTAAGCAGTGGGAAATCAGGATGTCATTGCTTGACCACGTGTTCATCATGATGTTTACCCTCGTCTGTGGGTAGGTCCTGGGTGAGAGTCAGGAAATGAGGTCTTTAGAAAGGCAATGACGGTGGTTTCAGACAAAGAAAGTCTTTTGGTAAACAGAAAGACTGGTCAAATTTGAAGAGGAGATGATTTGGAGACACTTGTGCAAATGAACAAACAGTGGAGAGAAATTAAATCATGGACTTTTTCTTTTTTTTTTTTTTTTTTACCTAAAGAGACAGCTCTGGCTGAAGCATTTGAAGCCAATCAATTTAAAATGAAAAGAGTGGAAGTCTTTGTATTTTTTAGACCCTAGGGCTTCAAGGTGCTGCTGAGAGCAGGAGCTCAGTAGGTTTTCTGAAGTGTTAAGAAATCTTTGTGGACACATAATAATACCTAGTTTACATTAAATATTTACATTTAACTTAAGTAGGGACATGGAGAGCTCTCTGCTTTTGAGGTGTAAAGGCAATCTCTTACTACAGAGGTTAGGAGGAAAATTCCCATGCATGCTGCTTATCTTCTGGGTTGTGTCTACATATGGTTTTGCTGCTGCAGTACCTAGCAACATTCAACTCCATCCCTAGAAATACTTGGGAATGAAGACTGGAGTGAAGAAAGGAGAGCAAGAAGAGTGCTCAGAGAGAGGAATCTGTGCTTGATTATTCCATGTGCTTCAGGTGAACCATTTCTACCATCATGGCATGAAAGTGGTGCTGGTCATTATCCTTTATAGGATCCTGGACTGAAAAGATGTTGTCCTGTGTAACAGCTACATCAAATCTAGGGGTGTTTGAAATTTTTCTGGTTTCAGGTTCCTCTACTTTCTCAGAAAGGCATCCTCAGATTCCTTAGTAATTCATGTATGAGTTATTTGGGTCTCGGTTGGTTGGTGAGGAAGTTTAAACCAGACAAACTCTTTCCAGTGTTACAACGGTGTTATGTGTCTGAACTCATAAATATTCTTGACCAAAAGGCTGCCTTTAGACAGATATTTTCTATATCCTCAGAGCCCAGTATTGCAGAGTGCAGAATGCTGTCTCCTACCAGGTGTTACTATTTTCTGTCAGAATTATAAAATGGGAACCCAAACACCCGCAGTAGCTCACTGAAGAGCATCCCCAAGGTGGTAGGTTTGATGCTTTGAAAGAGAATACCCAAGATATCAGACAGCAAACAAAACCAGAAGCATCATGACATAGCTTGTGCTCCATGCTGCAAAATAGAACTCTTATTGGTGTCCTCTTGAATTGGTAATATGGTAATAAAATCAGCAGCTTTTCTGCAACCTGTTAAATTAACAGCCAGCGTGCAGACACGCTCTTTGATGCACACATCTTTAAGGAGTTGCATCAACAGCTGTCGCGACGGAGGGAAGACAGGGCCACTCAATATGAGTGATCAGCAAGCTTCGTTTATTGATTCACACAGTGGCCTTTTATGTTCTAACATAATTAGCTCATACATATTACAAAAGTTAAGCTCATGATTGGTTAGTTCTTAGAAAGATCAACTCCGCCCTTGGTTCCTTCTTTACAGTTACTTTCATCCTCTTTTCCCATGCCTGAGCAGCTGCAACCTCCCTGTTATCATACAACAATTATAGTCAAGGACAAGGTGTCTTTACCAGCCCAGTAGTTACGGGGGCTGAATCCGATGTTTCTCAAGCTTTTGCTCGGCCAGCTGGATCATGTCTACGTGACCCTTCTCAGCTAGCCATTCTCCCACAATTCCCCCGTTTTTATTTTGAATGACATAGGCTTGGTTAAACATCCGTAACACAAGGGTTTTCATACAAGACAACACACAACTCACACAAAGCAATGCTATTAGTACAATGATTAAGACTAGCAATCCCGTCTGTAAAAGGTTTCTCAGCCATCCGGACAGACCCAACCAGTCTCCAAGAGCACCCCTATAAGGCACGTAGTAAATGGGGAGCGGGGTGTTGCTAGGCTTGCACAAAAGCTGGTCGTGTTGAGTGACCGAGCTAAAGTTATCCACACATTTTCTCGTGGGTCAAACATCTCGCTATATGGGATGGCTCTTATGCTTACAACTAAGGCAACTACTATAAAGCTTTCTATACCTAAATTAACCATTTTCTCTGTTTCAACTTCTAAGCAAATAGCATGCACATAATACCTAGGGGTTACAGACCCCACAGACTGTACAATTAATTTCTGTCTTTGCGACCTCGTGGTTCACACTCAGGCGCAGCGGTCTCAGTCCGTTGGTTTATGGTGATTAGTCGGGTCACCTTCAGCGGTGACTTCAGGGTGGTTGATGGCAGGCCTTACCCAACGGCTGGGAACCCAGATGGTACCTTGTCCCCTATGGTCCATCGTAAAAGGGGTGATTTGCGAGCAAGGGTCAATCCTCCTACTCCCGCGACCGTGGCGTTGCTCGCATAGGTCGGCCATTGAGCCGGCCACTTATGCGTGCTGATTATGGAAATGTCAGCGCCAGTGTCTAGAAGAGCAACAAGTGATATAGTTAGGTTGGCGTATTGCACAGCAACCGGGCGTTGTGGCCTTTGGCGCAAGCCGACAGTTAGTAGGGCCATTTGTCCTGTAGATCCAAAGGCTCCTTGCCCTCGTGGCTGCTCTTGCAGCGGTGGAAGGGCTCCCGCAAGATGTGGTAGGGGAATTAATTGCGCCACCTTGGTGCCTTTAGCGATGAAGAGCGGTGGAAATAATGTGTGGGCCATGATCTGGATCTCACCGTGGTAATCTTTATCAATCAGTCCCACCAACACATTAAGTCCCAGCATGGTGGCTGATGAACGGCCTATAAGTAGTGCTCCGACAGCTTGTCCATTGATACAGATTGGTCCCTGTGTGCCGGTAGCAATGCTGACAGGCTTTGAGTCCAACAGGGTACAATCTACTGCTGTTGCCAGGTCCAAGCCGAGGCTTCCGCTTGTGGCTGGTCTGAGCTGAAGGGATTGAGTGCTGCCGGATATGCAGCCGCTTTTTGTGTCAGCGCGGGGCGGCTTTTCCCGCTGAATCGTCCGTTTCCCGGTTTAGAAGCGCGACATGCAGTCTCATTGTGGTTGTCCGACCGGCAGTTTCTGCACCATACTGAGCCGGCGTTGCAGTTCCGTCTGATGTGTCCAGCAGCGCCGCAACGGTAGCATCGTGGGCGAGGTGATCCAGTAGCATTTAATCGTTGAACGGAGGCTTGCAAAGGAGCAAGGGCTGCAAGAACTTGACTCTGCGTAGCCTGCGCGTGTTCCTTTAAACTATTCCCTAGTTCCTTTACTGCCTCAACTAACATTGCCTGTGGCCCTACCGGTACCTGAGCCATCCTTTCTAGTCCTTCCTCGATAGTCCATGTCCCTGGCAATGTAGCCAAGATGTTGCGTGTGGCCGGATTACTATTTTGTATAGCACACTGCTTTAGTATAGTGCCTCTGAGATAATCGGGCACCCCGGCCGCCTGTATGGCGTTTGCTATTCGATCGATAAACAGGCCAAATGGTTCCTCTCTTCCTTGCTTAATACCCATATATGAAGGGATTCCTTTTTTTTTTTTTTTTTTTTTGAGTGAACGGCTTTTGCTTTTTTTTTTTTTTTTTTTTTTTTTTTTTTTTTCAGCTCGGTGTTGCAACGGGGCGTTAGCGACTGCCCGCCATGGCTTTATCAACTTTTTGGCTGATTTATTATCGCATATAACTTCGTCAAACAATTTATCCTCATATTTACGCCATTCCTCGTGTTCAAAAACCGTATCTGGATTATCAAAGCAACCTCTCGCTACTCCATACGCTGATAACCCAGGCAACTCCCTTTTACAATCTATACCCTGAACGCTCCGCTTTTCTAAAAAGCATTTGAGCAAATCGTACGCCGCTTGTCTATTCATACCTTCGTTATCTATACCCTAAATGCTCCGCTTTTCTAAAAAGCATTTGAGCAAATCATACGCCGCTTGTCTATTCATACCTTCGTCAGCGCGCTGTTGCAGCCTTTCAGACTTCGGCGGCGCGTAGCCGGCAGGACACTCTCTATAGGTGCTCCAGGGCGCGGGGACCTTTTCCTTTAATCCCTTTCGCTCTCGGGCGCGGGGACCTTTTCCTTTAATCCCTTTCGCCTCCTGCGCTGCTTACAGGACCAGCACTGAGACTCCGTTGACCGTGGCTCGCAGGTTCAGCCCTCTGTAGGGTCCCTGTTCGGGCGCCATTTGTCGCGACGGAGGGAAGACAGGGCCACTCAATATGAGTGATCAGCAAGCTTCGTTTATTGATTCACACAGTGGCCTTTTATGTTCTAACATAATTAGCTCATACATATTACAAAAGTTAAGCTCATGATTGGTTAGTTCTTAGAAAGATCAACTCCGCCCTTGGTTCCTTCTTTACAGTTACTTTCATCCTCTTTTCCCATGCCTGAGCAGCTGCAACCTCCCTGTTATCATACAACAATTATAGTCAAGGACAAGGTGTCTTTACCAGCCCAGTAGTTACGGGGGCTGAATCCGATGTTTCTCAAGCTTTTGCTCGGCCAGCTGGATCATGTCTACGTGACCCTTCTCAGCTAGCCATTCTCCCACAAACAGCTGCTTTGCAGATCTCTTGAACTTCAAGGTAATATGAAAACTTTCTGGCAGGGTTCACCATGGGTGCAGAGGCAGAACGTGGGGGTGGTGGAAGGGCTAAAGGCTTTGTATATGGAAGAAGAGTGCAGTGGAAGGACAGGAACCACCTTTAACTTCCTGGTCTTCCTTTGCTTCCATCGCTCATGTTCCCCGCTCTCTTGTTGCTTCTATCTTGACAAAGTGTGTAAAATGGGATAGGGCAGCTCTGCAGACAAGAATTAATAGTTTTAATTCTCTTTTCTTGGGGAGGGAAATGAGGCCGGACTGAATAAGAAAGACCTCGGAGGCTGTTTTTCAAACGCAAAGTGATGCTGCCAAACTGCTGGCTGAAAGGGGGAGACAGAACTCGTGTGGTTAAACGTGCAGAGAGAGCCCAGTCTGAGTTTCCAGCACAGCCTTAGCATCAGTTTGGCCGGGGCGCACCAGTGAATGATGTACATCTCAGTATAAGCAGAGCAGTTAGTACAGGAATTACTTTTACTCGCCTGAGTGCTCCTGTTTCGTCTTGAAGCTGACAGCACTGTTGGGAGCTCTGGATCCGAGTCCCCATGCTCGGCGTACCTGCAGTTCCAGTTATTTCCTCCTTGAACCCAGCAGAGTATCTCGGAGAAGCATGTTCTAGCTGTTTGTTTCTTTTTGCATCTTTATCTTCTCCCCTCTCCTCCTCCTCACCCTTGATGAGTCTCGAGAGGAGAAAGAAATCACAATTTTGATGGAGTGCTATTCTTCCGGCAGCCGTCTCGCGCTCCTGCACACACAATCAAAGCTAACAATGGGGCTCATCGGTGGAGCAGGCCGGGCAGCAAGAGATTGATTAGTGATTGTAGGCCTCTGTTAACTCCTCGTTCTTGGTAATTACAAGTTATTTTATTTTTATATTTTGTTTTCAATTTGCCCGTGTGGTTGCTGGAGACTTGATTTCTGCTCGGGTCTGGGAGCGCCTGCCGTCGCCCTGCGAGCGTGGTGCTTTTTCCTGCCAGATGATTGCGCTGGGATTCCTGGAAGGGTCAGCAAAGACCCATCTTGGGTTGCACTAAGCAGCAGCTCTAAAACAGGAGCTGTTGAGCAATCCGTGCTGTTACAGCATCAAATCCTGTATTTAAACATCCTACGCGTTGTTTTCTTTCGGATGTTGTAGCAGCCTGTTCCGTGGTAGGACTTAACTTCTAATTCTTGCTACTGTCTTCGTCTTGTTCTGCTCTTTCTCATGCTTTTTTTCCTCCCAACATAGTGTCTGTCTTGCTGCGTGAGCTTCCCTAAATAACTGCCTATCCCTTTGGGTGGGGTAGGGTTGGCTTATTTTCCAAATTAAACCCATCACCTCAAGAACAGTGAGACTGGGGGAGAGCTAACAGAAGGTTTTCTTCTTACTGCAGAATTTCTGAGCAAAAAGGTGCTGCTCCAAGTCCTCAGGAGGTTGGGCTGAAGCCTTGTTCCAACTGAGCAAAGTTAGTGCTCTTTCTCTGCCTCCGTTTCCCATCTGTACGAGGGGGAGGATGCTTCTGCCTGTGTCACTAGACTGTTGTGAGGATAAAGAGACTGTGCTGATGGGGACCACAGAGCAGCTTCGGGCTGGGGAACACGCTCCCCTGGTACCTGTCAGTCTGGCACGATACCCGTTTCCAGCGTGTTGGCACCGCTCGCTCCCGTTCCCTGCGAGTCTGCCGGGATAGACCCAGCCATGCAGGTAATTCTCCAGCATCATCAGTATTAATTATTCCGGTGACTGAGTCTTTCCTGACGAGCGGGAGGATGGAACATGTGAAGCTCTATGAAAGGTCAGAGATTTGTCTTGCTGATGGGTGCAGTGGGTAACAGGGATGAGTTCAGGCTTTCGTCTCTGCTGGAGTGACCGATGGGTTACACCGTGGGGCACACACGCAGCCCCTCACTTTGAAAAACAAGGCCTGTTTTGGGACAGAAAAGGTGAGGTTGGCTTGCAGATGCCATCTGAGATTCAGGCTGTTCTTTTGCTTTTCCCTGTTTGCTTTGTAATCATTAGCTCCTGGGCACCAAGTTGCTTTTGTGTTTCCCTTCCCCATGCTCCATCGCACCCCAAGGACACGGTGGTGCTGGGGCTGTACCCCCCAATTTTCCTCCCTGTAGCTGGTGCCCTGAGCTCTGCCTCTCTCTCTGCACTCCCCCTCTCTTGGCAAAGGAACTGGGCACTGGAAAATGGCAGTTTTCAAGTTATTCCCACAAATTCTGCATGTGATTTCAGCCACCATCACTGATGTTGCCGCTCGCGGCCTCATCCAGGCAACAGGGCACAGTAGCCATCCCAGCTGAAGGACCTCAGCATGTCTCCACGGCTTCTGCAATAACAATAAGTAACCAAATTACTGGAGTACGCCTTTTTTTAAAAGTAGTTTGCAATTCACCTCACTCCAAATCCCTTTTTCCTTCATTAAAATATCTCTTATTTAATGAAATGGCAGAGACAGCCTGTGCTTTCTAGGGAGACTCAAGTGCACCAACACGGAGCAGAGGTCACTGATGAGAATTTAATTAACCCAGGGCATCCGGGCTGGTGTAGCTCGATGTGTGGCCCTGGAGGGAAGTGTGGTGTAGGACCTCGTGCCACGTGGCATTGCCAGGTGACCCGGCACCCAACACAGAGGCTGCCACTGTGTCACAGGAGGCAGAGCAGATCCTGAGTGACTTACCTACCGCAATAAAAACCTCTTTCCATTTTTTTTCCCCTCCCCGTGCTCCCAGTACCTGCCTGATTGCAGTTTGCTGAAGAAGAGTTGTTCTTGTCGCTGGCTGTGCCCGCTCTCCCCGCGGGGGGTCTCAGGAGAGAAGGATGTCCGTGTCTGCCCGCTGCTGTATTTGAACAGCTTACAAAGGGCTGTGTGGGCTGACGGGACTGTGTTTACGCACGGCGAGATGAAAACGCCATCAAATAACGGACAAAGCAGAGGGGACATGAGCAAACCCCTCCTGGATTCTTGTTCCCGTCTCTGCAGCTAAACGGCCACAGGGCTTTGCTCCAGGTCACTCGACCTTCTAGTTTCCTCAGTCCCTCTCACCCGGGTGCAGGATATTGCCATCCACAGGGGGTTTGAAAAGCTTTTCAGAATGTTCTGCAGTGGGGAAGCTGCGTGTGAGCGGGTTGGAGATATAAGCAGCACTTCTGTTCCAGGAGAACAGATGTGGCTCATTGTCCCTCAGACACACGGTGCAGTCGGTGTGGGGTGGCACAGCCGCTCCTGTCCTTTTCTGTGGGTACCCACCACCTATAACTGGCATTAAATCTCTTCATTTTATTTTATTTTATTTATTTATTTGAGTCTCTGGTCATTTCAAAAGATGTTCTACTTGGAGCCTGTGTGATTGGGGCTCTTGAAGGAAAAGGCCATGCCTTTGAGTCCGGGCGATGGGGGAATACAAAGGTCTCGCTGCTGCACACTTGAAATGGGTGTCAAAAAGCCATTTTGACCAAGAAAAAGTACTTTTGATGCACGCTTGTCGCTTTCCCTGGCGGCTCTGTTGTGAATTTGCAGAACACATGGAGTCGTGTCACCAGTGGTTGCGTGCATGTGGTGATGTTCAAAGCTGCACATGAAAAAAAAGCCTCCAGCAGTTTCCACTCTATCCCTTTGGGGGTGAAACGTCCTGAGTTTCTGGGTACCCTACATCTGTGCCATCTTCCCTGGCTGCTCTACAATCTTATTTATTGGTCTGGTTTTGGACACGAGAAGGAGGGGACAGGCCCTCTCTCCTGCCTGTTCTGGGCCACTCTGCTGCAAGGCCAGTGCGTTCAGGAGCAGCAAGACCATGTCATGACATCTTCTACACTATCCCCGTGGGACAAATGGTGTCGGGCACTTTGGCAGCCTTTGTGGCCCTTCCCTCCACTAATGATCCCGCATGGACATCCCTGAAGCCTCCTCATAGCTGGCTGTGAGGACTGAGAGATGGTGCAGAGGCCATGGAGTCAGAGCATCACTAAGGGAGTTGGAGACGGCTTTTCTACCATCCTTTCACCTTTTCCCTGTTTGCTCCAGGAACAGGTTTGTGCACAGACCTCTAGGAAAAGCAGGCAGCTCCAGGAGATGACTCTGAGGTGAGGTACAGCTGGTGACATCCACCAGAGCACCCACCAGTATGTGAGAGCCTCAGGTCCCAGCAGCACCACTCACCTGCACAAAGCCACCAGCCAGAGCCGGTGGCAGCCGCTGCCTCTCTCCTTTCTGGAGTAAGCAGCACATTGTTTAAATACAAATATAATTAGGACTTACCTCTTGCATTGGGAGTTATAGCTGCTACCCATGCTTGACTGGGGCAAAAGATTGTCTGATCCCCAGGGAGGAAATGTAATTAGTGAGGGAAGAGAGGGGGGTGTTTGTGTATATAAAACCCTCTTCACAAATCTGGAAACAAAGCAAAAAGATTCCCGTGGTGGGAATGATCTTGAGACATCTGTTGTCCCCATCTGAAGAGTGGATCTGAGCTCGTATAAAGCTCTTCTCCTTTGTTTGTTGTGAATATAAACGTTTGTGTTGTGCCCTCAGCCAGGATTTCACAGTTAAAAGGTTCCAGCCTAAATTAATTTTTGGATAACGAGGTGGTTGGCCCTTTCCCACAGGGCTTGGCTGATGAGTGGGGATGGATGTAGTGGGGCAACAGCGAGGAGCAGAGAGTGGGTGTTGTGGTCACAGGTCCCCTTTGGCGGCCAAAGGGTCACCATCAGGGTTGAGGTGGGAGCCAGGATCTCACAGCCGTGCATTCTTGTCATCCTTGTGTTGCTTCCACGCTTCCAGGTCTAAATGCTCAATTACTACATGGTTCTTAACCATGAAGTTAGTGTTGCATAAACCAGTTAATACGCTTTCTCTCAAACTGGCTTGCCAGTTAAAGATAAGAGCCCACGTTTCAAAGCAGCTTTTCTTTATGGGATCCCATCTCTGCTGCGTTTGGGTGTTCCCCGAGACCTTTACCTAAACAGAGGTCTCTTAAAGTTCTTCTTAAGCAACAGCTTGTAGGAAAGCACAAAATAACAACCGCTGTGAGTGTTCTGCTTTGCTCCAAGGCATCCCACCTCTGTTTGGAGGCAGCTGGAGAGGGTTGGAAGCGCATCAAGCGTTCAGTCGTGGCATTTCTTGATATTTGATGCACTTCACAGCATCGGAGAGTCTTAAGCACGAGGTGCCACGGGGGCTCCCTGCATCACCACAGCTCCTGTCAGTGTTGCAGGATGAATCTATTATTCCTGGTGTCCTTGCTACGGTGCTGGGGCTGCGGAGTGGTGACAGAAAGCAGCAGCGAACTGGAAATCCTTACGGAGAGCTTCGTTACAGGGAACAGCTGCGGTGATTCCGGTGGAGTCCTACCCCATGCTAGAGTTTTTGCAGCTCAGCTCTTTACATCCTGTAAACTTAAGGAATTAATCCCTAGCATGGATACAGATTAATGTTAGGGTTTAATAATGTATCAACTGTCTTTATTTCTATACATGGAAATGGTGAAAAACCTCCCCTGTTCTCACATTTGCTTCACACAAACCAATGTGTGAATCATCCCAACTCCACGTACAAAAAACGTTCATTCTGCCCCATGTGAATGTTTGTGGTAAAAGCATGTGACTTAGTAACGATGTCAGGACTCTGGATTGAATGTATTTTCTCTTCTGCCAATTGCATGAGAACACTCTTTGAGGAAGAAGTGCGGAAAGGTATTTTATGTCAAATCTATCGTGGAAGGCTTCAGAGCTAAATCACATTGCTGCTTTCTCCTTCCTGGGGGAAGCGGGGAATTTGAGAGCTGAGGATGACTTCCAGCTTTGGTAACTCCCAAGATTGTCTTTTGAAGGCATCATTAGCTCCTAGAAGAAGACAAGCCTGTCTGCCTGGATCTTGGAGGGGATATATCAAACTGAGGCTTAAAAAAAATTTTGATTTGTCCCTAATCTGTATTTGGTTTCAGCCAGAGCGGGTGGCTGGTAACGGTAATGCTCCACCGCGTTCTGGGGAGCTGACATAAGTTTCAACCTTAAACTGAAGGGTTTGTCTGTCTTAATGGAAGGCTCTGGAGAGCGCTGCATGTGCTGGCTGTCACTTTGTGTTTCTGGAATGTACCCGACTCTGGAGAAGGGACTGTTTGTAGGGGATTTTTATATGAAGCAGAGAGCAGAAGAGGCCCACGCAGCATGAGATGGGGGGTTTATAACCACGTTGGTGCCTTCAGTGATGAGTTCTCGTGCCATGTGCGATGCAGGTACGATGAATCTTAGCATTCGGCTGTCGGTTTGCTGGTCCATACAAAAGCTCTTGTGTTTCTGGGTGTTGAAAGGGCCCAGCCAATGGTCACAGGGAGGCCCAGAGGTTTCGGACATGTGTGTAGGCAACTGTCCATCGCCATATCTCCCAGGAGGTTCTCGGATATCTGTGCGTGTCTCCGTCAGGCAAGAATCTCACCGCGTTGTCCTGGGAAAGCACAGGAGATGTCCTTGGCTTTTTGGCAGAGTCTCTGCAGCCCAAAGTTGTTTTTCTTCATATAATTCCATTAGAGTGATGACAGTTTCAAGTTGGAACAGTAAAAGACCTGATGAAAGGACCACTCTGTAAGTGGGGAAGATCGACAGAGTGGAAGCAGTAACTAGCAAGGTAATAGACGGTGATGGATCTGTAATCTCCGAGGCTGCTGTAAGCAGTAAATTCCTAAATAGTGTCCTTTCAGCCTTAACCTATTTATTTGCAAAGTGCTAAATTTAATTTTCCTTAGTCTGCAGGAAAGCAGCATCCCAGGAATAAACCTTTAGCCCAGCCAAGAAGCTGTGCCAAAGTGCTTGTTCCAGCACTTCCATTTCCTCTCTGCGTGGAGCGTCGGGGCCGTGCATCCCAGCACGTCACCTCTCAGCTCTGTTGGTGTCACGAGGCTGGAGCCAATGCTGCCATGAGGTGGGATGTATCCTGCCCCGGAGCCTTTTTGGAAGGGGAGATTTGATAGCCACAGACTCAGTAAAACCTAATTTGCTAATATTGCAGGTACCGATGGTCTGTCTGTCCTGTAGATACAGGACCATGGTGGTAAAGGCTCTCAGCTCAGAGTAACCTCAAGAGTTGAACAGCACGTAAAAGCCCGCATATTCTGAAACCTCCACAAAGCCACATCTTCAGGAAGAAAAGCAGCGAGTTTTCCAAGTAACCAAGGTTCTGCACATTTGCCCTGCAAAGTTTCAGTCGATGTGGTAAAAAGTGGGTTTCCGTGTGTTGGTTTCTGTTCCTGGTAGCACTGTGATGGTGATATATGCAGCGTGGGTTCTTCTAGGGTTTTCTCCCAGATTGATGATATAGTAGAGTTCTTAGAAACGTTGCTCTGGTAAGATATTTCAGGAGCAAACGTCCAGTGTCTGAATCCAGGAGTTGCCTTTAAGTGATCGTTTGGTGCTCCTGTAGTTGTCGTCACCCCAATGATGTGCCATGTGGGCTGTCACTAACCCTGGTGCTTCAGGGAAAGTCGGTTCTCGGTTTCAGAGCTTTGTTGTTGTCCTGCCCAGAGAGGAATTTCAGCAAAGTTCCTCCAAGCGCTCCCCCTTCCTCTTCATCCCTTCCTCATCCTCATGATGGCAGCACCAGCAGCGCTGCGTTGGCTGGTGGAGAGTATCCTGCCAACGCTGCCCTGGGTTCCCACCACGTTCTGAGCCTGATGCTGATGCGTGAATGGAAAGATGCTGCTTCCCAGGGATGGAGGAGTTTGCCGTCTTTATTCTGCTTCAAGGCTTAGTTGGGTTTTTACTCCATAAAGTGCCATGGAAAAGGCAGTCTTAATTGTTTGTGTTTGTTCTGTTTTGCCATTTTTAGCACCTTAGGAACGATACCAGTATCTGTAAGTTTATATCCAGCCCTTCCTCCTCCTCCTATCTAAATCTGGAGAAGGGTTCTGAACTCCTCAGCTCCGTGTGCTGCTCAGAGCTCTGACTTCTCTCACATTTGTTTTTAAAATAAACAAAAATAAGAGTGCCAGGAGTCGAGGGTGGAGAATTACACAGGCTTTTTACCTGCTTCTTCCTTTGATGCAGAGGTGATGGGAAGGGTAGCTCTGCTGCAGCTGGGAAAGGACCTTCCTGAGCTGGTACGGAATTTGCAGTTGGGGGCCTCTTCCCCTCTGGAATGGGGAGAAATTGCCCCCCAAGGGGTGGGCGCTGTATGATCTGGCACGCTTTCCTCGCCAGTTCACAGGTTCCTTGGCTCTTGCTCTTTCCACCATTAGATGTATGTGCAGATGAGAAAATAGACCTTGTTTGTGAATCAAGGTGGTGTCTGTCTTCGAGGGCCCTTCTCTGCCGTTCTTTCATTTTAAAACACATTGTCATAGAAAATTTATTAGCCACGCTAGAAGTCTCTCAGCCTACAGTCAGCTTGCCAAGGAGTGATAGACCTCCAGAGTTGATTAATATTTAGATTTGGACATTTTTTTATTACCCGGGGAATTGCGTAGAAAGCCGTGAGTACTTGAGCCTTGGAAGAACCTGGGGTTCAGTCTGGACTGAATTGAGTGTTGATAAAGTATTATAGAGTCATAGAATGGTTTGGGTTGGAAGGGTTCTTAAAGACCATCCAGTTCCAACTCCCTGCCATGGGCAGGGACACCTCCCACCAGACCAGGTTGCTCAGCTGAAATAGCTTCTTCACAAAAGCAGGACTCGATCAACCTAAAACCACATTTTCCTACCAGATATTTCCCCTTGAGCTGGATTTACAGGGAGGCTTCTCATGCAGGGGGTAAGCGGGCAGCGCACCAAAGGCCTTCAAACTGCAAAGGGGCATCTCCAGCTTGCCTGAGCTGCTTCCGTCACTCAGGGACTGAAATTTTAATCATTGAATTAATTTTTCAGAAACCAAAGTGCAAATAGGTACCCCCAGTGGCGTTAATAATGAATGCAGGGAAGAGAGACGTTAGAAGGAGAAAGAAGGGCTAGGAAACTTTAGGGCTGAGGAATGAAATTATTATTTATTTTGAAGAGACAATGTATGGGTTGGATCTCCTTATCCCTGGGCCTTTCTGCTTGTCTTGTCCATGCTTTGTCCAACAGAGTCCGCTTCATTTCTATCCGAGGCAACTTTCGAATACCTTTCCCTCTCTGCTTATCTCAGCCTGGATTTTCTCTTCCAGGGTAAAAAGCCAGATATGGTCCTGCTCCTTGTCTCCAGAGCGGGGAAGGGTTGCGGGGGCTTGGGTCGCACCGTGGGGAGGGGAGCAGGAGGCTGCAGGGTTCAACCTCCATATTTATAGAGGACGAGGCCTGAACTGCAGCCAAGGTGCCCGAGGTTCCTGCCTCGCTTTTGGCTCCTTCCTTCCTCTCTCAAAGAGCGTGCCAATTTATTTTTTCCCCCCTAATTAAAAGTATTGTATACCAGAAGATTAATTAGAAATGAAAGTGATTTTTTTTTTTTTTTTTTCCCCCCCTTCCGTTTGTGTCAGTGGAATCGGCCTGTGCCAGGCGACTGCCAGAGGGAGCTGGGATTTCTCCCTTTAATGGATTCCAGGCAATTTGCCTCTGGACAGCTATCTGCTACATAATGAATTCTGCAGAGATTTTCCCAATTCTCAGGCAGCGCAGGTGGTCTTCAGTTCAACCATCCCAAACAAATCTGGACACAGCAGGGCGTTCCCACCCTCGGTCACCACATGAAAGGGGCAATTCCTCACCTTCCCCCTCCCCTCCTCGTTGCGTGCATCACGAAGCCCACCTACGGTTACGGGTTTGTATCTCTATTTATTTGAAATCCCATCGAGCAAACACAACCACGCTCTGCTGTTCCCCCTCCCTGTTGCACTGTGCTGCCAGCAAAGCCACCGTGGATGGGCACTTCTGCAGAAGGTCTTCTGGTCAGATGGGCTGATGTTCTCCAGAGCGTGTAGGGTAGGGTTGTTGCCAGCAGCCAAGGCTGAAGCCCAGGTGCACGTGTATGTGATTCCAGGACATTTCTAAGGCCTTTGTGCTCCTCTCCAAGGCTCACAGTAAGAGGATGATTCTTTGAATTGTTATATTAACCATCAGAAATGAGGATTTGGTTCAATGGGTTCTCCACAAAGACCGGCCTAGAGGAGAAATCCTCTCCCAGAAGGAAAGCTATTCTCAAGTTAAAAAGCACCCGAGAGTGATTTATGCAGCGCAGGGACTTTAAAGTGGCCCTGATGCTGGGATGAATGTCAGCCCACAGGAGGACGACGTAGCCTGGGGGTATCTCTTCGCGTCGTGCCACTTGCCCTGTTTATTTCCTGTTAAAATTGAAGTGGTGACTGCAGGAAGATGAAGGTGAAGGTTCCCAGCTGCAGAGAGCTCCTGTGGTCATCAGCCACCTGGTTCAGAGACAGGCTGGGGATTACTCCAAGAACCTTTTCTGTGGCTCTAAATACAGCAGCTAATGACACCTTCCACTCAGCGGGAAGAAAACAGAATTACTAAACTTGCAATTTGGCACAGTGGGAGTGTGAGTTTGTCCTGCCAGTTTCTTGTTGCTATATATTTCCAAGATTTTTTTTTTGGATTTTTTTTTTTTTTTTTCCTCCCAAGCAGGTGGAATCCAGATCAGGGGTTCATTTTAAGGACTCAAATTATGCGTACGGAAGGCACAGCCCCAAAAGGAAAAGACTGATTGCCTCTTACAAGTCACCTGGCGTAAAAAGGAGAACGTGTGGGTTCTCTCAGAAATGCCACATGTCTTGGCCTTATGAGTAATGTGTAGTGATGTCCCATTAGGAACCGGGTTCCCAGGACCGTGTTGAAGGAGATGTATATATTTCCATATAATTTTAATCATTTTGACTTATGGTTTAACTTTGTGCTCGGCAGGCTGCGCAGAGGTTCCAGGAGAATACTGGTTTAGATGGCTTTGGGGGCAAAAGAAAGAAGAGAGCTGAAGGCAAGGTTAGAAATAGCTGAACGGTTCCAGTTCAGCAAGTTTTACAGTCGTGTGCTGTGATAATTGAAGGTTTGCTGTTAAATGCTTGGAATCTGTGCTGGAGAAGAAAACACGTCCCCTGTTAGAGATTGCTGCAGTGTTTTGCTGCCGGTGTGCGGAGGGAGAATGTTCACAGGGCAAGAGGTGCTGCTTGAAAGGAAATGCAAGGAGCAATAATGACAGCTTTCAGGGTAGGGTGTGTTTGGTAGAGGAGCCATTCATCTCCAGGGGTTGTGAAGGCTCGTCCTGAAGATGTGTTAATAATTCAGATCAATTTCTCCAGCGATGCCTGGAATGGACCTGTTGAGCTGCGCTTGCCCTGGGAATTCTAGAGGTGTGTGGGGTAAAACAAGTGGATACTGAAAAGTAAAACTATCTGCCTTTCTAGTTCCCCTTCTACACCTCCATATGCTGTTGCCCCAAATCTCTGTCATAGTGCTGGGGGATGGAGGGCCGTCACCAACTCTGATGCACGAGATGTGCTCAAAAAGCTGACTTCTGCAGCCAGAGCACTTAGAGCAAGCGACCGCCTGGTTTCCAGAGCAGTGACTTGCTTTAATGTTCTTATCAACTGTTTCACAGTCTTTGTTAAAAGAGGTCAAAGCTCATCCCCCTGGGTGGGGACTTCTTGAGCACGGTACTTATTATTAGGGCAGTTCCCTATCTTGTAATTAGGGATGTAATTCCCATCTCTGTAGAGAGCCAGCCTGGGTGCCATTTAAAGAGTTTCATGAGATGAATTAAGCAAGGGTGGATTGAGCAATACAATGAATTTCAACAGAGATCGCTCGCCTGAAGTCCTGCAGGTGTTTCAGATGAGATATGAAAAATAAATACATTCCCTCATCTTCTTTCTCTTTCTTTTCCATAGTAGGCAAGAGCAATCGCATCATTCTGGGTGCCATGCAGTAGCCACGGGCTGATGACTTGAGGCCCAGTGGTTTGAAAGGTTACCTCATCCCCAGGTCCCTGCTACAGCAGCTGGGAAAATCTGTATTTCTTTTCCTGTCTGACACTGAAGTATAAAGATTTTTGCCTGCAAAGGAACCTGTGTCTTAAAGAATTGCTGTTGCAGTACATCTGAAGAGTCAGATTTTGGCAAGCTTCAAAGTATGATGTAAGAGATTCTTACTTAATTTAGCACTTCGTTAACTTCACTATTTTTCCTCTCCCCCTTACCTACATGGAGGGCAGCAGTGCTTACGGTGTTCTGCAGGGAGTTCTACGGTTTATATGCTTTGTGTAAAATAATTTACGTGAGTGCAGAATAAATCAATCAAACTTGGGGGGAAAAAAAAAAAAAGGGAAAGCAATCAACTTTGGGTTTGAATAAAGGAATAGGTGAAATACCAAAAGAAAAGAAGGACAAAGATGATGAATTAAGGAGAAAACTAGAAACCAAACTGCCATACAAAAAAGGAAGGAGAAAAGAGGGAAAGAACAGTGGTAAAACAGAAAAAGGCAGGGAAGGCCAGACATATAAGTTAATGCAATGTATTTTCCTCTGTAATTACATTCATTTGAGGTAGATTTGTGCCAGGCACTTTACAGCAGCGTTAATGAGAAGAAGGAAGCAAGAGTTGATATCCATAGTGGTTGAGAAGAGAGAACTGGAATCAAATTGCTGCTGTTCTCGGTGGGCATGGATATATTTAGCATCACAGTGTATGGTATATAATACATGTCGTTACAGTCTTACACAAAGTCTTTTGAATGAAGATCTCAAAGCTCGTTGTGGTAGTTCCAATGCAGTATTTCCCAAATTCTTACACAGTCTCTGGTGTTGGGAGCTGGAGTTGGCAGTTCCCTCTGTCTTCGTGTTTTTATACAGCGCACGTCAACATGGAAGCCGGGTTAGATGTCCACTGAGGAGACTAGTCCTGCCATCTTCATGTACGTCTGGTCCCACGGCTTTCTTTGGAAAGGGGTTTTGCTGCCACCTGGGTTATCTTCAGGTGTGAGGCTCTGCACAGTTTGTCTTGGAGGAAGGAAATGCTAATTCACTGCACAAACGGAGCGTGTTTCCTCTGTAAATTTGCATTTGCCTTCCTTGCTTTCAAACATCATCCTCCAACCAGCTGATAGTCGCGTTGCCCCCATAATCCTGTTAATAACCTCGCTCTAATGATGCGCAATGTACTGCGCTCGTGATGTCTCAGCAGGGCAGCTTGCACCCCCTCAGCCTGAAAAACCACCGTATAGATTTTACTGGGAAAAGGGGAAAGGAAAAGGATATTCGCAGGGATTACAGACGATGTACCTTCCCGCGTGTATGGCTGAAAGAGGTGGAAAGCTGGTGCGTGCATAGACTGCTGCATCACTGACAGGTAGGAAAAATGCCCTGAAATTATTCACACTGGCTCCTGGCAGGAGCTCGGAGTCTAGTGGATTATCCACCGAGGCAGAGACGAAGTGAACAATAGGGGTTTAATTTCAGGAATGTTTTCCCTGCCTCCAGCACATCTCTCCAGCTCACATTGCCGTTCCCTGATTGCCCTGTAATCTCGCTCATTACTCCCTGGCTGTAACCTCCTCTTCCCCTTTCGGCAGCAGAGAACCAGCAGCCAATTTGTGTCCAGAATTAAGGTTGTGACCCTCTCCACTTCCCTCCGTGCTCGGCGGCTGCTGAAGGAGGTACGCAAAGACTTGCTACTAATTGTTAGAAATGAAAAATTTCTGACCCTAAACTACTTGCCAAGATATTCTGGAGTTTATTTTCCTCTGTGCGGCAACAGTTTTCAGCAAGGGTGGAGGATTGATTGCTCCTGGAGTTTATTGGAAGTGCTTGGTTTTAAAGGAGTCTGAAATATTACGGGTGTCAGACAGGAGATGGCTGGTCGCTCTCCCGATGAGGAGATCTGGTTGTCCTCGGTGCATTTCACCTGCATTTTGGGAAGTGACAGTGGTACCCAGGAGCTGCGGCTGACACTGCATTTGCTCTTACCCGTTTAACTGCTGATGCTTCAGGTGAATTGCTTGTTAGGGAAGGCAAAATTTCTTTTCAGGGAGAAGGATGGGGATTATTCTCCCAGCTGAATAAAACTGCAAGTTTTGGGCACAATTGACCCATTTGTACTCTCAAATGTACGACAGCTTTGTAGGTGGTAATGACTTCTGTCAAATTCTTTTATTTTATTTGTCACTGAACTATCGGCTTATAGAGGAGCCACAAAGGCTCCTTGTTGGTAGAAAGATGGCTTTAAGTTGCTGAATCATTACAAGCATCTCAATGCAGAAGGAACTAATCTTTTTATCCAGGGCTGGCTTTGGGCTCTGCTTTCCCCCAGGACCTGGATGTTGCAGAGGAACAAGAAAATTAGCCTTCAAAAGAATATTTTGCAGTGTGTGAAGCAATCCTCTGTGCTCCCCACATTTCTGAAGGCTGCTGCTTGCAGGGCTGAGATGTTGCAGTATGGAAAATATAGGTGAGAGCTGGAGGAACACTCAAGATGTCCACAAGGACATAGAGGGCACTTCCCATTGTTTTACGTTTACAAGAATATGTTGTATGTGGTGTTCAAAACTGTGGGTAATTATATTTTGCAATGAAATCTGTGAACATCTGTTCCTCTTCCTTTCCGTGCCAAGTCCCAACCTCAGGAGTCCATGTTGTCTCCACAACAGTCAGATAGCACATTTGCCCCCTAAACTAAGTAGAGGTTGCAAAGCAGGAGAAGAAACCTCCCAGGGAAAGGATTTTTCTTTTTAAAACTTTGAGCAGCATCTGTGCAGGGAAGAGAAGAGGAACGCAAGGAAAAGAGGAGGAATGCATGGCGTGGTGGCAGGATCAGAGAAGGTATGGTCCACCATGGTGCCCATGCTGAGTGATGCCCAGTTCTGCTGTGTCCTGTTGAGCTGGGAGCAAGCTTCATGCCCCTACTGAGATGGCCCAGCTGAACTGCCACTGAGTGATGAACGTTATTCATGGATTAACAACTTTATTGGAGTTGGGTGTATGGTTGGTTATGGGGTTCATAACTGCCATGCCTCAATCAAAAAAAAAAAAAAAATCACGTTTTTAATGCCTCCTGCTTTAGGAGAAGTTTGAAAGTCTGGTGGAATCCTGCGCTATAAATATTTATCTTCTGGCTCCCTTTTTTTTCCCCCCATTGGGAAAGCTCTTGGGTGATGGCAGAGATCCCATAGCAACTGCAGCTTTTCTTCTCTTCGCAATCAGAGAGAAAGGGTAATGATGGCTAGCGTGTTGCAGGGAAGAAGAATGTACTCCATCTAGGCTAGACTTGCAAAGAGTAAATTGGAGTGAAAATAGATTAAATCTTTCCATAGTTCAATGGCAAAAGAAAATCACCCATCATTTGCCTTCTATCTCCTAGATGCATTAAAATGTGGGAAATGCTCAATCTCCAAAACCCTTCATTTCTTGACAGGCTTTATTCACTCTCTTTTCTCTGCTGTTTTTATTAATTTATTCTTTAAGGCAGTTCCTGCTGTGCCAGCTCCTTTTACTGCGTGGCGTAGAGAGATGTTGTTCATGGCTCTTGTACAAGGAATGCAGGATCCTGAACTCAAGGCTTGACGGATACTCTCCGGCTTGTCCATGTTTCTTTTCTGCCTTTTGCTTTAGTCTTTTGCAACATCCTTTGAAAAGGGAACAGTGGAAACAAAAAATCAAGGGTTGGAAGAGCTCCCGTTCTTTTCTGTGCCTTTTGTCGCGCGTTACAGAAGCCCCAAGTAGTGAAGATGAAAAAGCAAATATCTCTGAACCTGGCCGTGCTGTGAAAGGCTTGGATTGCTGATGATTAGTGATACGGCAAGATGTTCAGAACGGGGGAAGCCCCGACCTCTTTGAGGATGCTCCCAGCTTGAACTTTAGGGTTAAGCGATTTTAAAGACACCTTCTTTGAAGGCTGTGACCTTGTCCTTCTCCTTCCATTTTCAGGCTTCAGGTTTATTGCTCTCCCAAGGAACTCCGAACGGTTGATTAACTCGTAACTCACTAGTTCTTGACACATTAAGCAGCAAATTTGACTCTAATTAACAGCTTTTATTAACCTGGTTTCCCCCTTCCCTCCTCCTCTTTCACTCTAGGGACTCCTCAAGCTTTTACAGGTTTTAAAGTTAAATTCATTTCTAAATTTTTTTTTTTTTAAAGTCGTAAAAGCGAATGTGTGCAGACATTGGAGCTCAGTGGGAGGACGTGTGTCTGGCAGAAGAGCATTTGGAAAGCAAACGTGGTCACCTGGAGAGAAGTGAGGGGTTGAATTGTGGAGACAACTGGTGGCTGGCCACAGGGTTGGCTTGACACAGAAGAGGCAACCATGAAGGTCAGGTTTTCCTGGGCTACCCGTGTACTGGTTTGAACAGTTGCTTCATAGCTGACAGGCTCAACCTCAAAGCACCACCTTTGTGTGTAACCTGGCGTGAAAATGCGAAGGGGCATCGCTGGAGCTCTTGGCCGAGTTGGATGACAGCTCTTCTGCTCATCCTGAGCCTGCCAGTCCTCTGCTGCCTGCAAATACCTGCAGGGAATTGAGTGAGCTGATAGAATTGGGTTTGGAAAGTTACCCTGTACGTTGTGTTTGTAGTTACCCTGTGCATATTCCAAAGGTGCTTCCAGGGAAAGCTGCTGGAGCATGCTGGAGCCCCCCACTGCAGTGCAAAGCTGGATGTGGGCCATGGATGGGGTGGTGAGGGACTGGGGATGCGCCTCTTCTTCACCACTGAGATTTGCTCTGCTGCAGTGCTTGTTTCTTGGTGGTCAGTAGATAGAGCAACTTGTTGGCAACCACACAGCCAGAAAATCCAGGAATCACCTGACTCTGTCACTCAGTGACATTCCCCATCCGTGAAATGGGAGCAGTAATGACTCCGCTAGCTCCTCAAGGTGCTCCGGTTCTGGCGAGCAAGTTGCTGTTGCTTGGCAAGTTAGAGGAGGGGTTCAGGCTTCTTCAAATATAGAAAGATGGTTTCTTTTCAGTTTCCAAAACAAGTTGTGGTGTAACCCTGCCAAGAAACTACCACGGTATCTTTATAAAAGATGTTTTTCATAAGCTTTGGTAAATGTGTTTCACCACTGGCTTGCTGCAAATGTTATCTAATCCAGTTTTGGACTTTTCTGAACTCTTGATCTGAGAGGCAGCCTGTGACAGTGAGCTCCAGAGGTCAATTCAGGGCTTGAGAAAAGGATTTTTCACATCTATTTAAAATTGCCATTCAGTTCCTCTGGGTACCATTTCCCCTCGCATCTTGCAAGAAAAGAGTAAATATCTTCATTATTCTGTGCTTTCTCTTAGGTTTCTCCTTAACTGCTAAACAGCTGTTTTTATATTTTCGGTAACTAAAGCAAGTGAACCGCTCCCAAGATTGCTCCGCACTGAAGACGAAGCATTTTAGTGCTCCTAAGAGGCAAAGCAGCCAAGGTCAGCTCGGCGTCCCCCAGACCAATAACACCATATGCAGTCTCGCCACATCACGGCTCGCTCTCCTATGCAAATAGCTGAAGAATATGTTAGAGAAAACCGGTCCTCGGGGGACACCAGTCTAATCTTTTGCTACGTTGAATATTGATCGTGTGTTACGCCTCCTTTTTTTAATTGCATCCAGTTAATGTCTAGATTTGTAATAGCGTTCTATCCCTTGCTCCGCTGCTCAGACAGTTTTCTGGTAGCCTTTTTGACAGTACTTTGTCACAGAGGCTTTGAAAATCCAAATAATTAAGCCTAATCCTCAAGGATTCTTTTTTTTTTTTTTTCCTTAAGAAT
Organism: Numenius arquata; assembly: GCF_964106895.1. Taxonomy (NCBI): domain Eukaryota; kingdom Metazoa; phylum Chordata; class Aves; order Charadriiformes; family Scolopacidae; genus Numenius; species Numenius arquata. Next base: position 2,608,624 of record NC_133589.1, on the reverse strand, counting down.
TTTAGGGGATTCTACTAGGTAAGAGAGGAATGGTTTTCTTTATTAGTATTTTTTTCACCTAGGGGTTTACTGTTTCTTGTTTAGTTTTATTTGGTACAGAAATAAGTTTTAGTGGCCTCGTATTCTCTGGATCACTCCTGAAAACCTTCTGGAGTCAGGCTACTATATTGCTCGTTCCCTGCCCACTGGTACACACATCCAATTTTAAAGCCGATTTCTTTTTTTAACAACTTCAGTACTTTCAGGTCCTCAAATATTATCCTGCCTTGGTGATTCATGATCCTCTGAGGATAAGAGGTGTGGTATGAGGGAGCTTTCAGATGGTTTTATGAAGTGGGTGAAGTTGCCAAGTCATGGGGAGAGCAGTGCGGGGAACTGGCACCAGGATGGCTCTGGCAGCGAGGAGGTAAATAATGTGTCCCCATCACGGGGACCGGTGGAATCCATCTCCTCTCTGGGGGAAGGCTGAACTCCCTTCAGCACGTCCCTTCAGCTGACTTCAAAAAGGAGGATGGAATTAGGCTTTGTTTTCATGTTTCTGTTTATGATGTTGGCAAGACTTGGCTTGAGCAGAGCCAGAGCAGAGGCCTTGTTATTAGGGCTGCGTAGAGAATAAATCAGGTGTGATCCTTGCACGGTGGCTGTGGGAAGTTCATGAAGAGCAGTGATGGATAGTTGTCTTTGTCACTTCCTCTCTGCCTACAAGAATAAGAAAAATAACATTTTTTCTTATCTTGGTTTTTCCATTTCTAATAACTCCGAGTCTATGTATTAGGTGGGAGACATGACAAGGTGTCCCAGTTTGAAGCAAGTTACCTCGAGGGGTTCCCTCCAGACCCGAGATACCAGGTAGGAGGAAACTCATTAGAGGTGCTTTGGTGAGTGGGTGTAGTGAGCACACATCTTCCAGGATGTGTTTTTAAAGGCTCTGTCTGAGGTTAACACCACACTAGATCTCCTCTTTTATGCTAAATTAGGCTAATATTTGAGCAGCCTTCTTATTAATTTCTTTGTTAATTCCAGTGTTTATCATCTACTGGTGACATCTAAATCCCTGCGTGTGTTTTACTCTTGGAGTTTCTCTGGTGCAGGGGCTGGAAGTGGTCCTGCACCCCTATGTGTCTCAGCGTAACCTCGGTCCATATTCTTCAATATTAGAGATGAACATAAGCATTAATCCATATAGATGTTGAGGAGAACAGCCAACCCTCCGTTCTTATCCTCAGTCCCTTTTTCAAGCCTCTTGAGGTGAGATTGCCTTCTCCTGCTGAGAGTTTGGGTGATTTCGCTTTGGTTGGATTGCTGTCTGGTTTTCTACACTGTCTCATTTTGTCGTCTCCTCCGCATTTCCCACCTCTTCAGGACCTTTTTTGCTTTTCCGTCTCTCTTTCCTCGAGGCCACAGCTCCGTGCAGGTTGGAAGCAGCTGAGTTATTCCTGCATCTGAAGGGTGTTGTAAATGAAACTGCGCTTAACAGTGATGCTGCCAGTACTCACTTTGATCCCTGCATCCAGGGACATTTTGTTATTTTTATGGTGTTCTCATCATGACATAAATTTAAAATAAGCACTTGTAGGGCAGTAGCGGACGCCTTGCTCCGCTGTTCCGCTTGGGGTAGAAGATATGCCTACGAAGTGGGAGTGTACAGGACTACACTGCTTTATTCTCTTAAGGTACCATGTTAGCTTCCAAAGTCAGGTAATTTCTAAGGGCTTGTAATATTTTTTTTTATGAACAGCTTTAAATAGAAGTCATTAGACACTGTTGTTCAAACTTAATTAACTGTTCTCCTTACTGAATTACAGCCCTGCAAAGAGCAACGGCACTGTGGGAAGGAGAAACATCTTACTAGATTTAGAAAAAAAAACATAAATAACTAGATTTAACACTTAATTAAAACACAGGACCTTTGGCAGCCCAGGTATCGGGTGGCCTTCTGGGAACAGAGGCTTTGGGGAGTGATGTCTCACTTCCCAGATTGCTGCAGTTAAACCCCATGTGTGTCAGACGTGGTGGGAATTCACAAGGGTGGGCTGTTGCTCACAGGTGTGTCCCCCCCAGCAAGGGCAAAATGTGGTTGTAACGTATTCAAACAGATTTTTTGCACGTTTAATCTAGCAGGAACCTGTAGCAGTACCGAATAAGAAGCAGTGGGCAGAGTTTCAGCCTTGCTGACAACTGTAGCTCGTGCTGCGGTCGCTGGAGAGCCCGTGCTGTGAGTGCCAGAACATGCTGCCATCCTCCTGTCCCATCGCCACCTCCAGTGTCACCAGTAAGGGAGGGCAGCACAGGAGGGAGGCGTCTTTCCTGTGGCTGAGCAGAGGATTGCAGTCCTGTCTGTGCGAGGAGGGAGTGTAAAACTGTGTGTTTTTAACAGGAGAGGCGGGAAATGTTGATGTCCTTCTGGAATGTAGTTATGTTGAAGGGAAACAGTTACAGCAACGTTATAATTTGAAGGTCTTGGAGAAAATAACGTAATCAGAAAATGGACTTAGAGGGTGTTGACGTACACGGTTACCCAGAAGTGGGTTTTAGGCAAAATTAAGTTGTCTGGAAGCCTCTGCAGGATTAAGTTAGGCGTATTCTGTATTTGGCTTTGATATTTAGAGCAAAAGTTCTGGAAACAGCTAAGCCTTCCCATCACATTCAAAAGACCAGTGGTGTTTTGACATCTACTGCCTTGTTAGTACCATGTCAGGTCTCACTGAAGTGTGGAGGAGCAACCTGGGGAGATCGTCTGACCAGGTCCCACTGGGAGAAGGCTTTCTTTTAAAAAAGTTTACAAAGATGTCTGTTGTGTCCTCTGGGAATGGGTGGAAGCACACCGGAGGCTGAAGGAGACGCAGCATCTCTGCAGAAAACAGGCTTCATGGAGTTGTCTGAAAGGAACCCCTGTCTGTAGTGCCAGCAAACACTCGCCTTTGCCATATGATCCATCTCTCCTTCATCCCATGCCTTTGTCTGACCATCACAAAACAACTTGGTTCTTTAACTTGGCTTTGGAGCCAAGAGCAAGAGCTTACTACAGCTCTTTGGAGGCATTTTTACCTCCATTCCAGCCGACTAGATTAGTCTGCAGATAATGCTAGGAGTGAATAAGAGCCTCAGCTCCGAGGGAGCTGGAACGTAATTACAGTAGATGAAGGGTACTCTCTGCAGCTCCTCCAAGAGTGCTGAGATTAGACTGTAATCATTGTTTGTAAGCAGACAGGAATGAGGGGTAATCAGCCAGGCAGCCCTGACGCCTTATTCCAGGAATTAATATTAGCTTCCTGAAGTAGCTCATCAATTCACACTTAGAGGAAACAGCAGAAATCAACAGGTCCCCTCTTCCCACCGCGGGAATGGGCTGGAGGGACACTGGTGGGCCACCAGTTTGGGGACCACCAGGCTGAGCTGGTGCGTGGGAAGCAGGAGGGAATCGGTCTCAGCTCTGCAGTCCCTGGTGGTCTACAAAGAGACTGGCTGATGCCACACCAGGAGGTAGCTTGGAAGCCTGGACCTGCAGCCCTGGCTGGTGGGTTGCTGCCCACGGAGAGCGTGGGTTGGCTGCGCTGGGGAGGGGAAAGCGATGGCTTTTTTCTTTCACCCTCATATTTTCACCCTGCAGAGCTGCGGTGGGAGGGAAGGCCCGTGCTGGGAAGGAGCAGGGGAAGTTTCCTTTTGGTTTTGAAGAAAATCTCTGCGAGCAGCTCTTGGTGCTGCTTGAATCCTGGCCCTAATTATAAAGCCGGCAGGTCCCAGTGAGCCCAGCGAGAACATCGTGTACAGACACAAAGCTAACACTAGGCAGCGGAAGTCTTGACGTTCCTCTGATGTGAAACGAGAAGAGAAGGAATAAAAGAGCTTGCAAATCCAGGCAGAAATCATTAGGGGAGCGAGTGAGGGTGCTCATAAAAGCACTGGTCTCAGTAAAAAGCTGGAGGAGGAATTGGGGATGACAGAGGAGAAGCCCTGGTGCAGCTGATGGGGGGAGAAGTGGACAGCAGTGTCCTAGTGAAAGCCTGCAGACCACAGGAGGCATTTGGGTTTCAATAATCCCATGTATTGCTTTCACCAGAACTTGTGGACCAGGTGGTAGGACCGTCAGGGTACGAGAGCGTTAGCCGGGCTGGATTCCCTGCTTTCAGCAGTTCTCACCACCGAGCCCTTTGCTTCCATCTGGTTTGGAATAAATCACAGACCAACCTATTGATTGTATCTCTCGCGGTGTTTTACATACATTAGTTATGAGCTTCTGCTTTTTAACGGTGCTCCTGCTCTGACAACTCGCTAAATATGACACAGCTTTCTGGGTGGCATCGCTAATACTTCGGCAGTCAAAGGTTAGCGCTGTTATTAACCGCATTAGGGCTGGCTCTTGTGTGAAAAAATAAGTGGAGATAGATGCTTTATCCGTAAAGCTCGCAGCCGAAAAGCAAAACCTACAGGAGTACCGAAGCAAGCCACAGCAGATGAGCAAACGGACGAGGTGGTGGTTGGTAGAGTGTCATGAGCTTAAGCTCATGGTTGTTGGTTCGTTTGGGTTGTTAATTGGCAGCAGAGGTAGGTCGAAGGGTGCAGGGGGAAGCTGGCAGCCGGCACGGGGAAGGGGATGGAGCTGGCTCGTCACCTGCCCGCCTTGATCTGCTGCCAGGGGTTTGTAGCTGTCTCTGCAGGAGGGCGTCTGGGAAGGTTTGGAAGAAGGATGTGCTAATGTCTGCATGGATCTCTCCCAAAAGTCTCCTCCGGGCTGGAAGGGGAGCGTGAGGAAGAGTGTGGGAGGGCACAGAGGAGGCTGCAGACCTTCCTTGGCACCTTCCTTGGGCGGCTGCGGCTGCAGAGGGGGACCAGGGCTGAGGAAGGGCCATGTCGTGGAAAGCCTCGATGGTAAAGAGAAATGAGTGATTTCTTGGACACCTGGAAAGGTGGGTGAGGAGAGAGAGGAGCAGCTGGAAGAGGATTTTGAAGTTAGTGGGTAGAATGAGCTATGCTGAGGATGCGCAGCCGTGAATTCGCATGGACGTAATTATTATAGTCAAGATCAGAGAGGAGGAGCTGTCTAAACTCATTTCTTTTTGCTGCATTTCTCATTTAGATATATTTTTTTATCTAATGGATCTCTGCGCAGTCAGGCTTGGGAATGAGAACAGTCCTGTTTGCTGTGGCAGGAGCAAAGAGGTGGGGTTTGCTGATGAATATCAGCTTCTGGAACCGAATTGTTTTTCTTGCTCCTCCTGCTGCTTTGCGAAGGGACCGGGGCGTAGATCTCATGTGAGAAATCTCACTGTGTGACTGTCACATTTCTTAGAAAGGACCGTAGGGAGAATAAATCCGTGGGCTGAAGGGAGATCGTGTCTGTGGGTGACTCTGTCTCATCTGGCCATGCGTTCCTCCGGTGCTCCTCACCATCCACTTCTCACAGGGATGTTCTGCCCCGAGTACCTGCAACCATTGGTGTCACTGTCTCTTGTGATGGACTATTAATCCTTCCCAAAGCCCTAGTAGCCTACCGAATAAAAGTAATAAGTGTCTTGGTGCCTCGCTGCGTGGCTGGAAGATTTATTGCTACAAGCAGCAGAAAAGCAACTGGGGAAGTCGAGGTGTTGCTCAAAGAAATTCTAATATTACAGGTCCCAACATTTCAGCACATCTTTACCGAAGGAGTTATCAAATTAGAAGGTCTGGTGGGAACAGAGAGAAGATGTTATCAGTGCTGTTATAGTGAAGGCTGTGCCAGCACTTTTCATAAAAACCCTTCTGTTTTCGAATGACTATAAATAGTTGGTTAAATGCACATAAATAGATCCTACCTGGGGGTAAATACTTGACTTTGGAGAGAGCAGGCAGCTGCTTCTCACTTTTAACCTACATAAACCCAGGGACAGCAGTGTTGCCAAATATGAGCGTGGAAAATTGTAAACGCAATGTAAAAATAACAATATGCTTTGAGATAATTTTATTTGCCATCTGGTTTTGAGCCGTCGGTTATACTTGCATCATGTTTTCTATGCAACTGTGAAGTTTCTTTATTTTGAAACAAAAACAAAGATTGCCATCTCCTACCTTGACTTCAGGATATGGAAATGTAAGAAAAGTTTTTAATCAAATCAAGCCTTGCAAAGCTTGTCAGAAAGGGAAGGATGCTGGCAATGCTGGGGCACTTTGGAGAAGTTTATAAATCTATTTTAGTTTTATGTAAAAGCAGATTACCCAAACAGACTTAATGGATGCATAAGACGTCTCCATGCATTCCCAATGAACTTTTGCAGGTAGGCACGTCAAAATTAGAAAGTGTTAAGTTAGAGCACATATTTTCCCTCGTCGGTTGTGCCCTGGAGAATTAACTTTCTACACCCTAAGAGACATTTGCTACACGTAGCCTTAAATAATCTGTGGGTTTGTGATTAAAGCTTTTTTTAAATACTTATTTTCCTTGGGGTTTTAATATTTAATATTTTTGTCCCAGTCTTGGTTTTATGGGAAAAATAATAATTAAAAAAAAAACCAACAGCAAGGAGAAGCTGACATGTACAAGACTTAAGCCATTGTGAATTGGCAGAAAGACCAAAGCTCTTTGTGGTTTTTCTTTGCCTCAGCTTGTGGGCGGGCAGTTGGAGTGGAAGGAGGGTTGTGCAGTTTTCCGAGGACCGAAGCGGGTTGTAACGAGCTGTATGAACCATTTAAAGATGGGAGAAAAAGTGGTTTCCTTGCTGTGTAAAAATGCACAAAGTCATTTCCCAGCTAGGTGGCTGAAGCAGGGTCCCACCACAAAAGGAAGAGAGATGTTTCGAGCCGTACCTCTTTGGGAATTGTTTCCCGAGTGAGAAAGGAGTTGGTGGTGGTGAGTGACTGCAGGGCATCGCTGTGCAGACTGAAGGGAGATGGAAAAACAAAATTGTCATTTTTCAATGAGCTTGAATGATCCTGCTCGTCTGGTTTGCATTTGAAATAAACTTGGTCAAGAAGTATTTTGGGGAGAGTTGGTGGTACTTTGTCCCTGGCAAAGGGATGGCATCCGCCTCCCCAGCCTTTCCTGGTGTAGATCCCAGCTCGCTCAGGGGTGGCAGGCAGGGATTTAGGAGGGACATGCAGACTGTGGGGGCTTAGTTCTGTTGTGCAAGGCGGCTGCAGACCTTGGCTGGGACCAAGACATGGGCTTGGCAGGCTGCAGACCTGAAATGGAGGTCTTTTCTCCCACTTCCCAACCAGGCAGCCCCCCCTTTCCCTGTCTTTGCCAGGCAGCCGCAGCCCAGGCAGCCGATCTGTGCCCACACAGAGACTGCTTTGGGTTATTCATCTACCGTAACAGAGCCTGCCTCCTCCCACCCCAAGCTAATCACTCTGCAGAGCTTCCAAGGTACACCAACTTTGTGTGGCAGCTAACAAGCTTAGCTGATGAGTTCTGCCATCATCCTTCTCCAGAGCTAATCAGCTTACCCTTGCTCCAGAGCTAATGGGGCTGTGGGTCACAGCAGCGCCGTGAGCTGCTTGCACACGAGTTTGCCACATCCATCTTTAATTGCGTGGCTAGTGCTTTAATGGAGTTTCCTCCTGCATATGCTTCGCTTATTTTTCCAATGGTTATCGCTTGTTATTTTGCAGCCAATTCTATTTTTTTTTTTTTTTTTTTTTTTGCCTCAGACACACAGTTCATTAAAGACTATTTTCATGCTATGGCTGAGATTTCAAATATCAGCTGCTTCCCAGTCATCCCACCCAGACTGGGTGGTGGCCAAAACGTATTTACAAAGGGAAAATCACACTTGGGATAGCACATCTCATGAGCACTCTCTGCTTTTACCAGTGCATCCCTGAAATCTGTCAGTTCCAGCAGAGAGAAGGACTGAACGATGTCAGCTCTGAAAAGTCAGGATTTCACAAAGTTGAAGGGTGGAGGAAGTCGTAGGGCTGGGAGCTGTTGCAGTGGGTGTTCTGCAGCCCAAGAGTGACTCTGCCAGCTTGTACCCCTGTCGTAGAATCAGAGAATGGTTTGGGTCAGAAGGGACCTTAAAGCCCATCCGGTGCCACCCCCTGCCCTGGGCAGGGACACCTCCCACCAGACCAGGTTGCTCCAAGCCCCGTCCAACCTGGCCTTGAACCCCTCCAGGGATGGGGCAGCCACAGCTTCTCTGGGCAACCTGGGCCAGGGTCTCGCCACCCTCACAGCAAAGAATTTCTTCCCCAGATCTCATCTGAATCTCCCCTGTTTCAGTGTCAAACCATTACCCCTTGTCCTATCATCATCGTCATCCTCAAGTGCAGCAGCTGAGCTGCACCTGCGCCTGCATCCCTCCGTGAATGTGAAGTGGCTTTACAGTCATTTTGCTAGGGGAAAAAAAAAAAAAAGTATTTTATCCTTTTCACTTGCTACGTGAAAGCAGGTGGAGAAAAGACCGACAAAGAAATGCTGATGGTATGTACCAAAAATGCTGACTCCGCACTTGGCGAACAACCCGACAATAAATAGAATTATTTTTCCGCCTTGTATTTTTCAGCTGTTCTACTGGCAGGGGATGGGAGAAGGTTAAAAGTCTGCCTGAAACTTTGTGTGAAGTTGCAGCGTGTCTCTGGCTCGGCAGTGTCCCAGTCCTTGGGTGCGATGTGACGGGAAGGGTTTTTAGGGAAGTTAACCCGTAAAGGCATTTAAAATGTGTTTCCCCGCCGTGCTCCGTCCCCGTCTAGGGCAGCTCTTTGTGCGTGGCAGCGGGGAAAGCAGGGACAGGGCAACCATCGGGGCCAGAGCGGGCAAGTCCTTGCCCAAAAGGAGTAACTCATCAGCATTCCCCCCCCGAGCTACCAGCTGCGGGCGCTGCTGCAGAAGTCACCCTCGACTTAGGAAAAACATCATGAAATGCTGATCGGTCGCTGCATTGTTAATAATGTGATTAAAATGAGGTTTATTTTGACGATATCCCATTCTTAAAAGCAAAATGGAAATGGCAGAAATGCCATTTAGAAAATGAGATGTTTTTGTCTCTTCTAATTTTCATTACATTCTGTGCTTCTGCTCCCCTACAGCAGTAGTTGCACAGGTTAATTAACACACATGTGGCATGAAAATTAAAGTCCTTAAATTTTATTTTTTCAGTTGAGTTCTCTCCTGCTCTCCTCTTCCAGAACAAATAGCAGTGCCCTTTCTTCCTTTATTATAATCTCAGTATTTTATAGACCTCTTTTATGTGCCTCTTGTTTTTGTCCCTTTGTACAGTTTTCTCAGAATTTCTGGGTTTTTTTATTAAAGCCTCTTTCTTTCCTCTCTCTAGTGCTTTTCAGTACTCTCCTGGGCCTATCTTAAATCAAATGCACAGTATTTCAGATAAGTATAAACCCCCAATTAAAATAAGTTACTTTATTGTATTTTCCAGACCGTTCCCAATTTTCTCTTTGCTCCTGTCCAGTACTTTATCCGAGGGTTTTGTTAACTCTTGGAAAAAGCGCTACCGAATCACAGAGGCACAGTTATCCTCCGCCCTGAGCCCCATCGGAATATTTCCCTTAGCATATGATCCGGCCACAGAGGATTCGCACATGCGTTTAATAATTTTCCTTGCTCATTTTGCTGGTGCAGGGGCGTGACTTGCCAGTGCCAAAATTGCTAAGCTTCTTTTTAAGTCTTTTGTTTAAAAAAGAGTTTTGCCAGAAAACAGTGCTTTGCCTTGCCCAGGAATCCATTGATTTGAAGGCAAATTCCACAGGGTATAGGAAGGAGTCCTTCGTGATATCTGGCAAAATTAATTGGGGAAGAAAGCACTTTGGGGTGCTTTTTACTTGATTCGGATGGAGTTGCTGTGAAGCCTCAGTGAATATGTTGGAAGAGGGGAGAGGCAAAGTGATGTTGCCTTTAGGATACTGACCCGGGCTGTGGAAACCCAGGAGTTTTTCTCTTCTGCTCTTAAAGATCTGACTTCACTTCTGCCTCCCCATAGAGTGTGCCAGAACTGGCAGCCAGGCAGTGTCCCAGGGGAGGACCAGCCCTACGTCTTGCCTACGCTGAGGTCTGGAAACCCAGATGTTCTTCAGGGTGGACACTGATGTCCAAAACACCCAGAGGAGTGTCCTCACCACCCTCTTGGAGGAGAAATGTTGGGTCTATATGTAAGAGCTGTTGCATTTCATGTTAAATACCTTGCTCAGACCAACGAAAGTTGAGCAGCTCCTTGAAGCAGTTTAGTTCCAACTTCTTGGCTTGGCCACCAGAAGTGGGATGCCAGAGCTCAACGTCTGTGGCGGAGTCTGTATATTCTGCGCGGAGATACCGAGGAGGAGATGGGTTGGCTCTCAGCCACATCAACAGATTGCTCCTCTTCTGCAGACTGAAGTCATGTCTGAAATAAATACACGCACTCGCTGCCATGCATCCTGCATGGAGCAGCCAAGGAGCCGACCAAGGAGACAAACATTTTTGGCTGGAAATTTGTGATAGCGTCTTGTGGAGATGGGTTTAAAGCTCCAGGGCAAATTATTCTCATTCTATTAGAATGTCATTACTGACTGCAGCCTTTCATGTGCCTGTAGCTTTGATGTGACTATACAACCATCATCAAGTGTTTTAATACATCCGATCCTTTAGTTGGGATGCTTCTGGACTTAAAATATGCTTATTTACTCATGTTGAGTGTCTGGCCGTACCTTAAACTTCAGGTGTAGGGTACCGTACCTTTAGGACAAGAGGAAACGGCCTCAAGTTGAGGTTTACTTGACCACAGGAGGTTTACATTGGATATTAGGAAGAATTTCTTTACTGCAAGCGTTGTCAAGCCTTGGAACAGGCTGCCCAGGGAAATGGTTGAGTTGCCATCCCTGGAGGGATTTAAGAGACATGTAGATCTGGTGCTGAGGGACATGGTTTAGTGATAGACTTGGCAGTGCTGGGTTGAACTCGATGGTCTGAAAGGTCTCTTCCAACCAAAACAATTCTATGATTTAACGTCTGTATCAAATATTCACAGGTGTTGAAAAAGAGAACTAAGCAGCAAAGTTTCTCTCCTGACTTTGTATTTCTCTCTCTGCCTCAGCTCCGAGCTGCTTGCTTAGAGTTTGACATCTCCTCCATCAAAAGTCCTGTTTCACAGACCTGGGAGTCGCTGATTGCTGGCAGGGAACACGCTCGGAGATGTTCCCGGGCTCGACGCGGGGGGTCCCTGGTGCTCGTGTTCCTTTATCTATAAAACCAGCAGCGAAAGGCTGGGGCTGGGGGTGGCTCGCACAGTCTGCCAGTGTAATTAAGAAGATCAACTATGCCAGTTTTCTGACTCCCCTCTGCTCGTGTTAGGAACAATAGCGCTAAATGATGATTGTAATTCATTACAAATGCACCCTAATTAAATTACCCATCAGTGGCTGCGAGATTAATGATACCAACCCGGGTTAGAACATGATTAAAGTTAGGCTCGTCACATTTTTCAGTTACTATATGGAAGTTCACAGGGGGAAGGGATGGGGCAGGGTGCGAGGTGTGATTGGGTGATGCTCTGAAGGCAGCTGGGGCAGCTAAAGGCTGCAGCTGACAGCGCTCCTTCAACTCTGCTGGTGAAAAACCCTCTCCAGGTTTTCCGTGGGTCTGTTCGTGTGTGTGTGGGGCTGTACCCTTGTCACCGGAGGTTGTTAATCCCTTTGTAAGATGGGCAGGGAGCCTGGCGCAGCAAGGAACCGACCCTGCATCTCCCAAACTTAGGCTTAACTCTCTGAGTTTCATTGCTGAGTTGTCTTGCCTTTCTTCTTTTTTTTGTCTTTCTATTTCTGTGTGCAGAGTAGCATCCGCTCTTTCTTAAAAACGCCTATAAAATAGTAGGGAAAGACCATGGTTGACACAAAAAATAGTATCAAATGCAGCTCTCCCCTTCCTTAGAGAAGTTTGACGCTGCAAATGCTTTTTGACAGCAAATATTTACAAGGAGGAGACAACCCAACAACATATCCTTGCCTCCAGTGAAAGAGAAGTGCAAAATTCAGGATGTTTTGTAAAAAGAGATAAAAACAAGGCTCCAACTTACCTGATGGTGAAGCATTGGGGATTTTACCTTCTCCGCTGCTGGAGAAGGAGCCCCAAAGGTGTTCCCGGGGCCCAGGTGAGGGTGAGGACCGATGGGTGGGATGTGGTCAAGCAGATGAGAAGGAAAAAAGGGATGCCTCGGCAGAAGGACTGTCTCTGTGAGCACCCTAGGACAGATTGGCTATGTTTGGCATCGGTTCTTCTGTCATTATCCGGCAAATAAGCAAGGAGGAAATTTTACAAAGCAATTTCATTTTCCAGTATTGTACATCCTGTCCTTAAATGCCTTCACTGGCTGGATTACTGGGGCCAGGCCAGAAATGGACATTGTTTACCAGTCGGGGCTGGACTCTTAATAGATCTTCTCAGACTCTTTGAGAAGCAGACCTTGGACGCTCCAAGTAGAAATAAATTGAGCAGTGTGGTCGATGTGCCTTTTATATCAGTGGAATGGAGCTCATTAAAACATTGTACACAAAAGCTTAGGGCTAGAGCAGCAGAAACAAATGAAATTCCTGGAAATGAGAATAAACTGGGGCTCGGAGGAGGCAGGTGGATGTCTCAGAAGGGAGGTATCTTTGTCTTTGCTGTTGTGCCCTGGCCAATTGTCCCCTTTGCCGGATGCCTGGTCGGGCCGGGGCTTGCGAAGCACAGGAGGGTGCAGGAGCTGGTCCAGCAGGTGGTGGGAGATGAGACAGCCCATCCTCTCCCATTCCGTGGAGTCTCCGGTAGCGTTGTGGCAGGCATATGGCAGTTATTAGCTGTGCAAACTTAATTAGTTCACATCAAAGTTACTGGAAGATGTTTCTCTAGGGAATGGATGGTTACCAAGAGGTTCAAACCCTGCTTGGAGAAAGGGAGATATTAATATTGAATGTAGTCATCTCTGGGTTTGGATGACCTTGCTTTTGTTGATAAAATGATGCATTTTCCAGGTTTTTGCATGTGCTCTTCAGCAATGCTGTTGCTCATAATATTGAAATTATTTCCCTCGAGGAGGGTAGGGACGAATAACCTCAAAGAGTTTGCCTCCATAAAATTGTCTGCCAAAGCCATCTCCCACTATGCTGGAGCTGCAGCGCCCATGTTTTAGAGGCAGAGATAAATAGTCCAGCAGCAAGCACCTCATTCCACAGGCATCAGTGGATCCAGGAGAGAGCGGAATAGGGATTGCTGTTCTCCAGATTTCCAGATTCTGCACAAATTAGCGCGGGGATCCTCTCCGTGCCGGCAGCCTGATGCTGGCTGTCAGATCAGTGGATGCCTCTCACGCAGACCCGGCGCGGTCTGTCGACTCCAGGAAGGTAGAGGCATCGCCTGCGGTGCTCCGTGTCCCGGTCACGTCTCAGGTTTCTCTCGGAAAGTTCAGAGTCGCATCCCACAGCCCATGAGCCTGGAAATACCTGTGCGAAGGAGAGCAACCGGCCACCTCGGCCATCAGAGGGTCCTCACCCACAAGTTTTGGATAACGCAGGCAGATTCTAGCGCTAATATCAGAGTTTTGTGGCCTACTTCTTTCTCTCCGGAGGATTTTCTGACCTGGCTACGTATCCTTGAAGCTGCGTATTGCTCTGCTTGTTACTGCCTTTCAAAGCTAAATGTGTTTTTCCTCTTTTTTTTTTTTTTCTTTTTTTTTTTTTTTATTGGCAAGTGTTTAGAAATGTTTTTATTTAGGATACAACCCTTTTTGTCTTCCTGTTTTTGCCTTTCCCAGCCAGCAGACGCAGTGGTCAGGATTCAGGGGAATAGCTGACTCACATGGGTAGGTGCTGAGATTTTCTTGTATGATTGAGTCTACGAAAGGGGAATTTTCCTCCAGGCATCACGGAGAAATAGCTCTGCTGGTGGCATAGTCACTGGGGGGGGTTGATGGGGAGGAGATGTCCTTTAACTGAGGAGGTGGGATGCAACTGGGGAGTTTCAATGGTGCTGTACATCAGTGGTTTGGATCCAGCCTGGGCAGATAGAGATGAGAAGCCATTAAGTCGTGCCCTCTTGGTCAGTGACCCACGTGAAATGAGTTTGGGTTTAGTCCAGTTCTCTGTGGAAAAGCTGTTTGCAGAAAGCCATCAACGTATCTGGCATGGACAGGCACCCAAACGAGCCATCTCAGCATGGGGCATGGTTGCAAAGACGTGATGGATACCAAGCTGCAGTTACCCAAAGTCTGGGTCAGGGCTTTTGCTGTAATCTACTACCTTGGTGCATCTTGCACCTTCTCCGTGGTGGATTTCTGCCTTCTCAGCTTCCAGGCTTCTGGCTGGTGCTTTGATGCACCCACAAATTGGAGAGGACAAAAGCTGAAGGGTTTTGAGCACGCAGTGTGGTGCTGAGCCTGTCTTTGGGGAAAAAGGAAGTGCATGTTAATTTGCAGTCATGTCCTTATACCTCCTAAGGGCTGCCTCCTTCACCAGAATGGCTCTGGGACCAGCTTCCCTTGGCCGCCTTTGTCAAAAGCAGAAGAAGCTGAGGCAGATTGAAGCCAGCTCCATTGCCTGGATGAGGTCTCTCATTGACCTCAGCCCAGCCAGGGCTCTACAGCCTTGCAAAGAGGTCACTGCTTTGTTCATGCACTGTAGCTGTGAGCAGGAGATGTCCAGTGGCCCCTGAGAGCTGGGCAGCACCTTGTGAGGACTGAGTCTTTCGAAGTCTCTCCCATGTGGAGATGTTTCTTTTGGAATAAATAAGTACATTTCTGATTCAAATGATGCATAATTCAGGCTGATTAGTAATCTGAGGTAGCAGCAACACATGGTGTTGCCTCGCTGCTTTCAGAGACTGAGCTGGTCTCTCCAGGTCAGAGCTGAAGCAGTTTCCTTTGGAGCAGCATTTGGAGGAACCAAGGAGGACATGAGTGTGTAGATGGTACTCCCTCCCCACCGTACGTGCCCGTGGTCCTGCCCGCTCAGGAGGGAAGTTTCTTGGTTACATAGCTGGTGATCGGAGTGGTCAGCAGATGGGCCCCAAGTTCAGCCTGATTAGTCCTGTTCCATCAGCAAGGCCAAGGCAAAGTTGCTTCATGTCTCATCCCATATGGTGGCTCCTGCTGTCACGGTTCTTGTGGGAAAAGCTCTGAGCAGCCTCCTGGTCTCGAGTCCAGCCCCTGTTTTCTCCTCACCAAGTAAAAGAGAGCGCTGGAAACACTAGTATTTCTGTCAAGTGCGTGGTTGCACCCCAGGAGAGACGTTTGACACCTGGTACTACTGATAGGTGGGAGCTGGCTCTGCTTCATCCTCCCTGGCTGCTCCCTTGTCACAGGCGCCCGGTGGGAATGAACTGCTCCAATGCCCTGCAGATGTCTGGGGGCCAGGCCCTGCCTCGGGTCTGTGGGCAGAAAGGCGAAATAAATTAATGAAAATTAATTCTGAACAGATGCCTGAACGGTTGTTCAGTGGTTGAGGAAGGAGTGGAGAAGCTAAACTGAGGTAATTTGGGTAACTCCAACTTGTTCTTCATGTTTTCTGTTGGAAACTGTCACTTGGGATTAATCCTTTCTATGTAATGTAGATTCTTACACTTTTCTCAACCACAGCGACAGGCTGAGGAACCTGTTTGGTAAGATTGTACAGTGTAGGTTGCCAGCAGCACAACTGGCTCTTGGGGAAGGCCAGAAGAGTGCCTGGAGCTGGTGTATCCCTCCCTGTGGGGATGCGGGGAGAGGGGGTGCAGAATTGAAGGGCTCTAGATTCAGGACTTTTGTGATGACTGGCTGTGATCCACAGGTGGGATGTGTGTGGGTGATGCACACAAAGCTTCTGGACGTGATCCCTGTAACGTCTTTTATCCCAAGAACATCATAAACACCTCTCTGATATGACCAGCCCTGGTGGTGTGTGCCCACCTCACAATCTTCATCATTGCTGGGTTGTTCTCTCCGCACTGGGTATCTCCTCGTGTCCTCTTCTTGTGCACTGGCACGTTGAAATGGAGAAGGTCTTCTTGTGATGCCCAGATGCTCCAATTAATCACCTATGGCAGTTTGTGCGTCTGATTAGTTTGGAAATGCAGAAAAATGCCGAGGAGATGGCACAGTCTGTTGAGGTGGAGCGTGTCTGAGTCTGCTGAAGAGGAACTGGCTCAACCGTAGCTGGTTTTGTTTGTCTTCACAGTTGTTATCATACGTTCTTTGTGATCGCATAAATGAGATCTGAGTAGATCCAATTTCTGTTTTTTCCCCCCTCCTCTATGATTTTGGGCTTATTAGCCCTGACAGTTATTTATTTGTCCTTAGTTGTGGGCTGAGGCAGCTCTATGGAGAACGTGGGAGCATGTCTTTTCTAATTAGACCACAGTCTGTTGTCTGTCTGCCTTATGGGCAGGACACAGCATGCTGAGTTTATAATAGCATGAAGCCCTGGATGCAGGAGGTCACACTGGACTTGTTTCTAAGAGGTTTTACAGCAACAGCTCACAACGTCAGTGTTCCTGGGACTAAGCGGGAAACAGAACCTGTGGACTTTGTTCTCCTCTTATTCCCCACAGTGACCTATTTAAATTATCGTGGGGCTTGATGAGGTATGATAGGACCTGAGAGCAACCAGCCATGCCCATGCAGACCTCAAGCTGGCTTTGCAGGAACTTCTCCCAGCTTTCTTCCCCTGTCTCCTAGCAAGGAGCCGGGACACACGTAGCATCCCAGCTCTGGCAGGAGCCGTTCTCAGAAACATTGCAGCGACTAATGAGGAAGAAACATTGGCTTCATGGAAGCTCACACCTTTTTCTTTTCCCAGCATGAATCCCCCCTGTAGAGTGTGTGTTATGTCACAATTATGAGACTGGTGGCTTTATATAGCCTCGTAGCTTGTATAAAAAGTGAAAGCTGCTGTGTCTTGCTCTTTGAATTCAGTGGAATAATCTTCTTGCATCCTCCTTGACAGCAGCAGACAGGAAAGGTGACTGGTGCAGAGCAGCTCCCGGTTCTTCGCGGCTAGCAATGAAGGAGTGAAGTTTGTTCTCGTTCCACCAGGGAAACTGGGATGGGGAGGCAGTTGTCAGAAGCACGTCAACACTCTTCTTCCTCCTCCAGGTTTGACTGAGGACGGGGCGCTCAGCCGTGCCTTTTTCATTTGTCCCCGATTTTAGCGAAGGGGACTGTAACAAGTCAGGTTCATTACCGAACCTTGCAATTCAAGATAACTCTCTAAATAGCAACTTTCCTCATTCTTCAGTCGCTGGCTCGACGCCCAGGGAAAATAGTGGGTTGAGAATATGAAGCAACAACTTTTCTTCTTCCTGTAATAGTGCTTTCAAACTGTATGTCTGTTTAGAAACATTAATCATTATAACTACGGGGTAAAAATCTCCTGCCTGTCTTTAATCTTACCTGTGCAATGAGATGGCAAAAGCGAGCTGTTGCTTTCTATGGCTGATTAAGGAGAGTAAAGCTTCAAATAGTTGACTTCCCCCCCCCCCCCCCCCCCCCAATTTGCTTTTCCATCACTTTAAATTAGGGATGGTTTTAGCCCTTCTGTTGCAAACTCTTCTTGTACCGTGATCTTTTCTGCTGTAGCAAACCGTGCAGGGCCAGGCTGGGTTAGCCCTGCTTTGGAAAACCTCGGGTAAAGGTTTGTCAGAAGGTTTTGCATTAAAAAGCACCCTTGTCTGAGGCAGCCACGGGCGCAGCCTGCTGCCGAGAGGTGTTGCATCGCCTAAGGGTCTGCCCTGCGGAGGAGACACAGAACTGCTTGTAGCTTTTCATTTCTTACGGCGTTTTTATGAGAGTAAGGGTAATTCTTGACAAATATTAATGTAATTACATTGTACCTACTGAAAGGTCCCCACCCCCACAAGTTTAACGAAATGTGGTTGGTATTTATATCTCCTCCCCAGCCTGTGCTGGCGTTGGTAGGTGGTGTTAAACAGGGGCTGCGTGATTAATAGCGAAAGTGATACTTCAAAGTGTTTCCCAGACAATAACTAACTATTCCAGTTTGGTGCTTATGAGGGGAGAGAGATCCCACGGTATTATTTGTAGCATTTTAAGTTTGTAAATCGCTCCAGCATCTCTGAGAGGCAAAAGAAGTCCCATACGCATGATAATTACATTATGAAATGGTACAAGATGCCAGCCAACCTTCCTACATGGCTTGGATGTTGCCTCCTGCGTGCCAGATGTTCTCGTTAACTCAAGGAGGGATGTGTGGACGTGCAGGGGTGGAGGTTTCTTGTGTTGGGCAGAGGGTACAAGGCAGCTCATGGGCCGTTTCTGTCGTGGGTCTCCTTGAGCAGAGGGTGGAAGGCCACCGAGTGCGGTGGATCACCTGAGGAGCACCTGGTCCTGGCTTCAGAAGGAGGGTTACATGGATGATTGGGCAAACACAAACGGTTTTGACCGGGGCAATAACTTGCTCCTGGATGAGTGTTCTCCTAAACTAGATACATGGGAGGTGAAATCCTTTGCCACAGGTTGTTCTTGTGCTGTTCTTTGGTGCAGCTGGGGACATGTTCTCTTTCATCGGCCCGAAATCCTAGCAAAGAGCCAGTACATCTGAGCCGTATGTGTCGTCTTCATTAAACTTTGACTGCTCCTTATGTCCATTTTTGCAATAACTGCTTCCATATCCATTCCCTCAGAAACCTGTAGTATCTACTGGGCAAAGTTTCTGAGGGACAGGAGGAGATCTTAGCACTTTCTGTTGCATTTCTTGAAGCCACGTCTTATTTCTCAGAAGAGCTGTCTGGGACAACCTCTGTTTTCTGCAAGCTCTCTCCTGCTCTCTGCTGTTTCAGGGTCCCCCCAGACGTGACCGTGTCTCCTTTTCCCCCCTTGGCACTTCAGCTCATGGCTGCTCAGTATCTCACCATCTTCTGACAGACCCAGCGCGGATTCCTTTGGATTTTCTTCCCTGCTTTGTTGTTAGCGAAGGAATTAAGCACAGCAGGTTGTTGTCCTTTATTGCTGGCTCCGTTTAAACAATCTGCAGGAAGAACCACCCCGCAAACACTGCTGTCCCTCTCGCCACCTCCTCCTCCCAATGGTTTTAGCTGTTAATAGGCTTTGGATAAAACCCCAAGGGTAAGTGACAGCCACCAAGCCAGTGCAGGAAGGCAGAGGTGGGAAGGGAAACCTACTGAATAAAGAAAATGATTTTCAGAGAAGCGGAGGGGAGAGCAGAGTGAGCACGTAGAGGAGGAAAAGAACAGAAAGCCGGTGGTAGGAGCTGGGCAAAACAGCCAGGGTGAATAAACAGCCAGACGGCGTGTTTCACGAGCGCCTCCAATTTGTTCCTCTCTTCCGAGTGGTTTAGCTGAGGCCCGCCATTTGAAAATAAACTTTCCTTTTGTTTTCGAAACAGTCCAGTGCCCCCGGTAGAGCATCAAATAGCTTCGGTCTCAAATCGAAATGAGATTGCGGTGGTTGTGTTGTCATCGTACCCGTTCCGCTGCTGTGGTCTTTGGGAGGAGGAGGCGTCTTTGGGGAGCGGGTCCAGCCAGGCTGGTTGCTATGGCAAAGTCTCTGCTGATGCCTGCTCTCCGCCTGTAATTGCTATTCAGCAGCTGTTTCCAGTGGTCGTCTGGAGGAACTTGCACAAGTTACGGACGTGAAAATCCCTCCCTGTGTGTTGGCCTTGGCTGGAACCGAGCTTTGATGAGAGAGACGTATCCGCTTCTAAACTCACCAGTAATTAGGCTGGTTTGAGGGTACTTTGCTGAAAGTTAAGGCTTTGGGGCTGGGAAACGAGGGTGGAGGGGGAAGTGGCAACTTTAAAATCAATATTGCAAATGCAATGCAAAAGAGTGTAATTAGCATGTTTTGCAGGGCCTATTAATTCCTCTGAAATGCTGTTTATTAGGCAGAAGAACTTGGGAGCCCATCAGTGGATTAAACAGGTTCTGTAATGAAATGTAAATGGTGTAATTGGGCTTGTTCTGAAAGTATTTATTCTTCACCTGTGACCTGCTTGATTGCGGTTTGACAACACGAAGGAGTGTGCATCTCTTCGTTAATGACAGCTAATTCCCTGGAGCTAATGGAGTGGGACGCCCAGGCACATGGCGCTGGGAACGACAGGTCGTGCCTGGAGCTCCGCAGTGATTGGCACCAATCCGAGCACAATGTAACTTTAATTACAATAATTCCAAATCTAAAGCAAGCATTTAGCTGCTGGAGAGAGGCTCTTCATTTTGCAAATAGATGCCACAGAACGGGCTGACCTTTTATTAGACAAATATTGGGATGGGTGGGAACGCTGTCCTCCAAGGCACAGGTAACATTATTGGCTCCCATTAGCTCAGTGAAAATCCCGGAGGCACGTTCTCCCTGCCAGGTTAACCATATGGATTTTTTTCAACCAGCGACGTCGTGGAGCCGGGAGGGAAATGCGGTGCTGTATGTTATTTAAATGCCGTCTTTGCATCAAGGCATGAAATTCATCTGCCGCTCCTCTGCCTTATGCCTGTGCTTTTGTTGGTGTAGACCACTGGGATTGTTGTCGTCGTTGTTTTCCCATCCTACAAACCCTCTTTATCCAAACGGCGGTGCTAAATATCCCCAGGCACACGGGAAAGGTCTCACTGCTCTCTTGGAGCAAGAGAGCTAAATACTCAGGTTTATCTGGCATTATGGTATCCTGCATTAAGTGCTCTTTCTTCCAGAGGGTTGAGAGGTGTGTAGCCTCCCTTCACCTGTACTGGAGAGGACCTTCCAGTGTCCTCCGGGAGCAGAGGAGGGTGTACTGGGAGGGAGGACTGCAGAGCACACACCAGCAGGGACCATCAACCCCCCCAAGCTCTTCCTGAATTCCGACCTTGCCGTCTGTCAGCTCAGTCTCTCCCTTAAGCAAGAGTCTTGTTAAAGTTGAAACGAACCCAGGCAGGGAAGCTTTTATCCAGGAAGTGTCTGGGTCCGTGTGTATGGATTTGGAATAGGGCCCCAGGGGAGTGCTGTGGGCCGTGGTCTTCAAGGTTTGGAGCAGAAGCAGTACAATTTCTGCAAGCAATGCCTTTCTTTTCTGTTTCATTATTCTTCTTCCTCTACCTCTCTCCATCTACGAGCTGAGAGGTAGGAGTGGCAGCGTGGTCACAGGTGTCTTTACATTGCCGACCTGGGGCTTGTCCCCTGGGTCAGGACGTGCTGCTGGTGGTGACGGTGGAGAGAGCAGGGAGGGAGGCAGCTCCACGCGGAGCAGAGGAGAGCATGGTCAGTGGGCATTTGGCTGCCTGAAGGAATGGATGAGAATCCCTGGGCGGGGAATGCATAAAGGATGTTAGAGAGAACTAGAAAGGATGGGGGTTTGATGCCGCTGTGGAGCGGTGGCCAACGCGAGGCAGTTGTCTGAAACTGGTCCAGCAAAGAGATGGGAACAGTGGCAAGCAGGGAGAGCATCCTCGTGAGGCCGGGCACATTGCTCCCTCCTAGCAGATGGCTTTCCATGCACATTGCCTAATCCCAGCAGAAATAACACCTTCTCTGGATGAGCTCATGCTCCTGTTGATGTACAGCATCTTTTTGCACTGGATTTGTGCTTTGGGGGAGAGTCAGTCCACGGGCAGGCACCCAGAGCAGAGGCAGAGCAGTCTCTGCTGCTTTAGGAGGAACTTCTTTCCTGTGAGGGTGGTGAGAGCCTGGCCCAGGTTGCCCAGAGAAGCTGTGGCTGCCCCATCCCTGGAGGGGTTCAAGGCCAGGTTGGACGGGGCTTGGAGCAACCTGGCCTGGTGGGAAGTGTCCCCGCCCAGGGCAGGGAGTTGGAACTGGATGATCTTTAAGGTCCCTTCCCACTCAAACCATGATTCTATGATTCTCTGCAGGTTTTGCTGGTGTCAAATCCATCCTATTCCCCAGCTTCTCATCTGGAAGATGCAGCTCTCATGGGAATCTTTCTGGGAAGTGATACACAGGGGGGATCGTGTTAACATTGCAAAGAGGAGATTTCCTTGGCAAAAAAAAAGCAATAATAATTCTGGTCATTGTTAGAAAAGTCAAAAACCTTCAGGTTTACCTACCTCTTTTTCCTGGCCTTTGCTAACATGCCAGTCTGCATTCTAATGATGTTTCCTCCTGCTCCTGAACCTTCAAGGCTGGGTGGCTCCTCTCAGCCCTCACTGCTGTGTCCGCTCTCCGCCGACAGTCGCCAAAGCCTTCAGTGCGCAAAGTATTTTCTGAAATAGTTTTTAACAGACAGCCCTAGACCCCAGGCAAAAACAGGACAGATTGCATGTGGCCTGTAATGCTGACAATATACCTAAAATAGAAATATTGTCCATTTCTGCTATAGAAGCCCAATTTTTGGAGTTATTTAATCTTGCAGCTTCCAGATGCGTGCTTCTGGCTGCTGGTAGAGCCCAATCTGGCTTTCTAAATTCAGATGCTTTTCTTTTTAGCACATACAGAGATTACATTTACCTGAACTATCGGTCTAAACGATGGAAGGGTACAGATGACTGGCGTAGATGATAGAGTTGCCTAAGAGACAATCATAAATGTTGTTTTTTCTCAGCGACAGTGTTGCCTTCCTGAGCATTGCTGGGCTCCAGACCAGGTGTGGGCAGCCCAGTAGCCCTCCTGTCGTGTTGTACTGCAGAGTGAAGAGGGGCTGTCCAAAGCCACCACCTCCCTTCCATCTGTGGCCTTTCTCTGAGCCTGGAAATCTTGTGATGTAACCTGGGGAAGCTATTTCCAATTCACAGATATCTAAATGTCTCCTGGTAGAGGTATGAACACTGTCTGGTGGATGTAAACCTACAGTGACAACAGGTTTGCTTTTCTTACCTACCTCATCTTAAATCTTTGTATATTGTCTGTTGAGCTATAGATTGAAGACCAGTGGTCCGTGTGAAATAGAGAAAAATGCTGTTGAGTTTCTTCTGAGGCACTTTTCAGCACATAAGTTCAAAAAATGCTTGAGAGCTTCAAACTGAGTCCTTGTTTTTGTGGAGGCCAAAAGTGTGGATTGCTCTCTGGAGAAGGCTGTGCCAGTTCAATAGTTCTCTAGCTCAATTCCCCCTTCTTTTGTCTTTGGGGCTGGGAAATATGGGATATAGCATGGCTCCGCAGCAGTTGGATGAGAACTGCCAAATTTTAATGACAGCATGAAGTGCAGCAGGCAGAGGGAAAGCAGGATGGGCAGGTTCTAGCCTTGCATGGGGAACCAGAAGAACACTGGACATTGTTAGCATGCCCAAGTGCCTCAAGGAGAGCTTGGAAGAGGCTTCAGGCACCTCATCCTTCCCATCTCTCCACCTGTTTCTCTTTAGAGTCCATACAGCCACTTCTCCTTTTTTTCCCTTCTGTCTCCCATTTTACATCCAAGTTAAGGGACCATCTGATTCCATGTTTTACATGCGTACAAAAAGCTGTATAAAATAGCTTTGTGAGTGTGAGTAGTGAGGAGCAGCTGAGTGCTTTATCTCGGCAAGCCCATCCTGCTCGTCCACTCTGCCCCATTCATCTCCTTTTAGGGTTTATTGTTTTCTATTCTCAGCCTGAAGGCTTTTCAAGGAAGGGATTCTGCCTCTGTCGTGTCCCCACAAATACCTGTTGCGTTTTGGGCACTAAATAAATAATAAATAATGACTATACTGGAAAGCTGTTGGCTGGATTAATGCTGCTATAAACAAACCAGGCTTTTGGCTGGGGAAAGGCAGCAGGTTCCTGGGGCGGTCTGCGCTGCGATGAGTGGCAGCTCCCGGTCATTAATACAGGACTTTGATCTCTGAAGTAAGAGATTATTCCCCCGTGGCCCTTTGGCGTGAGGAACCGGTGATAGACTGACAGCAGTAAAACACGGCCTTTTGAGAGCCTCCTCCAGCATTTTAGTGAGATTAGGTCTCCGAGAGGGGCCATTAGAAAGGAAGAAATGATGGAACGGCGGGTTATGTGACCACTGTGACTCATTAATATAACAAAATTTATGTCCAGGACACACTCACAACTGGTCCGAACCAACTCCTAGGAACTGATTCCTTTCTTCTCCTGGTGCTACTATTGCGTAAAGTCCTCTGTGGGAGATGTGATGCCTCTTTTAACAGCCTCCTGCATTTACTCTGACTCTCCGGGCTTGGTTCATGGAGGTTTGGCTTTGTGCCACCAGCGTGGACATCACGCTCGTTCTGCACCTGGGACAGTCTCTGTCTCTGCAGCCCCCTCTGTGAGCGGTGGCTTCGTGGCACGACAGCCAGCTACAAAATGTGGTTGCACAGACTCGTGTGTCTGACAGTCTCTAGTCTCACTGGGGCTGGGCTTTGGGCTTTTTCCCAGGTTGTCTCTGTGAAATTCTCAGAGCATCAAGACACAGTTGCTGGGAGGTGATGATGGAGAAGCTCGTTTTATTGAATTTCAACCCCTGTACCAATAAATCATAACCCAAACTGATGGGGAAAATTGTCTTTTGCCGGTGTTGGCACTGCCAGAAGACAAGTCAATAGAGACCAGACTTTTTCAGTCTGAGGTCCCCAGGCCAGGTCTGGGTCCTGGCCAGAAGTGACAGAAAATCATTGACACTGAGCAGTAGATTTTCTCTCCAGGAAGGGTTTTTGCCCTTTATCTAGTTTGTATTAAACAGCAGGTGTATAAACTAAACAGAAACCATCCCAGCCTTGTCTCCTGCTGTCAGTGGCTTAGGATCCACCATGCTCATTTCTGTTATCTGAAGAGATGGGGACTTGAGCCTACCTTATCCATGGGACAGTGGGGCACGTGCTCCTCATGGCTCCTCCTGCCTCACCACATTTCTTCTGGGGATAACTAGTTTCATTCTTGCTGCTCACCATTATTTCCTTCCCATCGGCACTAAATTCACTTCTGATTAAGCCACTCAAGTAGACCAGGAGGAAGCGGTGTCTGTGCTGAGCGTTAGGGTTGTTGATGCTGTTGGGACAAATGACAGGATTTTTGTTTTCTAAATTAATCCTCTGGTGTCTACTGGCAAGTTTTTTTCCCTCTGCTTTTCTTACTCTAAGGTGACCTGTTTTTTCTCCCAGGTTTGTGTCATTCCCAGAAAATAGATCAGGATAACAGGGAAATAGGGTGAGCTCTTCCCAGCCCCCTCAGTGTGATTGCTGTCTCCAGTGGTTTTCTCCTTCGGTGCCGTGAGGTGGATCCTCCTCCTCCCCATCTACAACGCCTTCATCAGGGGCGTGATGCCGTTAAATGACCAAGCACTTCTTGAGTTTCAGATAGAGTTTTGCATTTCCCAGTTAGTGGATTTCTCTTGCTGTTCCTCTCCCAAGATATCTACCGTGATGCTCCCTGCTCCCCTACCAGGTCTCTCCCATGGCATCATAGAATCATAGAATGGTTAGAGGTGGAAGGGACCTTAAATATCATCCAGTCTCACCCCCTGCCCTGGGCAGGGACACCTCCCACCAGACCAGGTTGCTCAAAGCCCCATCCAGCCTGGCCTTGAACCCCTCCAAGGATGGGGCAGCCACAGCTTCTCTGGGCAACCTGGGCCAGGCTCTCATCACCCTCACAGCAAAGAATTTCTTCCAAATATCTAATCTAAATCTCCCCTCTTTCCATTTAAAACCATTACCCCTCGTCCTATCACTACACTCCCTCATAAAGAGTCCCTCCCCGTCTCTCCCGTAGTCCCTTTAGATACTGTAAGGCTTGCTCACAACTGACATGCCTCTGGTTGGCACCAGCACAACGAAGCCACCATCACCACTTAATATAAAGCAAATCAAAATGCATCTGCAGCAGCCCCTCCAGTTCACAGAGAGGAGACGATTAATGATGAATGAAGCCAACCAGTGGTTAGCACAACTCAGAACGAGATACTTCTTGAGAAGGAACGCTTCTGTGACTGCGAAGCCGTGCGTGCATGGGAGGAATCCGTCTTGAGGCGACAGCACAGCTGTTCCCACCTCCCTTTCCCTGCGAGTGACTCACAGGGACATGATACTGCCTGGAGATCCCACGGGCAGCGAAGCGGTTTTGCCCTGGAGTTGTGCTGCTTCATGTTTGGGCTCACAGCGATGCTCGGAGGAGAGATCCATTCACATCGAAACCAGCGAGAAGCACGGCAGGGCTGAGCAGTTGGACGGGAGGCTTGGAAAGGAGAAGAGGACCTGCTGGGTCTGGGTTTGGAGTGTTTCCCTTGGGTGCATTCGTGTAACCTCAGAGCGCTGAGAACTGAAAAAGCCTCATTGGCAGAGCAGAAAACCAGCTCTTGTTCCGAGCAGGGTTTGGGAAGAGGTATCTTCTGGCATGCAGAGGAGAGCACCAGCCCTCCAAGTCCTCCCACAGAGAAGATGTGAGGCGAGAAGAGGAAGGGAGGGGAGAAAGCACTCTTTAGGGCGATTTGGCAAAGAGGAGAGCGGAGAGAAGGCACGTGTGTGAGAGAAGTGGGAGGAGAGGGGAGAAGGGATCCAAGAGCTCCCTTCAGTGTTAGGGGAGGAGATGACTGTGGAGGTAATTTGCCACGGAGGCAGGAGAGAGTGAAGCAGCCTCAGGAGGAGAGAACAGCTGGCAAAGGGCCTTCAGAGAAGACATTCGCCAACTTAGAAAGGAGCCTCTTGAGAAAAAGCAGTACCCCTCATTAGGAGAATCTCCTAGAGTTTCAGTCTGTGCCTCCCCACTTCTCTGTCTCCACTGAGGTAGGGACAGTGATCTCCGAGATGTGCAAATTCAGCTTGAAACCACCTTCCAGGCAGGAAGGGTGACCTAAAGATGTGATGAACAGCATCAAGTATGTAGCACGTGCACCTCTATTTTATCACATCAGTATTTTAACCTGTTTTTCTCTGACAAGAGGGGAAATTCTTGCTGGGACATCTCTATTTCTCCTGCCTCACCTCAAGATCTAAAACCAGTGAGAGGCCAGAGAATTTCCTTCTAATTAACTTAAGAAAGAATAGGTTAATAAGTAGCTTGATCATAGTCTGAGTTCCTATATGGGAAGGAGATTTTGGGTAGTGAAGAGCTCTTTAATCTATCAGACAAAAGCGTAACAAGATCAAATACGGGAAGTAGAAACCAGGAAAGATTAGAAATAAGGAAATGCTTTTGTTACGACAGGGGTAATTAGCCATTGGAACTATTTATCTCAGTACGTGGGGGATTCACCATCACTTTGAAGTGTCTGAATGAAGATGGGATATTCTTGTACAAGAAATGTTCCAAGTCAGCTGGCAATTATGAGCGCGGTGCAGGAACTGCTTTGCTTAATTCACCAGCTTGTGCTTTTCATCAGTTGAGATTGGCTGATTCTTCTGGTTCTTCTGAGCTCTGCAGTTTGTGAACCGATGAGGAATCGTGGACAGTGCTGATGAGCAGAGCACCTGATGGTGCAAGTACTGGCACCAGGAAGTAGTCAAAGAGTGCAAAGGGTTCTACTGAAGTAGGAAAGAGGAATCTGTGGAAGTCTTTACTAATAACTTGGTAATTCTGCTGGAAAGAAAATGGCTTTCCTGCTCTTCAGTGGGGATCGGGCTGCAAACCCACCTTAGATCAGAGGTGGCTGGAGGTGATGCCCCCTCATCAGACTCGTCGTACCATGTGTGCACTGTCACAGGGCTGAAAATGCGGTGGCTTTGTTTGTCCCAGCTCGTAGCGT
This sequence comes from Numenius arquata, assembly GCF_964106895.1. Taxonomy (NCBI): domain Eukaryota; kingdom Metazoa; phylum Chordata; class Aves; order Charadriiformes; family Scolopacidae; genus Numenius; species Numenius arquata. Next base: position 2,581,153 of record NC_133589.1, on the reverse strand, counting down.
TCATCTTTCAAGCAATTCCCAAACATAATTAATCCACTCCCTGGCATACCTTCCTGGCTCCTTGTTATCTTCGCTGGTTTTATGGGTAAGGACAGTTGGGGTGGCGCGGAGATTTCATTCAGGCAATTAAGGAAAGAAGTTGTCAGAGCTGGGATTAATACTTCGGGCTCCAGAGCGCCGTCTCATTTTAAAATTACTAATGGTGAGCTAGGAAACGTACGTCTGCTGTTGGCCTGAATTTGATCTTCCTTTCTTAAATAAGAATAATAAAAGAGGGAAGGGGGCTGGAGGAACGCAGAAGTACCAAGCGGGCTCCGTCAGGAGGCCTGATGGGGAGCGCCAGAGGCTTCCGCGCTCGTTTGTGTCTCTGGCAGCCTGACCCTGCAGTGAGGATAATCAAGTTGAAAATTAAATCAAATTTCAGATGTTAAACCAGCCAATTAAAGAAGCAATCACATCAAAACATGCATTTTTAAAAAGTTTTTGTTTACTCTGTCATAATTAATTTATTTAGCAAGAAAACTTTTGTTTGTACAAAATACTTGTTAAATTGATCATGAGCGGTTGAGGGAGCGGAGACGCAGCTACATGGAGGCTGTGTGTTCCTGAATGTCACCTGAAGTTCCCCAAAGATCTGGCTCTATAAGTTTTACGGGGAAGGTCTTTTCCTACCACGAACCAAACATGATGCATCTTCTTTTCAGACGGGATGACTGGAGGCATGATTGCTGTTTGTGGCCTGCCCATTAACCTTAAAAGTGTCTTTGATCAAATAACTTACCATCTCTTTGCTGTGATTTCCCTTGATGCCTCCCTTTAGAAGAGTGAATAGCTGCTGAGTTGGATACTTGGCTCTTTGGAAGGTATCACTTCCCTGCGTACTCACAGCATCAATTGATGGCAAGAGAGTGATTTTCTCTGGTTCTCTGCAGCTCAGTGTCCCTGCATTTTGGGATCTTTCCTCTATATTTAGGCAGGTTGGTGTTTATTTTGCCTGTGGCCCCTTGAATAAGCCATCATATTTAGGAAGATAGTTATTTTTTTTCTCTCTTGATATTCCTCTTGAAACGTCATTGAGCCTTTGTGAACACCTTTCAGTAATGAAAGACGGTGGATTGCAGGTGTGTCTTTCACCTTTTACTGTATGAGATGAGGGTTGCAAGGTTTATTGCATCAGGATGTTCCTGCAAACTTCTCGTGTCCTACTGTTACCACCTCTTGGTTGGACATTCGTTATTCTCCTGGTCTTGAGACTCTATTCGAGGAATGACAAGTGCAAATTTCAAAAATTAAAGCAATGAGTAGCCTTAATTAAAGGAGTAGCTGCTGAAGAAGCCTCACAAAAATATGAATCTTACAGTAGAGGAGGACATGGAGCGGAGCACCATGGGCACCAATGGATCAACAGCTGATGGAGAAAAGGGGTCCCCAACCCAAGCCCAAGGTGGATGATCTGCTGCTTTGCTTTGACTGTGGTTTGTAGATCCCCAGAACAGCTGTAGCCAGGGGACAGTGACACTGTTCTCCTCCGCGGGGCCAGGGATGACAAACTGGTGCTGACCTGGAGAACCGCTTCTTCACAATTTGTGGTGCACAGGGTGGCTGGATCCAGTCTAAGAAGAAATTGGTTGGAATGTGCTGAGTGTCTCAAGAGGTAGAATTTGCTTTCCATCATCCGGCAGTGGTTAGTTTGTGAGGAAAGGAGGAAATTTGACGTTCAAAGACTTGAATTCCTGATGCTTTTTCCCTCCCCCCACCTCCTTTTTGTTCAGGAATAGACGGGGACTGGAAGCAGCCGCCGCAAGTTTGCAGTTGCCTGAACTTTTCGTTATTAATTAATTCCATCTTTATTCACACAGCAGTCTCTTTGCCTCAGACCGTGGGTAATAAACACCGATCAAGCAGGCAGCGATGATAAATTATCTATTTAATAATTAACAAATTAGTCTTAACAGATGGAACCAAAACAAAGTTGTCTGTATGCGCACACAGCGCACGGCTTGCCTTCCCCTGTTTGTCACACTGAGGTATCGCCAGAGATTTTGGCACGTCCCCACTGATCTCAGGTTGGTCACCTTCACACGTCCCCACTGATCTCAGGTTGGTCACCCTCACACGTCCCCACTGATCTCAGGTTGGTCACCCTCACGTGCCACACGGGCTGCTCTTGAGTTTATCTCTGGGTCTGCTATGGCTCCTTCTAGATCTGATGTTCTCCATGTGCCGGCAATGAAAATGCATAGGCAAAGCAAGGAGATGCCATGGAGGAAGAGCGTGATGGAGAAGAGAGGGGGATCCCAGCTTTTTAGCACTAGTTAGGATGCAGGAGCATCCCCGCCGAAGGATCAACAGTCCATTGTGGTCTGTTATGTTGAATTAATAGAGATTATAGTCCCTGTAATTCTCTCTGCTATTATCTAGCAAAGAATAAAAAGTCAATGCACTGCTGAGTTAAATAAACATGAGGCACTACAGTCATATGAGCATAGTATCCTGTGAGCTAACCGTGCATATATTATTCATCTCCAGTTATTATTCATGACCTTTCCCTCACACCGTCATGGCTCCATCACTTGTGAATTTATAAGTTCATTAATAATGAGTGGAAATTAATAATGTATTTTCATTATATCCATCGGGTATATTTACAGCATTCATAATGCATTCAAATAACTGATTCGAGGTGTAAAAATAAAACCACAGCTCTTCCATGGGCCCTCACCTTTTTGATTTTGAAGAGTTACTATTTTTGTTAATAATCCTTCCTGCTTCCATTGCCGTGTGGCCATGCTGTGTAATAGCCTGCCATCTGCCACCATCATGCTTAAAAAGGCTCGAATCAAGGCAGGAAATATCGTTATTGTGTGAGATTAGAAGAAGATGATCCACAAATTAATCATCGTTGAAAGCGGCACCACAATTCGGAGAGCGTGGGAAAGGTTGGAAGTTCAGCTGTTCCCTTCTCTTCTCCTCTCCCCCACCGGTTTGGTCGGTGTTGGGGGACACACCGGGGTGGAACAAGGCACATTGGATCCATCCAGGCTCTGATACTCCAGGGAGCACAGAGATTTGCTCGGGATGTTGCTGTACCTGGGACAAATGTGCCGTAGCAGGTCACGCCATTATGCTTTATTTTAATTGGGAGACGCCTACCTCCTTTCCTTTCTTGTCTACAGCAGTTTAATCCTCTGGTTTTTTTTAGAACCTGTAAGTTTTTGCAAGCTCTCCTTTTCCTGTTTTCATTTTGTTCTCAAGAAGAAAACTCCAAACCCCGTTTGTTTTCCAGAGGGTGTCTTTCCCCTGGCTCTGTCTAGGAGAAGGCTGGGCATGGGCGTGCGGATCGTTAGCTTTAGACACCGGAGTCTGAAAGTTGGAGACACGGCGATAGATAAGCAGTTAATGTAACTAATCCTGTTTTGGTTCCACATCTTTCCTTTTCAAGTATTATGGGGATTCTTATTTTATTTTGTCAGCAGTACTTTGAGTTGCATTTCTCCGTTTTATTTTGGTGTTCATAGCCCCGTGGTAACACTCAACTGTAAATAAAATTCCCCTTTTATCTGTTCCCCATTATAAGCATGGGCTGCCTGCTTTTAAACAGCTGCAAGAATATTGAGTATAATGAAGGTGCCGCCTTCAAAGCACGTACTTGATATTCAGAGAGGACAGGAAAGGCTGCCTCTAGCCCCATGGAATTGGAAACACTTAATATAAGAGTCAGTTGGATATCAGTAAGAATGTATATTATTTTCTCTTCCAACTAATAGGATTTTTAAATAAAGCTCAAGCTGATACGTCTGGCTGAGTCCCTGCCCTCTGTGAGAGTTGCAGCTTCACCAAATGGCAGAGGGTTGAACAATGCGGGTTCTGGTTGTCCTGGCTGCTTCCTGGGAATGGCTCCAGAGGGATGTAAAAAGGGAGGCAGGAGAAGAGAGGCACAAGCAAGGGACAGTAAGTGAGCTTTTTTGTATTGGCTTTAATCAAAACATAATGACGTGAGTTAGAGCATAAAGCAAAGGAGGGATTTTGCTTGTGTCAGCCTGGAGGAGGGAGCCATTCATTTCACTCCATCATTTTGAATTGCTTTCTAGAGTGTTTACTCATCCATCTTCTCCAGCCAAACACTTCACTCTGCCTATCACTCGTCTTTCCTTTGGATTTAAATTAGGAGTCTGGATTAAATTAAGTATCTCTCTTTGCCTCTTGGGTTGCTTTTTTTTTGTTTTGTTTTTGCTTCTTGAACCCATTTTGGACCCCCAGACCAGTTTTGTGCTCCCCTTAAGTGGCCCAAGTTAGCTGGGAGCCTGTGCAGACGATGTCTTGGGCCAACATTGTCAGAAGAAGGCAGCCAGTGACTGATGTGATCTGGAATCAGCGAGTGTGTACGGTGGATAAATGTGCCTGACGCTTTGTGATAGAGCTGGTAATTACATTTCACAGTGAGCGGTATTAATAGTGAAAGGAGGCTCCGGCCTGCTGCCTGAGAATGGGTAATAGGGGAGGCTGCAGGGAGAAGAGGGAGTCATTTATTAACCTGACGAATTATGGAAAAATGGACTTTTCCTTTGAATGCAGAGGAGCTCTCCTGGATGCGATGCCTTTTGAGATATCCCAGGGCCTTTGGTGAGCACTGGTGGTTCTGAACCCTCCTTTCTCTCTGTTTACCCCATCGTGCCATCACCCCTGACTCTTATGAGCATCTCTCTGCTTTTGCTCAAATTCTGTGTCGTGGCTTTGTGCTGCATAGAGATGGTGCTTGGCTGGGGATTCACAAACCTTGAGATCTAAAGACCAAAAGTTTTAGAAGATTTTTGAACCTATAGAAGAAAAGGTGGTGAACCTCTGAAAAGGAAGAGAGTCAGCTGTTGGGGTCAGGTGATTATCAGGCAGGAGGGAGAAATGCCCTCATGCCTGTCCCAGAAACGGGATTCTCCATCAGTGTGGTCCTGGGGACATTGCGGAAGGAGACATTCCCATTCTGGGAGACTTACCAAGACGCAATAGAAACTTTTGTGTTTCAGTCTTTCCTAGGTAATTCCTTACCATTTTCCATAAAGCCCTTTATGGAAAAAAAAATTCCATAAATGCATTTTCCATAAAAACTGCATTTGAAGGGGAAAGCCAATCTCCTCCAATCTTTCCTTTTTATGCAAGATCTTTTCCTCTAGATCTTCTCTGCTCTCTCCTCTAAATTCCAGCCACTTTTTTGGTTTTCCCAAGGTTTGTCAGCATTCGCTGTATATCCCACCTTGGCGCCATTTCCCTTCTAGCTTAGCAGGAACGTGGGAGGGATGGTGCTGGTCCAGCCAGTCCGTTGATGCTCAGAAGGGCTCTAATGTGCCTTCAGGCAAAGGTGTAGCTGTTGACACGGTGGATGCACAAAGCCCCCGGGGCTGCAGCACACGCTGCTGGGTTGTGCAGAAATCTCCCAAGGTTCTTAAAAGGGAAAACAAGCCAGGTTTGGGAAGGAGCACAACGACAGAAAGGAGCCTGAGCTGGAGAGAATTGCCAAGATTTGAAGGTATTAGAAGAGCTCAAAACCAGAATGATTTAACAGTGTGATTACTTCTTAATGCAACACTCACAAGGTTTTTTATTAGATTCCCCCTCACCCCATTCTTTCCTTCTAAATGCTGTAGAAACGGGGCAGCTTGAAATAAACACCTGGGGCAGTTATACTATATCACTCAGTTTAATTAACTTTTAAATCATATAATGTCACCTGGATATGTTTCTGAATTCTGTAAGCCTAAGAGCGAGAGCTGTAGCTCTATTCAGTTACCACCTTTGATAAAATCACCTTCTGGAGGCTACAGGGTTCTCCTCCACCCTTTCCTCCCTACCAGAAGTGCTCTCCTTTAAAGACAACAGGCTGTAACCAAGTGACTAGTAGCTTAAGGGCTTGAAATTATGGTCTCATTGAGTCAATGTCAGCTGATATCCTTGTGACTTCGGGTCAGCAAAGCAGCTCTCTGGTGTCCAGAATAACTTTATGCTGATGGTTTCATAGGCTCTCTATCCGTATGCCAGGTTTATGTTCTTGGTCGTGGGATGCTCTTGCCCAGCGGGTGACAAACATAGGGGACCGTGCATTAGGAAGGGAGGAGATGTGTCCCGTGGTGGGTAAAGCTGCTTGGCAGGGAAGCCTCTAGTGTTAATTTGTGCTGTTCTCTGGTACAAGTTGACCATGTGCTGGTGTTTCTCCAACCCTAAGAAAGCACCAGCTGTGCATTTTCCCTGTTGGGGGGCTTTCCGAGCCAGTAAATGGCTATGGTAGGCATCCATCCACGTGGCATTTTGTAGGCATTTAGGAGAGAATAACAGGGGAAATAGCTAGAACATGAGATTGTCTGTTCCCTTCTTCATCCCTAAGGAGGGAGCAATCCAAATGGTCCATGTCTCTGCCCTGAGCTGAGTCAACCCTGTGCACAGGAAGCTGGATCTCAGAGGAGTTGTACGTTGACTGTTAGGGCTAATCCTTTAGGATATTGATTATTCAAAAAAAAAAAAAAAAAAGAGTGAAGTTATTAGTGCTGCTGGAGAAGAGGAGCACAGAAGGATTAGGAGGCAAAAAGATTAAGGTGCTGGGATTTGCTGGGTGCTTCCAAGTTCAAAGTGCCCCAAAAGCACTAAGTAGAATCCAGATTTAAGGAACTGGTTGATAGATGCCTTTGAGATGTCTAAGCAGATAGCCAAGAGAGAAAACAGAGGAGATAGGAACTCAGCCTGGAAATTATTGGCAGAGAAGCGATGGCTGAGTGTGGGAGGGGGAGTATTCACTGAAAGGGGCAGAGTTAGAGAAGAGGGGACCAAGGACTGCGCCCGGCGTGGATGTGACAAAGAGGGTTCGTGGAGCAAGAAACAGAGAGGTCAGCGTGGGGTTGAAGGAGTGCATGGACATAACAAATGGGAGGAGAGAAGTGGGAAACTTTAAGGGTTAATAGTCCAGATAGGAGTATGAAAAGACCTGACGGTGAGAAATGGAGGGGTTGGGAAAGGCCACTGAGAAGGTCTCGCTTCTGGTAACCTCTGAGGTGGAGGCTGAATTGATCGGCCACGCAACAATGTCGCTGCATCCGCTTCATCTTTATTTAAACTTCTTCCTTTTGTACCTGAGCTTTTTCCACAGCCTCAGCAGCGTGAGCGAGCTGGGCTGCTGTCGGCTCTGTACCATCCTGCTGTGCCTCTGGTCCCTTCTTTGATGGTACCTTTCTCACTGTCTGGGATGTTACCCTCCAACTTGGCTGATTTGCAGAAATCCAAGTGATTCTTAAGCTTTTTTTTTTTGCTTTTTTTTTTTTCTTCTTCCCTGGGCTCTGAATGCATTAGAAACAAGAAACCTACAAAAATGCAAGTCAAACCAAAAGATTCCCGAGACCATTAGTGTGTAGTGCCAACGTCATCCCTGCAAGAGTATGTGGGATGGTTGTTACAAGGCCCTAGGCAGCTCAAGTGATGATGAATTTGCAGGATGTCATTAAGCTCCCAGGATTTCTCTCTGCCAGTCAATGTGCAAAGTTAAAAAGCTCCACCATTTCCATAAAATAGGGAAGGAGGTGGGCTGGGGCATGGCAGATACTTGGAGCGTGCCACGCTTCAGTGATGCCAGGGCACGCAGTCAGCTCTGAGCAAGGGAGGAGCCCTTTGGTTAGGATGCTGTATTTTGATCTCTTTCTTTCGCAGCTTTTCCGACCAAGTTTTCCATCTTTTTTTCTCCCTCTGGCTGTGAAATGGGAGCGAGCCGAAGCAGCCGTTTCACATTGCTGCGTTGCTGAGAGTCGCCCGACATTGGTGCTTTGTTTCATGCCGGGGAAGGTCAAACATGGTGCTGGGGGAGCAGCCAGAGGGAGCTCCCTGGGAAGAATCAATTGGGGGATGAGAAAGCAGAAGCGAGAGATAGCATCTAGCCCATGTTTAATAAGAAGGGGAGAGAGGTGCGAGGAGGGGGGGGGAAGGTGGTAAGGAAGCCAAGACCTGGCGAGAAACCGCATGATAATGAGGCCGAGGTGATAGCAAAATGATAAGTCAGCAGAGCTGGACGAGGTGGTAATGTCCAGCTTTTCAATTCCAGGCAGGTACTGCTGCGTTTGCAGCTGTGGCTCCTCGGGAGCGGGAAGCTTGTGGCTGAGAATGAGAAACCCAGAGCAAGGGGACAGGGAGGAGGGAGCTGGGGACCAGCCCGCGCTCCATCCCCGGTTGCTTGGAGGGAGCGGGATGCTCGGCCTCAGAGCCGGAGGAAGCGTGTCCTCCTTCGGATCTCTTTGGTTCCCTTGACCCCCTGGACGGTGTCGTGCCACGGCGTGGTGCAAAATGAACTCAGAGAACCTGGTGAAATTGCCCTTTGTTTGCAAGCGGGCGGCTCGGCGATGTCAGAGGCGCTCTGCAGGCTGGTTAGGAATGGGGCTGTAATAGACCTGGACGCACAGAGCCAAAAATTAATGGCCTCCTGAGAAAGAGCTGAGTTGGATAAGTGCACCTACTGTGAGGCCACTGGAGGAAGAGAGGGACGGAGGACTCTGTAATTTTTATTTCTAGGTCAGGAGTCTCTGGCCCCTGAAGCTGTGATCTGTTGGTAAAGGCCTAGTTAAGTTCAGGGCTTCCTGTAAATACAAATGGCACAAAATGCTTTTTCACCAGGAGCCGTGCTTCTGCCCTTATGTGTGTTTAATGGTGGTCCCTGGGTCTCCTGGTTTTCCAGCTGCAGCCCTGTAGCTGCAGCTGCCCTGAACCTGGGACCCTCTCTCCACATCTCTGTCTCACATCATAGAATCATAGAATGGTTTGGGTTGGAAGGGACCTTAAAGATCATCTAGTTCCACCCTCTGCCCTGGGCAGGGACACCTCCCACCAGACCAGGTTGCTCCAAGCCCCCTCCAACCTGGCCTTGAACCCCTCCAGGGATGGGGCAGCCACAGCTTCTCTGGGCAACCTGGGCCAGGCTCTCACCACCCTCACAGCAACGAATTTCTTCCCCACATCTCATCTAAATCTCCTCTCTTTCAGTTTAAAACCATTACCCCTCATTCCATCACCCCCCTCTCTGGTCAAGAGTCCCTCCCCAGCTTTCCTGGAGCCCCTTCAGGGACTGGAAGGGGCTCAAAGGTCTCCCCGGAGCCTTTTCTTCTCCAGGCTGAACCCCCCCAACTCTCCTAGCCTGTCCTCACAGCAGAGGGGCTCCAGCCCTTGGAGCATCTTCGTGGCCTCCTCTGGCCCCGCTCCAACAGGTCCGTGTCCTTCCTGTGCTGAGGACTCCGGAGCTGGACATCAGCGTGGCTTGAGGGGGCCTCTGTCAGTTCAGACCCTTTTGGAGACCCTCCCTGATCTCTTCTGCCAGGGCATCCAGGGTTTCTCAGTTGGGACTGGGGCGGGAGTGGGAAGGCAGGGGCACGCTGGCAGCCTTGGCTTCAGCCCCTCGCTTCCCTGGAGCCCGTCCTGGCCACCTCTCCGGTTTTTGCAGGCTCTGCTTCGGTGTCCCCACCTCTCCAGTATTTATTGTGCTTACACTGTTATGTCGCGCTCTGTTGTCCCCGGCCAGCACTCATTAAAAGGTAATATCCAAGAGTTAGCCTTCTGCACCCTCTCCAGGGAGGCTTTTCACATGTGTTGGCAGGTTTTGATGGTTTATTCCTACCAACCCAGGTATGTGTAGATACCGAGAAGAATTAACCCTGCTGGTGCTAGCAGGTAACCATTAAAGAGGCAGGGAATTAAGCCATCTCTGTGGTTGCTGGTTGTAAGGTGAATACATAGAAATACCTGGTTTTGCCAGAGATAGCTGGGAGATGCGTAAAGATCCATGGGGAGGTAGGAATGAGAGTGTTGTGTTCGTTGAGCGATGCAGTGACTCCCCAATAACCCCTCCCCTGGGACTCGTGCTGATATTGCCACTGCTCCAGCCATGGCACACAGATGCCACTTTAAAAAGAAAAGTTGCTCTTAACGTCTTTTGCTTCATCTGTCCCTCCAGCCTCCCTCCCCCTAAAATAATTTTGACTGCTCAAGTCTCAGAATAGACAAGTTTGCTGTTTCAGACTGATTTAAAATCTTCCCTTTAGTGTCACACAGTCAGGAAACAGACATTCATCCTGTTGGGAAGGGGAAGATGCATCGCTTTCCAGCGGCCCCAGAACTTGCTTCTAGCCTGGAAAGTCCTAAATTCCATGCACTGTAGTTTAGTGACATGTTATCTATGGAAACTCTACTTGCTGTTGTTTTTAAAGGTCTCTGGACTTAAGCTAGCAAAGAAAACTTGCTGTGAAAAGCGTAGAGGTTATATATATATATATATTTATATATGTGAAATAAAAATTGTCCGATCTTAAAAGCATTTATAAGCTCAGTTTTGGCATATCCAGTCTCTTATGACTCTCATTTCTTTTTAACTCTTATTTCTTTTGAACTTGATGCCACATTTTGCACTCAGGATGGGAGGGAGCCCAGCTCGAGGTGGACCAACTGGGCAAGCAGGTTGCACCATGAGGCAATGGCACCGTGGGTCACCAAGCCCTTGGCTTCCCCTCCCGGTAAATCCTCCCCACGGAGAGCTGAGAGGCTGCAGCGCAAAGGGACAGGTCGAGCTGCATGGCCCTCATATTTTGGTATTTTATTATCATGGTCAACACAGCTAGATAGTGGATTCCGGAACAAGAAAAATGTTCCATTTTTTAGTCCAAGGTTTTCTAACTGTCTCTTGATGCTGGAAGGCAGAATCTCTTGAATTGTCTTTTTTTTTTTTTTTTAAGAAGAAGCTGTTTAATATTAACGCTGATTACCCAATTGCTCATTTCAAAGAGAGCAACAGCAACTTTCAGAGCTTTGGGGACTTAATTTTCTTCTGGATTTATGGGCAGCTGCCAAGATCTCTCCAGCATGGTTTCTTTTCTCCATCATCTGTATTTTTCCAGAGAACACTTTAAAGATGTTCGAGTGTAAGCTATTTCACATCGATCCTTGGCTTTTCCCATCTTTTCTGTCTCCTTATTGCATATAACAGTGTGTTTATGGTATTTTTAGCATTTTTACAGAAGACCAAGCCAGTCAGGAAACACTTACTGATCCACTGGAAAGGCAGAGGTATTTGACACGCTTGTCTGTGAAGCGTCAGCATCTAGGGGGTGATAGTGGATAAGGTAAGGGAGAGTTGCCTGAAGAACATTGAGGGAGAGAAAATGAGAGAAAGCTCTGTTCTTCCAAGGCATTACCTGAGGAGGATCTACTGCAAATTACCCACAGACAGTATTTTACTGGCTCTGAACTATAAATGAGTTTTATTTGAGTCTGTGTGTGAAGTCCCCCCACCATTCAGTGCAGGCTTTCCCTTGGGACCATGAGCTCTGTGCAAGAATTGAGTCTGCATTTTGAGCAGGTGTCGTGGTGTCTCCTTAAAGCACTAATGCTTGGAGAAGGTGCTAAACCCTGATGGGTTTTGGACGAGCATCCCCCTGGGGAAGAGGAAGAAGTGTCGCAAAGCACTGTGTCAACAGGGGCCACGTAGCTTGCACTTCTCACGCTGTACATCATTTCCTACCAGGCCGGACCCGCTCTCCTCCTGGTGGGATGAGAAATGTATGAATCAATCATACTGCCTGCTCCATGCCCTATAAATTAGAGAAAGATGCAGCTGGTTTGCCTTTTGGTTTTCTGTGGTCTTTAATTGTCTCTCCATTATATCATCCAGTGTCCCTTTCTTCAGCCTCTTTCATATCCATCTTTGAGGGTGATGAGCAGTCGAGTGTGATATGCCCCGAAGGTGACTGTCAAAACACGCTGAATTATGCAGTGGTCCAGTATTCCCTTTCTTCTCTCTCTTCCTCCTCTGAGTATTGCTGGAGGAATAGTTGCAGCTTTCGATTGGGAGATCGGGATTGCCTTTTAGATTAGGTGGGAGACTTCAGACTTTGCATGATTTAAAATGTAAACCTTGGCTAGTCCTTCTATGCGTGGAGGCTTTACGTGCTGTTGATATAATCCTGGGGCTCTGTGGATCGCTCCGCTCATCCCACTGCGAGCTCCGGCTTCTTCCCTGCATTGTGTCCCCAAGTTTAATGTTTGGTTTCAAGTGACTGACTTAATTAGCCTTTTGATGGCTAGATATTTTTGTATAATGACATTTTCCCAGGGATTAATCTTTTCCCTCCATGATCGAAGATTCCTGGAGCTAGTGTTGTGCCGGCCTGTGCGGTTCCCATCTCTCCCCATCTATCGCTACCATAAAACTGTGGTTAAAGAAACCTTTTCTCCCTTAAGGCAAAACACGAAGAGATGCATGTAGGCTGCGCTGATGTTACCTTTGATAGCTGTGCTGGAGTTTGGCGGCAGTTCCCAGAGCCAGGTGGCTTCATCCAGCCGTCTCCATCCCCAGGGGAGCTCGGCTTATGCCTGAATACCCCTGCCCGGGAAGCTGTGCTGTGGGCAGCGGGGGGCACGGGGTTGGAGCCCCTCTGCTGTGAGGACAGGCTGAGAGATTTGGGGGGGTTCAGCCTGGAGAAGAAAAGGCTCCGGGGAGACCTTTGAGCCCCTTCCAGTCCCTAAAGGGGCTCCAAGAAAGCTGGGGAGGGACTCTTGATCAGGGAGGGGAGCGATGGAACGAGAGGTAATGGTTTTAAACTGAAAGAGG